>NC_090308.1:55923409-56239318 GCF_039906515.1 Pseudorca crassidens
ATCCATCTATCTATCTATCTATCTATCTATCTATCTAAAATAGAGTATTACTCAGCCATAAAAAAGAAAAAAATAATGCCATTTGCAGCAACATGGACGGACCTAAAGATTACCATACTAAGTGAAGTAAGTCAGAAAGAGAAAGACAAATATCATATGATATCATTTATATGTGGAATCTAAAAAATACAAATGAACATATTTACAAAACAGAAACAGACTCACAGACATAGAAAACAAACTTATGGTTACCAAAGGAGAAGGGGGGAGGGATTAATTAGGAGTATGGGATTAACAAATACACACTACCATATATAAAATAGATAAACAACAAGGATTTACTGTATAGCACGGGGAACTATATCTAATATCTTTAATAACCTATAATATAAAAGAATTTTTTAAAAAATATATATATAACTGAATCACTTTGTTGTATACATGAAACTAACACAATACTGCTAATTAACTATACTTCAATTTAAAAAATAATAGAAAGAGAACCCCTTTTCTCTGCTATAACTTACATTACCCTCCAGTGTCCTCTATTGACAAAACCTAACACTCAGTCATCTGACAAAGGAGAAACGTTTGTAGGATCCAGCTCCAGTACTGCAAAACAGGGGAGCAGGGAAGGTGGATTTAGAGCTGATAGATAATAAGATAATAACTGGTGTAGTCTATCACAGAATTAACTTTGTTAAATGACATAAGAAACAGAAGCACAAACTGAGGAAAAATGAACCAGAGTTTTTTTCAAATACGCTGTATTTTAAAAATGAAGAATTATGCCCAAATGCCTGCTGAATACATTATATAAGCAGGTAAATACATTTAGTTCTATATATAATATATGCTTCAAAGCCAAGCAAAAATCAGTCTACCTTTCTGAAGCACGAAAAATATTAAAAAGTTATCATGGTCCAGGTTATTATGACTATTCTCTTCAAGTATGTAAACAAATTCAGTTAGTAAATAAATAACTCAATTACCCAAAAGGCCTGAATCCCAAATCTCTATCTCCAAAATACCTTTCTCCTGAGCTCCAGACACATTTAATCTATTATCTACCAAACACCATCATTTGGATGTGCCATCAGTACTTCCAGCACCAGCATCTAAATCTCAGTCAGATACTGGTAAACTAGCTCTCAAAAATAAAAACCAACCCTGAATGTGCTTTGTGCCAATTTCTGCAGTGTAAATATTCCTAGCATGGCCTCACAAGTTACTGACAATTTAGCAACCATTAAAACTAATCCTAGTTACCTCTTCAGTGTCTTAGGGAATCTCAGCCTCCTTCACTTCAATATTCAAGCCAAAAACTTTGGTTTCATCTTTTATTTCTCCTCCCCCTTCAGCACCCATTTCACTGTCTGAATTACATCAGTTCTTCAGCTTTGTCTGTTTCTCTAATCTGTCACTGCCGTTGTTGCCACCTTACATCATGCCATTTTTGTTTCACTAGGCTAACTGGTGCTCCTGCCTCCAGTCCATCTTTCCCATGGATTTTTCACTGCAGCAAGAATGATCCTTTTTTTTAATTTGAAATATAATTGACATATAACATTGTATAAGTTTAAGGTGTACAATGTTGTTGATTTGATACATTTTTATATTGCAATATGATTACAACTGAAGCTTTACACCTATATAAAAAAGCTAACACCTTTATCATGTCAGATAATCATAATTTCTTTTTTTGTGGTGAGAACATTTCAGATGTAGTTTCTTGGCAACTTTGAAGTATATAATACAGTTGACTTTAATCATCATGCTGTGCATCAGATCTCGGTTAACTTATTTAAGCTATTAGTTGCAAGTTTGTATCCTTTAACCAACATCTCCCCAATTCCCACCCCATGGCCCCTGGTAACCACCATTTTACTCTCTGTTTCTATGAGTTCAGCTTTTTCAGACTCCACATATAAGTGATATCATACAGTTTGTCTTTCTCTCTCTGCCTTTTCTCTCTTAGCAAAGTACCCTCAAGGTCCATCCATGTTGTTGCACATGGCAGGATTGATCTTTCAATGTACACAAACTGGGGGCTTCACTGATATTAAAAAAAACATTTGTGGCTTTTGAAATGGAATATGATGCTCTTTATGACTCCTGAACACCTTTCTAACCCCATCTTACCTTACACCCTAATTCTTTGCGCCCTGCATCCCTCAAACTGCCTTCTCTCCAGCCACTTGGAACTATTTACAGCTCCCAGTGTGACTGCTTTCCCTGACTTTCAGGCTTTTACATACACAGCATTCTCTGCTTAGATTGCTTTCTGCTTTTAATTTATACTTTTTTATACTTCTTTTTCTTATCAATGGCCTGGTCAATTTTTAAATTCCCCCATTGTTCATCAACTAGCTTCAAAGTTGTACCTGTTTATAGTCTAATTACCCTTATATTTTAAGCTGTATGCATATTTTACCTTAACAAAAGAGTAGCTTAAGGAAATTTCTACTCTCTTCCCTTACACAAAAACTTGAGAATGCCTGTGTACACCCTTCCCCCTGACAATACTCTTATTCCTATCTTGTATTTTACTTATATCTTTCTGTTAGCTGCCCCAAATTTATTTTTAAGGCCATCAATTATTTATATTTGCTTGTATGTTTAGCAATTCTTTGCTCACCTTTGCTTATAATGTCTCACATTTTTTCTACCTGGTTTCAATTTCTTCTTTCTGAAGTACACTCTTTAGTAGATCAGTGTCTTTGCCTAGAAACCTCTGCAGTCTTTGTTTACCTGAAAATGTCTATTTTAGCCTCAATGTTCATCACGAATTTAGCAATTCTGAATTAGAATTCTAGTCTGATGATTATTTATTCTCAGCACTTTGAAGATGCCATTCTTTTGTTTTCTAGCCTCTACTGTTGCTTTTAAAATCTCTGTTGTCCAACCAATTCTAATTCATTTGTTCAAAATGTCTATAAATGGGTTTATTTTTATATAATCTCCTCAGAACTCACTGTGAATTTCAATCTGGGGATTCATATGTTTCATTAACTCGAAATCCCTCAGATATTAGCTCCTTAAATATCTCTTCCCCATTCTATCAGCTCCTTCTGGAAATCCTACTTCAGATAGACAGATGATAAATAGATAGATAGATTCTATCATTTTATTCTCCATGTCTCTTAATTATTCTCCCATATTTTCTATCTCTTTTTCACTTGTGTCCACTTGGGGAATTATCCCTAGATCTTTTTTCTTTTTTTGGCTGTGTTGGGTCTTCATTCTGTGCATGGGCTTTTTCTAGTTGCAGCGAGTGTGGACTACTCTTCGATGCGGTGCACAGGCTTCTCATGCAGTGGCTTCTCTTGTTGCGGAGCACGGGCTCTACGTGCACAGACTTCAGTAGTTGCAGCACGTGGGCTCAGTAGTTGTGGCACACAGGCTTAGTTGCTCCACAGCATGTGGGCTCTTACCGGACCAGGGATTGAACCCGTGTCCCCTGCATTGGCAGGCGGATTCTTAACTGCTGCACCACCAGGGAAGTCCCCCAGATATTTTTTCTTGAGCATAGTTTGGTCTAATTTGCCCTATAACCCATTCTTTATGTTTTTAAATTTTAACATCTATAATTTTCATTTCTAGAAGTGATACTTAGTTTTTTTCAGCTTTGCCTGTTTATTTTTTTGCCTTATCTTTTTTTAAATTATTATTATTGTTAACAACTTTATTTCCCTTTGGATCTCTTTGTTTTAAATATAATAATCCATTCAACAAATTCTAGAATTATCCTCAACACTGAGGATACAACGGTAAATGAAACAGACAAAAAGATTTTTGTCATTATTTAGCTTATATTTACATTTTACGGTCTTTTTCAGATTGTCCTATTATCTCAAGTTCTCAGGGATGCTGACTCTACGATGTGTTATGATTTCCCTACTCACTGTGGATGACTTTCGTAATGGTGGTGAGGAGAGACTTAGGGCTCATCATGAGTGAGTTTTTTTCTCCGTGGGGCTCTGTGTACAGCTGGGTTGCAAGTATTCCTTCAGAGTAGTTTTGTATTCACATTTGATTCTACCAGATGTCCAAAGGATTTCATCGTGTTAAGATCAATTTTTATGGTACAACGTCCACGTCGAAATCCCTGCACCATGACGAGACTGAAATTTGTATATCATATCCTGCATGAAACAAGCTTTGAGTTTTGATTTCTTATAAAAACATGCTTTTTTCATTTGATTTGTTTTCCATTCAGAGCCCTGGGCAGAGTTATGCCTTTTACTTTTTTCTGTGATCTCATAGGCAGAGATTTTAGTTCCTTTCTACAGAAGATTTAGCCCTTCCTGATTTTATGCAGGAATCTCAGTTTTAAATTCATGCCCTGTCCTGACCTATCACTTCCTATTCCTGAGTGGGAATTAAAACTCAAATACCTGGCTATAAGGGCCTAGCTTCAGTGCTAATGTCTTAAGCCCCAACCCTAAAACCCTCACTGCATTACTACAGCAACTCGTGTTGTTACTGCTTTGTGTCCTCTCTTTTCCCTTGATTTTATTAAAAAAAGAAAAGAAAAAAGAAAGACTTCTTTCTGTTTGAAAGTTATGTATCATTTTTTGTTTACAAAACTTTATGTTAGCTTGGTCTGCCAGGTGGATCCGGCCATTTACACTCTCTGCTTGGAGCACTCAATTCACTAGGTCCCCAACACTGCATATGTTCTTACTGCAAGTGGAAACTATCCTATGAATATCCTGTATAATATTTACCTCATTGCATTGTTTGTTTCTTTATTTGAATTGTGCCCCCTCTCTTGAGTTGCATGAGATTAGGATACATACCTTATTCATCATTATGTGGTAGCACAGTGCCTGGGACACTGTAGACACTATTTATTGAATGATTAAACGATTGAATATACGAATATGTGAATTCATTGTATCATAGTGGACCAGCAGACTCACATGCTTACCCATTCAACATACATATACACATTCACATATATAAATGTATATATATATACAATTTTGACATCTTAAAATTAATTTTATAAAAAATGCTTTGGAGTTTAAATAAATACAGAGCCCAGAATCAACAAATTATTTTGAAAATGCAGTGGCAGGTATGGAGCAAATTTCTGAAATTCAAAGAACTTACTAATTTATTAATGTTGATTAATTTTGAAAAATCTCAATTTTTTAGATTATAATCATGACTGAGGATTATCAGGATGTTATTATAAACTTGTTAAATTAGTTATGTAGATGAGAAGGAAGTACTTATGCTGGGGGATTCCTCTACTTCACTTTTCAAATGAAAAATATCCTTATTCAGAGCTTAGGAAAATGAAAAAAGCAGGTTACTAATCACAATCCTTTTTCATGTAGTAAGATCCCCATCTATTGTAATTTCAGCATGTCACTAAAAGTCAAGTCCCATAGTCTTGCATTTTTGCAACTTCTGACATATGCATGCGTTTATAAATTATTATTGCATTAAACAGTTGTGAATGCCTTGTTATATGATCTATAATGTCAGTTCCTTCTCTTTCTCTTTGTATCTTCTAGGTAACATTGCTAAAACTTTAAATGATTATGCTGATCTTGAATTTTTTCTATGTTCTTTAAAAATATTAGAAAAATTTAAATAACAGTGCAGCATAGATGTAGCTAGTAATAACTTTGATGCTGATTCACTTGACAAAGAGAAATGATTCCTCTCTTTGACTTTGTTTTTCTAGATTTTGTTCCTCAAGCACTTCCCTATATTTAGATTTATTATGGCTTTTTTTTTTTTTTTTTTTTTTGCGGTACACGGGCCTCTCACTGCTGTGGCTTCTCCTGTTGCGGAGCACAGGCTCCAGACGCGCAGGCTCAGCGGCCATGGCTCAAGGGCCCAGCCACTCTGCGGCATGTGGGATCCTCCCAGACTGGGGTGCGAACCCGTGTCCCCTGCATCAGCAGGCGGATTCCCAACCACTGCGCCACCAGGGAAGCCCTATTATGGCATTTTTTAAATGCTAGTTTTGCTACTGTCTCCTGATGCTAAGAAAAGATTTCCTGATGTCAAGCAAAGCAGCAGACTTCATTAGTGTCCTGTGAAAAACAATAAGTTCATTAGTGTCCTTATGAAAAACAATAATGTTAAACTAGAACATTTTTATTTGAAAACTTGAGAAGTATGGGCTGCCTTGCAGAAAAGCCTTCCTCCAGAGAACAAATAAATACTACTAATGCAGAAAATCATTTGAGTAGATGGGAAAAACAACTAACAGGAGGAAGTTCAATTTACTTTCATATTGCATTTAAGTGACCTGCTTTGCATCACTAGGTCCAAGAAAGCAAAATTAAGTATTACAAATGAAGTAGAATTAAAATATTCCTCTACCTTATATATATAAATTTATGTCAAAATATTACTCTGTATTTTTTCTTTAAGAGAAAATTTAGAAAATACTACAAGCAAAACAAGATCTATTTATCACTGTATTTATGTCTATAACAACATCAACTGCAGCCATCATGCCAATATTCAATGACAGATGACATATGCTATAAAGAAATCTAGTTATATACATCTATATCATATAAAATCTGCCATATTAAGTAGACTTTTACTCACATTAAAACTACTTCTAATTTTCTATGCCAGAGTAAGCAATTTATTAGGAAGCATGTTTGATGAGAGCAATTAAATTCTCATCTTTCTAGGATGGTAGCATCTTATATGGACGAGACATACAACTTCAAACAAAAGCACCAAATGAAAGGAGAGAAAAAGCCAGTAGCAATAAGTTTTCACAGAACTAGTTTTTTCTGTCGCCAGCTGTCCAAATAGAACAATGGTCTACTTTATGGTAATACTATTCTACATGGAAAACACACAAGTAAATATCCAACAGAAAAAAATCATAGATTATTTTCATTGCTATAGAGATCCTTGAAAGACATCTAGCAAGTCCACTTCATTGGTACATCATAGTTCAGAAGAGGAAGCTAATGACTAGAGGATAAAACATTTGTGTAAGGACCTTTGACTTGCAAGTATCAGCAATGCAAGTTCATTGTAAATAATGGGACACATGATGCAGCTATGATGGTAATGAGGCAGAAAAGACTCTCAAAGGAATCCAAGAAAAGAAATTTTATTCATCCGTTTTATTTTTTAGATTCCACATATAAGTAATAACATAAAGTATTTGTCTTTTTCTGTCTGACTTATTTCACTAAGCATAATACCCTATAGGTCCATCCACATCGTTGCCAATAGCAGAATTTCAATCTTTTTATGGCTGACATTCCATTGTGCGTATATGTACCACATCTTCTTTATCCATTCATCTGTCGATGGACACTTAGGTTGCTTCCATATCTTGGCTATTGTTAATAATGCTTCTATGAATATTGGGGTGCATGTATCTTTTTGAATTAGTGTTCTCATTTTTCCAGATATATACCCAGGAGTGGATTTGCTGGGTCATATGACAGTTCTATTTTTAGTTTTTTTCAGGAACCTCCATAGTGTTTTCCATAGTGGCTGCACCAATTTACATTCCCACCAACAGTGTACTAGGGTTCCTTTTTCTCCACCTCTTCACCAACATTTGTTATTTATAGACTTTTTGATAATAGCCATTTCTGACAGGTATGAGGTAATAACTCATTGCCGTTTTGATATGCAAAAGAAAAGAAATGTTAAACCATTCAGGATCCACGTCGCTCTCATCTTGTTGCTCCAGTAACAGTAAAAGCAGGAATTCTCGCATCTTCTTGACTTGTGCACCGCCATTAACAGCCTAGGTATTTCCCAAGTCCTGGCTCCTCTCAGTGTGTTTTTGACTAATTCTCTTTCTACCAGCAAGGCTACCCTTTATTCTGTGTATTATTTTCTCATTTCAGTCAGCTTCTTCTCAAACTTTCACTAAACATTTGCTTCATCAGGGCTTCTTTATACTTGTAAATAACCATTAACTTCCGCTTACGAATCTTCTTGGCCTCTCTCTGCCTCATGTCATTTCTGTGATGTTCCCATTGCTCTCATCTGATTGTCTCCACACTTCATAGTAGAAGTTCTCAAGAGACAAATCCCGATTCACTGGAGTGATCTCTGCTGTTTGAGAGAATGGGGCTTTCCACATCAGGCTATTCACAGGCATCTGCCCACTATTGATTTTATTGGCTCTGGACAAAAGAGAGGTCGGAACAAGGGGTCAGAAACCATGTGGTTTCCCCAGCTCAAGGAACAGGAACACAGAAGCTTCCATTTGTCAGGAACTGTATGTGAGGATGTGTCCACTATACATAACTGACATCTCCCACTCTCTTTATGTGTATATTCCACACGCTTCTCAAACTGACATGCATACTATTCTCCGTTTATAACCTACCTTTTCCATTGCTATATAGATTTGTTCATGTTAGTCCTTCCATTTTAGCAATCCTCTAATTCCCATCTCATCTCTCCTGGATGAAATCCTATTACATATTAAGGGTCCATTCTTAAAGGTCAGTTTCTTTAAAGAGCCCCCCCTTATTCCCCTTAGCATTTTAATTCTAATTTTCATGCCACTGTATTGTTTCATACTGCAAATATTTGTATGCTTTATTTCCTAACTTAGATTTTAACTTTCTTGAAGGTATGGTGTGTTTTTATCTTCTCTTTATTCTAAGCAGCACCTAATCCAATACTGTATGTTTACTGCTCAGAAAATTCTCACAGAATAAATTAATTCGACCATTCAACAAATATGCTTAATATGTACTGGGCACTACTGTAAGTTCTGAGGATAAAGCAGTGAACAAAAAAGTCAAAGATCCCCACTCTCTTGGAAATTTCATTCTACTGGAGGAGAAAATAAGTGCACAAGTAAAATATATAATATGAGAGAGGGTGGTGATTGTTATGGAGAAAAGCAGGGAAGAAAAATTCAGAGTGCTAGCAGCTAGGTGGTAATTTTAATAGAGTGATCAGGGAAGTGCTTATTGAGAAGGTGACATTGGTGCAAGACCTGGAAGGGGAGCCCCAGGAGCAAGCTATGCAGCTGTCTGAAGGAGGAGCTGTAGGAGAGAGGAAACAGCAACATGCAAATACCCACAGGCAGGGGCATGTATGGCATGTCCAAGAAAGAGCAAGGAGGTCACGGACGCTGAAGGAGGGAAGGAGAGAGTAGTCGGAGCTGAGAGCAGAGAAGTCAGGGTGGGGAGTGGAGCTCAGGTAGGGCCTTAGAGGTGGTTGTTAAGGGTTTTGATTTTTCCCAGCAGAGGAGAGCTATGATTTTACTTATACTTTAGAAGAATGATTTTGCTGTGTTCAGAGGAAACTGAGTGGGGGCAAGAATAGATGCAGGGGGACAAGTTGGAGGCTCCTGTGATAAGGTGAGAGATGATGGTGACTTGGACCAGGAAGGTAGTGGTAGAGGTAGTGGTAGAGATGGTAGAGAAGAGGTAGAGAAGTGGTAGAGATGGTAGAGAAGAGGTCAGATTCTGGATATATTTGAAGGTATAGTTGACAGATTTGGCTGGTAGATCGCACGTGGGGTGTAAAGGAAAAAGAAGATTGAAAATTACTTCCAAATTTTGGGGCCTGTGCAGCTGGGAGGATGGAGTTGCCATTTGCTGAATCAGGGAAGGTGACAAAATAATAGGTTGTCAGGGATAAAATGAGGACTTCAGTGTGAAATGTCATATAGAAAGCTGGGTTTAAGAATCTACATTTCAGAGGAGAGGTCCAGACACTGAGATATGAATTTGGGAGTCATCAGATTATAGACAGTATTTAGAGTCACAAGGGTTAGATAAGATTACCTGAGAAAAGAGTGTAGAAAAAAAGAAGTGAAGAATTCTAAGGACTGAGAATCCTGGGCCTTTCTAAAACATAGGGTTACTTCGTTCATTTAATACTATGCATCGTACTAACTTCTATTAAGATTCCCGTTTTACAGATAAGGGAAACGAAGCACATAGGAGTTAGATGCCTGCAGTCTAACTGTAGTTTCTACACTGTAAAACGGCAGTTATTCAAACCTGTGTGATGTGGCTTCAGAATTGCTCTTACTCACTATTTTATCTTGCATCTCAATGAATATTATCCATATGTTGCCTGATACACAGTAGATATTCAATAAGTATTCACTGAATTTGACTGCAGTACATCAGCAACAATTTCATTCCTAAATCTAGAAATAAGTCTTCACCAAATAACTCTTTGGCAGTTTGGAAAAATATCCATGAAGCCAAAGAGGAATTTTCACACGGGGAAGGTGGGAAGGCCAAGGGCGTAATTTAGGCCACTTACAGTTAGAGTGGCCACAGCTGTTCTCTCCAATCCCGGTACCTCTAAGATTACCCAGCAAAACCCACATGCTTCTGAAGCAGTCCAAACACAGATACTTAACACCCAATTCCTTGTTCAAACACCCCATATGCTGGACTCTGATTAGCTCTTCTGGCACCAGCACACAAACCAATCCAGGTTGGTTGCTTTCTGGCTTGTCGTGTTCTGTAGTAAAGCAGAGAGACTCGAACAAAATGAAATAGTTCAGTGCCAAAACTATTCCGATCTCATTTCTGTCAATGTAGAAAATGCATAGGTAGAGTTCAGATTTAACTTGGTGCTGCAGGATGGTTCCTAGGATGTCTTCAGTTAATACACAAGGGGTATATTTCAGTTTGCCCAAGTCCTTGAGCTTCTTTCTTCTAAATTAGGCATACCTTTATGTAAGGCAAAAAAAAAAATAAAAAAAATAAAAAACAGTGGGCGGGGAGGAGACTATTTAATGTTGTGGAAAAATGAACCAGTGTATCCCCGGCTTAGTGAAATGGATAAAGAATACAGCCAGTAGCTGTTGGTGTATTGTTGTGTCCTCCCAGATCAAGACTCAGAGGCCCCAGTATTTTTTTAGGGAGCACCTGAGGTGAAGAGTTGGATTTGGAAGTGTCATTCACCCACACTACATGAATGAGTTGCAGCAAGCCAAGCTCGTAATCAAGACTCAGACCTTTTATAAGTCTACCTTTAGAACCACCTCCAACCTCCCCACACACAAGCAGGAGCTTTTTGTCCATTCATCACACTAATGGTAGCCTTCCTGTGGTCCTCTCTCAAAGCTGCTTCATTACAAGCAAGGGATTATATATTGCATTGACTTATCTCTTCCTAAGACACAGTGAGAGATCTAATTAATACTTTATTAACTGCTTTACCATACTGAGAGAAACAAGTTTAATAAGTCATACATTCTTCTGATCAGTTGTATTGACCTATGTTTTTATATAATTCACAATACAATTCAAGACAGACATATGTACTCTAAATAGTCAAAGCTCCTGTTTTATTGAATGTTTTTATATAACGTTTGGTTTTCTTTTGTGGTTTAAAACCTTAAAATCTAGATTTAGTTAAAGGCTCATCAAGTTACAATACTACGTGTATTCTTATTTAAGGTTCACTTGTGGATTATTTTCTTATTTAATAGGAAAATTATGGTTTCTGTGAATATGTGAATTACTTTGAATATTTTTTGATTAATATTTATGATTTGGAGATTGTTTTCACAAAAAATGCTGTGCCATTTAAAAGCATACAGGGAATGCCATCATGTTATTCACTATCATGTAGAGAGATTTTTAAACGCATATTGCTGACCTATGAAACTAAATACATAAATTTAATTAAAGTTCTCTCTTTATAGTACAAAACAGCCCATTTAATAGTTTCGTTTAAGGACTCCGAGTCAGATGCAAAGTTACATTTAGCCTGATGTTGTTTTTTTTTTTTTTTTTTTTTTTACCCATATGTAACCAACTGGAACCCAGCTGTCAAAGAAAGCAAACGAGATGTAATCAACAGTTTATTACTTGATTTTTAATGACACCTTTAAAAAGTCTATATTCTAATCCCAAACAACATTGTAAAGACCTTTCTTAAACAAGGTTGAAATTCTCATCATTTGCTCCTAAAAACAAGATGATTATATCGCCAGATATAAAAACAGGATGTGTTCATAATATATTTATAGAAGGTAGCTTTATTTATGTATCAGAGGGACTTTTTTTTTCTGAAATGGCTCTTGTTTCTGACTCTCTAGTATCTGTCCAACAAAACTCTTAGATAAAAGCATACACTTAAAAGACAAGTAGGACTTCCCTGGTGGCACAGTGGTTAAGAATCTGCCTGTCAATGCAGGGGACATGGGTTCAATCCCTGGTCTGGGAAGATCCCGCATGCTGTGGAGCAACTAAGCTCGTGTGCCACAACTACTGAGCCTGCGCTCTAGAGCCCGCAAGCCACAACTACTGAAGCCCATGCACCCTAGAGTCTGTGCCCCACAGCTACTGAGCCCACACACTTCAGCTACTGAGCCCATGTACCACGACTACTGAAACTCGCGTGCTCTAGGGCTCACGTGCTGCAGCTACTGAGCCCATGTGCTGCAACTACTGAAGCCCACGTGCCTAGAGCCCGTGTTTCACAACAAGAGAAGCCACCACAATGAGAAGCCCATGCACTGCAACAAAGAGTAGCCTCCGCTCGCCACAACTAGAGAAAGCCCACACTCAACAACGAAGACCCAATGCAGCCAATAAAATAAAATAAAAAAAGACAGACAAGTAGTCAAAACTTTTAAGTTCACTTATCCTATATTATGCAGCAATTCTCCTCAGTTGTACAGGAAAGTAATATATAAATTTATTTTTCTTAAATAGCCAGACACCTCATATATATTTTTTTATGTCCTGGTAGGAAAATAGCAAAAGAGATTAATTTAGCATTGGAAGTCAATATAAAAATCCATTTCTATGCATTATGTGACAGATTTTTGCCAATATGTATCACCCTGTATATCAATATAAAAATCTTGATTAACATGTCAATTTCCTACACACAAACACTAGACGTGAAGCATACTTACCTCAGATAAATAATTCCCCTGGGCAAAAATGGCGATTAATTTTATAACTCATACTGATCCTAGTGGAATATCAGGTTTAGATGTCTTAATTATCACAGCATAAAGATTACAAATGTCATCATGATTATAGCAGGGACTGAAGATTTCCTACAGATTACAAGGTCCTTCAGGCTCACAAAATTTAGAGCAAGAAGCATGGTTTGAAGTACTCCCTAGAATTAGTGATTCCCTTGTAACCTCTGCCAATGCCTACTGACATTGCAAGTGCTTAGAGAGATGTTTTTTATTCCTTATCAGAGGAAACTGAGCCCCTTGGAGAGCATGTGTGGAAATCTGATATACTCAACAAACTATCCATGTTTATTATACCATAATTTGTCCTATTAAAGGCACAAATTTTACATTCAAATACTCTCGTTATTTAGCAGAATGACAACTGCTTATTAGTTAGCCTTTCCAGACAAATTTCTAGATTGAAAGTAGAGGGGGTGGAAACATAGAAATTCTCATATACGTTACACAGCAAAGGAACCTTTAATGCCAGGTGAGGAATTGAAATGGAAATGATAATGAGAGTACACGCAGACTAGGATACAGATGCTAATTTAAGACAATATTATGCTAAATGTGACCAGCAGCAAATGCCCATAATTAATCTCCTGCCTTACTGTGTGAGAATTATAAAGCTAGAGCTTAATGGTTTAAATAAAAACAAAAACAAAATTACTATATCTTTGAGAGAGCCTCAGAAATATGTTTGATTTATGGAATTAAGCAACAGAATACTGTTTATATTTTCTACATGAAATCATGATTCAACTAAAAATAAAACACCCAATATGCAATAAATAAATAAATAAAAAGTCACATACTTGTATGTTTAATCTCAGATTACCAACAAAATAAAAGACATATTTACTAATATGGAATGGTTACTTCTCAAATGCCCCCAAAACTCCTGAATGGAAATAATATAAAGCTTATGGGGAGACCTTCAAGATGGCGGAGGAGTAAGACATGGAGATCACCTTCCTCCCCACAAATACATCAGAAATACATCTACATGTGGAACACCTCCTACAGAACACCTACTGAACGCTGGCAGAAGACCTCATACTTCCCAAAAGGCAAGAAACTCCCCACGCACCAGGGTAAGGGAAAAGAAAAAAGAAAAAACAAAACAGAGACAAAAGAATAGGGATGGGACCTGCACCAGTGAGAGGGAGCTGTGAAGGAGGAAAAGTTTCCACACACTAGAAGCCCCTTCACTAGCGGAGACAGGGGGTGGCGGGGGGGAAGCTTCGGAGCCACAGAGCAGAGCACAGCAACAGGGGTGCAGAGGGCAAAGCGGAGAGATTCCCGCAGAGAGGATCAGTGCCGAACAGCACTCGCCAGCCTGAGAGGCTTGTCTGCTCACCTGCTAGGGCTCGTGGGGGCTGGGAGCTGAGGCTCTGGCTTCGGAGGTCAGATCCCAGGGAGAGGACAGAGGTTGGCTGCATGAACACAGCCTGAAGGGGGCTAGTGCACCACAGCTAGCTGGGAGGGAGTCCGGGAAAGAGTCTGGAACTGCCTAACAGGCAAAAGACCATTGTTTTGGGGTGCACAAGGAGAGGGAATTCAGAGCACTGCCTAAACGAGCTCTACAGGCGGGCATGAGTCATGGCTAAGAGCGCGTACACCAGAGACGGGCATGAGACTCTAGGGCTGCTGCTGCAGACAACAAGAAGCCTGTGTGCAAGCACAGGTCACTATCCACACCTCCCTTCCCGGGAGCCTGTGCAGCCCGCCACTGCCAAGGTCCTGCGATCCAGGGACAACTTCCCCGGGAGAACGCACGGCACACCTCAGGCTGCTGCAATGTCACGCCAGCCTCCGCCGCTGCAGGCTTGCCCCGCATCCGTGCCCCTCCCCACTGCCGGCCTGAGTGAGCCAGAGCCCCGAAATCAGGTGCTCCTTTAACCCCGTCCTGTCTGAGTGAAGAACAGATGCCTTCAGGCGACCTACATGCAGAGGCGGGGCCAAATCCAAAGCTGAACCCCAGGAGCTGTGCAAACAAAGAAGAGAAAGGGAAATCTCTCCCAGCAGCCTCAGGAGCAGCGGATTAAATGTCCACAATCAATTTGATGTACCCTGCATCTGTGGAATACCTGAATAGATAACGAATCATCCCAAAATTGCAGCGATGGACTTTGGGAGCAACTGTAGGCCTGCGTTTGCTTTCTGCATCTAATTTGTTTCTGGTTTTATGTTTACCTTAGTTTAGTATTTAGAGTTTATTATCAATGGTAGATTGTTTATTGATTTGGTTGCTCTCTTCATTTTTATATATATATATATATAATTTTTTTCCATTTTTTCTTTTTGTGAGTGTGTATGTATATGCTTCTTTGTGTGATTTTGTCTGTATAGCTTCACTTTTACCATTTATCCTAGGTTTCTGTCTGTCAGTTTTTGTTTTACGCTTTTGTTTGTTTTAGTATAGTTTTTAGTGCTTGCTATCACTGGTGGATTTGTTTTTTCGTTTGGTTGCTCTCTTCTTTCTGTCTATCTTTTTTTTTCTTTTTAAATTACTTTTTAATATTTTAATTTTTAATATTTTTTATTTTAATAACTTTATATTATTTTATTTAATATTTTCTTTCTTCATTTCTTTTTTTCTCCCTTTTCTTCTCAGCTGTGTGGCTGACAGGGCCTTGATGCTCCAGCTGGGTGTCAGGCCTGTGCTCTGAGGTGGGAGTGCCAAGTTCAGGACATTGGTTCACCATCTCAATGCTAAGACCCAGCTCCACTCAATGACCAGAAAGCCACAGAGCTGGAAACCCTATACCAAGCAACTAGCAAGACAGGAACACAACCCCACCCATTAGCAGAGAGGCTGCTTAAACTCATAATAGGTCACAGGCACCCCAAAACACACTCCCGGACGCAGTCCTACCCACCAGAAAGACAAGATCCAGCCTCATCCACCAGAACACAGGCACTAGTCCCCTCCACCAGGAAGCCTACACAGCCCACCGAACCAACCTTAGCCACTGGGGGCAGACACCAAAAACAACAGGAACTATGAACCTGCAGCCTGCAAAAAGGAGACCCCAAACACAGTAAGTGAAGCAAAATGAGAAGACAGAGAAACACAACAGAGGACAGAGCAAGGCAAAAACCCACCAAACCAAACAAATGAAGAGGAAATAGGCAGTCTCCCTGAAAAAGAATTCAGAGTAATGAGAGTAAAGATGATCCAAAATCTTGGAAATAGAATGGAGAAAACACAAGAAATGTTTAACAAGGACCTAGAAGAACTAAACAGCAAACAAACAATGATGAACACCACAATAAAAGAAATTAAAAATTCTCTAGAAGGAATCAATAG
Source organism: Pseudorca crassidens (assembly GCF_039906515.1). Taxonomy (NCBI): domain Eukaryota; kingdom Metazoa; phylum Chordata; class Mammalia; order Artiodactyla; family Delphinidae; genus Pseudorca; species Pseudorca crassidens. The sequence goes on from NC_090308.1 coordinate 55,939,651, forward strand.
CAGAATAACTGAGGCAGAAGAACGGATAAGTAACCTGGAAGATAGAACAGTGGAATAACTGCCACAGAGCAAAATAAAGAAAAAAGAATGAAAAGAACTGAGGACAGTCTTAGAGACCTCTGGGACAACATTAAATGCACCAACATTTGAATTATATGGGTCCCAGAAGAAGAAGAGAAAAAGAAAGGGACTGAGAAAACATTTGAAGAGATTATAGTTGAAAACTTCCCTAATATGGGAAAGGTAATAGTCAATCAAGTCCAGGAAGCACAGTGAGTCCCATACAGGATAAATACAAGGAGAAACACGCCAAGACACATATTAATCAAACTAACAAAAATTAAATACAAAGAACAAATATTAAAAGCAGCAAGGGAAAAACAACAAATAACATACAAGGGAATCCCCATAAGGTTAACAGCTGATCTTTCAGCAGAAACTCTGCAAGCCAGAAGGGAGTGGCAGGACATATTTAAAGTGATGAAAGGGAAAAACCGACAACCAAGAGTACTCTACCCAGCAAGGATCTCATTCAGATTCGATGGAGAAATTAAAACCTTTACAGACAAGCAAAAGCTAAGAGAATTCAGCACCACCAAATCAGCGTTACAACGAATGCTAAAGGAAATTCTCTAGGCAGGAAACACAAGAGAAGGAAAAGACGAACAATAACAAACCCAAAACAATTAACAAAATGGTAATAGGAACATACATATCGATAATTACCTTAAGTGTAAATATCTTAAATGCTCCAACCAAAAGACATAGACTGGCTGAATGGATGCAAAAACAAGACCTGTATATATGCTGTCTACAAGACACCCGCTTCAGACCTAGGGACACATACAGACTGAAAGTGAGGGGATGGAAAAAGATATTCCCTGCAAATGGAAACAAAAGAAAGTTGAAGTAGCAATTTACATATCACACAAATAGACTTTAAAATAAAGACTATTACAAGAGACAAAGAAGGACACTACATAATAATCAAGGGATCAATCCAAGAAGAAGTTCTAACAATTGTAGATATTTATGCACCCAACATAGGAGCACCTCAGTACATAAGGCAAATGCTAACAGCCATAAAATGGGAAATTAACAGTAACACAATCATAGTAGGGGACTTTAACACCCCACTTTCACCAATGGACAGATCATCCAAAATGAAAATAAATAAGAAAACACAAGCTTTAAATGATACATTAAACAAGGTGGACTTAATTGATATTTATAGGACATTCCATCCAAAAACAAGAGAATACACTTTCTTTTCAAGTGCTCATGGAACATTCTCCAGGATAGATCATATCTTGGGTCACAAATCAAGCCTTGGTAAATATAAGAAAATTGAAATCGTATCAAGTACCTTTCGACCACAATGCTATGAGACTAGATATCAATTTCAGGAAAAAATCTGTAAAAACACAAACATTTGGAGGCTAAACAATACACTATTTAATAACCAAGAGATCCTTACAGAAATCAAAGAGGAAATCAAAAAATACCTGGAAACAAATGACAATGAAAACATGACGACCCAAAACCTATGGGATGCAGTAAAAGCAATTCTAAGAGAGAAGTTTATAGCAATACAATCCTACCTCAAGAAACATCTCAAATAAACAACCTAACCTTACAACTAAAGCAATTAGAGAAAGAAGAACAAAAAACCCCACAAAGTTAACAGAAGGAAAGAAATCATAAAGATCAGATCAGAAATAAATGAAAAAGAAATGAAGGAAACAATAGCAAATATCAATAAAACTAAAAGCTGGTTCTTTGAGAAGATAAACAAAATTGCTAAACCATTAGCCAGACTCATCAAGAAGAAAAGTGAGAAGACTCAACTCAATAGAATTAGAAAGGAAAAAGAAGAAATAACAACTGACACCACAGAAATACAAAGGATCATGAGAGATTGTTTTGTTTATGATCATGTGATCATAAACAGAACAATCACAAGCACTGAAATTGAGATTGTGATTAAAAATCTTCCAACAAACAAAAGCCCAGGACCAGATGGCTTCACAGGTGAATTCTATCAAACATTTAGGGAAGAGTTAACACCTATCCTTCTCAAACTTCCAAAATATAGCAGAGGGAGGAACACTCCCAAACTCATTCTACGAGGCCACCATCACCCTGATACCAAAACCAGACAAAGATGCCACAAAGAAAGAAAACTACAGTACAATATCACTGATGAACACAGATGCAAAAATCCTCAACAAAATACTAGAAAACAGAATCCAACAGCACATTAAAAGGATCATACACCATGATCAAGTGGGGTTTATCCCAGAAATGCAAGGATTCTTCAATATATGCAAATTAATCAATGTGATTCACCATCTTAACAAATTGAAGGAGAAAAACCATATGATCATCTCAAGAGATGCAGAAAAAGCTTTCGACAAAATTCAACACCCATTTATGATAGAAACTCTCCAGAAAGTAGGCACAGAGGGAACTTACCTCAACATAATACAGGTCATACATGACAAACCCATAGCCAACATCACTCTCAATGGTGAAAAAATGAAACCATTTCCTCTAAGATCAGGTACAAGACAAACCATTTCCTCTAAGATCAGGAAAAAGACAAGACAGGTGTCCAGTCTCACCATTATTATTCAATATAGTTTTGGAAGTTTTAGCCACAGCAATCAGAGAAGAAAAAGAAATAAAAGAAAAGAAAAAGAAATAAAAGGAATCCAAATCAGAAAAGATGAAATAAAGCTTTCACTGTTTGCAGATGACATGATACTATACGTAGAAAATCCTAAAGATGCTACCAGAAAACTACTCAAGCTAATCAATGAATTTCGTAAAATAGCAGGATACAAAATTAATGCACAGAAATCTCTTGCATTCCTATACACTAATGATGAAAAATCTGAAAGAGAAATTAAGGAAACACTCCCATTTACCACTGCAACAAAAAGAATAAAACAGCTAGGAATAAACCTGCCTAAGTAGACAAGAGACTTGTATGCACCCAAAGCAATCTACAGATTCAATGCAATCCCGATCAAACTACCAATGGCATTTTTCACAGAACTAAAACAAAAAATTTCACAATTTGTATGGAAACACAAAACACCCTGAATAGCCAAAGCAATCTTGAGAAGGAACAATGGAGCTGGAGGAATCAGGCTCCCTGACTTCAGACTATACTACGAAACTACAGTAATCAAGACAGTATGGTACTGGCACAAAAAACGAAATATAGATCAATGGAACAGGATAGAAAGCCCAGAGATAAACCCATGCACCTATTGTCACCTTATTTTTGATAAAGGAGGCAAGAACATACAATGGAGAAAAGACAGCCTCTTCAAGAAGTGGTGCTGGGAAAACTGGACAGCAACATGTAAAAGAATGAAATTAGAACACTCCCTAACACCATACATGAAAATAAACTCAAAATGGATTAAAGACCTAAATGTAAGACCAGATAGTATAAAACTCTTAGAGGAAAACATAGGCAGAACGCTCTATGACATAAATCACAGCAAGATCCATTTTGACCCACCTCCTAGAGTAATGGAAACAACCAAAAATAAACAAATGGGATGTAATGAAACTTAAAAGCTTTTGCACAGCAAAGGAAAATATAAAAAAAATGAAAAGACAACCCTTAGAATGGGAGAAAATATTTGTAAATGAAGCAACTGACAAAGGATTAATCTCCAAAATATATAAGCATCTCATGCAGCTCAATATCAAAAAGACAAACAATCCAATGGAAAAATGGGCAGAAGACCTAAATGGACATTTCTCCAAAGAAGGTATACAGATTGCCAACAAACACATCAAAGGACGCTCAACATCACTGATCATTAGAGAAATGCAAATCAAAACTACAGTGAGGTATCACCTCACACCAGTCAGATTGGCCATCATCAAAAAATCTACAAACAACAAATGCTGGAGAGGGTGTGGAGAAAAGGGATCCCTCCTCCACTGTTGGTGGGAATGTAAATTGATACAGCTACTATGGAGAACAGTATGGAGGTTCCTTAAAAAACTAAAAATAGAACTACCATACGACACAGCAATCTCACTACTGGGCATATACCCTGAGAAAACCATAATTTAAAAAGAGTCATGTACCACAATGTTCATTGGAGCTGTATTTACAATAGTCAGAACATGGAAGCAACCTAAGTGTCCATCGACAGATGAATGGATAAAGAAGATGTGGCACATATATACTATGGAATATTACTCAGCCATAAAAAGAAATGAAATTATTTGTAGTGAGGGGGATGTACATAGAGTCTGTCATAGAGAGTGAAGTAAGTCAGAAAGAGAAAAACAAATACCATATGCTAACACATATATATGGAATCTAAAAGAAAAAAAATGGTTCTGAAGAATCTAGGGGCAGGACAAGAATAAAGATGCAGATGTAGAGAGTGGACTTAAGGACATGGGGAGGGGGAAGGGTAAGCTGGGACAAAGTGAGAGAGTGGCATGGACATGTATATACACTACGAAATGTAAAACAGATAACTAAGTGGGAAGCAGCCACATAGCACAGGGAGATCAGCTCGGTGCTTTGTGACCACCTAGAGGGGTGGGATAGGGAGGGTGGGAGGGAGACGTAAAAGGGAGGGGATATGGGGATATATGTATACATATAGGTGATTCACTTTGCTATACAGCAGAAACTAAGACACTATTGTAAAGCAATTATCCTCCAATAAAGATGTTAAATAAATAAAATAAAGCTTATGGACTTACAGTATGATCATTTCCACTTTGTACTATTGTATATGTTTGTTTTTATTTGATTTTATTTAATTGAAACTTTTTTCAGATATTAATGTCTAATTTTTTCACCTGTGTTTAATTAAAAGTCTGGTTTGCCAGCAAAAATTTAGAAAAGTATTACATATATATACTGAATTAATGTAAGTTTACCTAGCACAATGCTATTGCATTGTTACCATCTATTTATAATGGGGAACTTAATTGGTTGAAGCTTAAGGACAATTTCATTGTGCTCTACCTCTTATCTTGAAAATAATAAAATTAAATAACAAATACTGCATATGAGAAGTAATAAAATTATTCTGAACTATTAATACATTGTATGATAATATTAAATAATACCAGGTGCAAGATATCTGCATTTGAAAATTCAGCTCTTCACAATATTATAGAGGAATTTATTTTAATCTAATTTTGCCCATCACATAAATAAGAACAGCATTTTCAAGAAATGAATACAGGAACTTTTTATTGAAGATAAATATTATCCTAAATTACGTATCTGAAATCCTCATGTTAGCTAATTTAATAGCTGTTTTGAAAACTGATACTATTTAATATGATTATCTGATATTGTACATCTTAGATTAAAAATTTTTAATTTAGTCTTAAACTTGGCATTCTAGATTCACATTTTTCCCCATTGAAACATCCAGTAAACCAGATTTTACAACACATTACACTAGCAGTCTGCTTTCTATTGTTTTTAAAAAAGTAAGCCCTGCACATGCATGGTACTAGGCAGTCCTAAGGTATGGTAATGAAGATTTAATAATGACCAGTGAAACGCTTAAAGTACACCTTGCCTGCTTTCCAGTTCTGCCACGGCTTAACTTTACTGTCCAAAAATGGAGTATGGAATTCTTTACTTACATGTTTTCTTTTCCTTTTAACAAAATAAAGAGGTAACACTCTTACATTAGAACTCATCAGAAATATACATATATTTTAACAGCTTATTCATACCACAGTTGCTTCAACTGGATTTGAAACTCATCTTTGCTGTTACTAAATCTGCAGTTACTTTTTAATACCCCTTTATTTTTTAATAAATGGTTTGTATAACACCTATTATTTATCCTCAAAAATAATATTCCCATTCATTTTATGTTCTGTGGTATACTTCTATACATAATCTCAATAACAAGAGTAATCAAGACCTAAACTCCTTTTTACAGTATAAACTAAACATCTGAATGCACTGCAGAGAAACAAACACAACATGATGGGAACTGCCTGTAAGTTACATGATCTTTCTTAAATGGAGAAAGTAACCAGAGTCCAGTTAGAGTTTAATATTTTGGCAAAATATTTTTATAATTTAAAGGACATTTCCTCTAAATCACCTTTTAAACTCTACCAGGGTGGGCGTGGCACACTCCTTAGCTTTTGCTGTTTCCTAATTCTCAATTTAAATTTGATAAGTGCTGACTGCTTATTTGTATTTGAATGTTATTTGAATTTTTGCCCTGTGCCACAAAGGGTTTAAAGTGGTCTATAATACACGAACACCCCTCAAAAAGATGAGTATACAACATGCAGAAGTCACATTTGGCAAAAACAGATCTATCACAAGTTATCACACATTATGGTACAATGTGCCAGGCCCTGTGCTAAACCCCAGAGATTTAGAAATAAATAAGACTAAGTCTGCAATTTGCTCACATGTGAGTTAAGATGATAGAAATACTCTAGAAGGAAAAGAAATGGATCACTGAACAAAGTGAGTATGAGGGCTGATTCTCAGCACAATTATTAAAGAGGAATAGACATCTTCAGAATTGTAGCTTCTTTCAAAAGTTAGATTTGTTTCCTTGGACTGCCTTTGTCCCCAACAACATGCTGCTTCCTGGCTGCTCAGAGTGAGGCTCTGCTTCTGGATTATCTATGACCAGAAATCTCACCAGTCCTAAACTTATCAGGATGAACTTTATAATGTAAAAATATTCTATAAAAGAGGATTAGAACAAATTTTGAGGTCTTCCTACACTCTTCATGTTACAGTCCTTTAGTAGACAAGACTTCTACCACCATCACCAGAACAATACCACCACCACACACTAATTATCCAATTTAAAATGATTTTAAAACAAGAAACTGAGACCAACTAAAAGGACAAAGTTGCTATAGTAGAAAATAATACCTATGTTTTGGGACAGGCAACATCTTACAATAAATTTTGAATTGCATTGTAGTGAATCTCAACCTCCATTTATGCTTGAGTGCCTCTAAAGGGAGCACACATCTAGAATAGATTTTAATCTCTAAGCAAAAAATAAAACAACTAACCTTGGCCTCATTGTGATGGCATCTCCTGTTCTACTATTTGTTTCCATCCTTTTAATTATAAAATGAATTCAGCTTTAGTTTAATATAAATGTTTAAAGTGTTCATACCAGGTTATAAACACTTAAAGTAAAATATTTGCTACAACAAAACTAAGGATATCAGAGTGATTTCAAACTGAGAAATAATTATGGTGGAGAGGAGAGTGCTGGTATGGGGCAGGGGAAGAAATATATATTTTTGGAGTTAAAAATAAGAAAAATAAAACTACCACAGACAAAGCATTAGCTATACTAACCAAGAAAAAAAGAGAGAGGACTCAAATTAAAAAAAAAATGAATAAAGAGACATTACAATTGATACCACACAAATACAAAGGATCATAAGAGACTACAATAAACAATTATATGCCAACAAATTGGACAACCTAGAGTAATTGATAAATTCCTAGAAATATACAATCTATCAAGCCTGAATCATGAGGAAATACAAAACCTGAACACACCAATTACTAGTAAGGAGATTAAATCAGTAATCAAACCTCCCAACAAAGAAAAGTCCCGAATGAGATGGCTTTACTGGTGAATTCTACCAAACATTTCAAGAAGAATGAATACCAATCTTCAAACTCTTCCAAAATATACAAGAGTGGGAAAACTTCCAAACTAATTTTACAAGAACAGCAATACCGTGCTGCCAAAACCAGATAAGAACACTATCAGACAAAAAAAATTACAGGTCAATATTCCTGGTGAACATAGTTGCAAAAATCTTCAACAAAGTATAAGCAAACTAGTTCAACAGTGTATTAAAAGTATCATACAATACGATCAAGTATTGTATTCCAAGGATGCAAGGATAGTTCAACATACACAAATTACTGTGACACACCACATTAACAAAATGAAAGATAAAAATAATATAATTATCTCAATAGACACAGAAAAAGCACTTGACAAAATTCAACATTTTTCATGATAAAAACCCTCAACAAACTGGGTATAGAGGGAATATACATCAAATAATAAAGGCCATATATGCAAACCCATAGCTAACATCATACTCAACAGTGAAAAGCTGAAAGCATTTTCTCTAAGAACAGAAGCAAGACAAGGATGCTCACTCTTGCCACTTTTATTCAACATAGTATTGGAATCCCTAGCCACAGTAATCAGACAAAAAGAAAGAAGAAAAAAAAAAAAGGAATCCAAACTGGAAAGGAAGAAGTAAAACTGTTATTGTTTGCAGATGCCATGATGCTATATGTAGAAAATCCTAAAGATGCCACCAAAAAACTGATAGGACTAATAAACAAACACAGGAAAGCTTCAGGATACAAGATCAATATACAAAAATCAGCTGCATTTCTATACACTAACAAACTATGAGGAAGGGAAATTAAGAAACAATCCTGTTTACAATTGCATCAAAAAGAATAAAATACCTAGAAATTAATCTAAGAGGTGAAAGACCTGTACATTGAAAACTATAAGACATTCATAAAAAAAAATTGAAGAAGACACAAATAAAATGGAAAGATATTCTATGCTCATGAATTGGAAGAAATAATATTGTTGAAATGTTCATACTACCTAAAGCATTTGACAAATTCAATGCATCCCTATTAAAATTCCAATGGCATTTTTCATAGAAATAGAAAAAACAGTACTAAAATTTGTATGGAACCATAAAAGACCCGGAATAGCCAAAGCAATCATAGGAAAGAAGAACAAAGCTGGAACCATTTCAGCCTCTTGATTTCTAACTATATTACAAAGCTTTAGTAATCAAAAAAGTGTGATATTGGCATAAAAACAGACATAGAGATTAATGGAACAGAATAGAGAGCCTAAAAATGAATCCATGCATATTTGGCCAATTAATTTATGTAACAAAGGAGCCAAGAATATACAACGGGAAATGGATAGCCTCTTCAAAAACAGTGCTGGGAAAACTGGATACACATGCAAAAGAATGAAACTGGACCCCTATTTTACACCACACACAAGAATCAACTCAAAATGGATTAAAGACTTTGAAAGTAAGACAGTGAGTGACAGCAGAAAATAAGAAAACCAGTTATGGAGATGACAATAACATACTTTCAAACATCTAAGTGTAACTTTCCACCTTTGTTTATCCTGACTTGTCCTTCCCTAATTCTCACATTGCTCTGTGTAGAACATCATCACAATTTGTTGAATATTTATTACATACCAGTCAGTGAGTTTAAGTGATTTATACAAATCATCTCATTTATTCCATATGCCTACTTTAAGAGGTTGATATTATTACCGAAGTTCACCATTCAGAAAACTAAATTTTGCAGAGGTGAAATAATCTTTCCCAAACCACAACAGATTGTGGAAGTGGAAGGTCTCAGATTCAAACTCAAGCCTATGTGTTTCGAAGGACTATGTTCTGAACCACTACACTATATTCAATGACTGAGGAAGAACATAATTAAGCTGTTTATGCAAGTTTCAGGCATTGTATCCATTTGGCTACATCTTTCACTCCAACACTACCTGTAGCTGAAGTTTTAGCACTTCACAGTAAACAAAATTCATGAAGATTATTCTGAATCAAGAAGAAATGTTTGCCTCAAGCTCAGTGTACTATTTAAGAAGGCAAGAAAGAAAGTAATTCAGAAAGATTTCCAGCAATGGTATTTAAAATAAGTATATCCAGGCTTAAGGGGTTAACCTTTAGTTATCTAGGAATCTACTCATCTTTCTAGAATTATTCCTTCTGAAAGGATACAGTTGGTTAAAGATTTATTCTAACACGTTTTTACGATAAGCAGTTAGGGCTTTTGTTTAAATGCATAAATATTTGATGACTCTTTGGATAGAAATGTCAGCATACACAAGAATATGAAGAATTCACTGGACTATTCTACTTATTATTTGGGTAACAGATATGGAATATAGTAAGAATGTACACATAAAGATTAGATCATTGTGGATATATGTCACTATATCATCTGTAAACACACTAAATACATTTAAAAAGAATTCAGCAATCATGTTAAGCCACTCAGTTCTATACCATTTATATTTTAGGAATTTACTAAGGATATTACTTGCTGTATATATTTCAAGGTAGCATCCATGAAATAAACTTTGATTGGAATGTAATTCCATTTGAATCATAAAGTTTAATATCTACTTAATTGTTTGAAAAGCTTTATTTATAACATTAACTTGTGTGTAACTTTTTATAAAAATCACCTTATTATGAGGTTTTAAGCATTTTATTTAGTTTTATTTTTCTCTTATACAATTTATATGATTTAAATATTTTTTTCTTAATAATTTCCACCAATGCCAAAAAGAAGATTTTTTTAAGGAAAAATTAAAACTATTTGAGAAACTAAATTTCATGTAAGCTAGATCTATTACCAAAGGCTCAGAAATAAAAAAGCTATGGATATTGTATAGAATGTGTGTTCCTTTCAAACTAGAGAAGCTTCTTCTTCATTGGTATATACTTATAGCTAGGAAGAGATGTGAATATCAGGGCTCTCAAAGCAAGGCCTTTTCCATGGAGGGTCCTTGTCTTTTTAATTATCTCCTACTCCAGCTCTGTAAGAGTCTGTTGAAAGACAGAATTCCAGGAAAACTGATTTTCATTTTGAGAAGGAACATAGTTGAGATATGAGGACTTTCATTGCTATAGAATAATGCAGTTTCGTGCTACAATGTTTTCTGTAGACTTTCATATGTGAATGTGTGGGCTTGCTATCAGAGTAATAAACAAACAAATCTTTAAAAGTAATTTTAAATAATTGAAAGCAATCTCCTAAATAAAAATGTCTTGAAGGCAAATTTTAACCATTTCTAAGAATGACAGAAATGGTCACAAGGTTATAAAAAGAAATTTTATGGTTGGCATTTGCATTGCACTCTAAGAGTCCCCCAAATTAAAATTCTTAGTAGCATCATTTATACCTTCAAATTACCTTTATTAAGCATCTCCTTACAAATATATGCAATGCTAAGATTTCCATGTAATAAAAATAACAGGTGGAGCCTCTGTCCTAGAGGATGGTTAAGTACATAAACAGAAGGAACCATCATATAAACAGTCTGGCCTCAAACCAGGATTTACTGCTACAATCGGTATTTCTTAGTAAATAGTTAAAAGTAACATCTATGTAGGAATGGGATATAGGCCAGACCACCTAGTGACAAGAAAAAAGGCAGGAGAAGTTGGTCAATAACAAACATAACCATACACATTTGGTTTAAACCTAGCCCTGCATGTAAGTAAAACATAAACTAAGAAGTACAAACAATAGTGGGCCATGCACCACAGAAACATACTTTAGCAATTATATATTTTTAAAGCTTTTAATTGAGCATGGTATCTAAAAAACAGCATAGAAATATCATTATGCATCAAATGTTTAAGAAACAGAGACTATAAGTTAGGTACCTCTGGAATTCATAGTAACTCAAAGATATTTAATACCATTTATTTTTCTTAATTTACAATCTGATGAGCTATTTTTCCCCTCTAATATATAAAGAAGGGAAATTAGCCACACTCATTTTAAAGGAATATACTACTTCTGGTTTCTCACACTTATGAGAAAGTACTTCTTCAAAGAAACTATTTCCACATGTATTATTATGCTCTACAGTATAAGGAGGGAGAAAAATGATCTGGATTTTCCTTGGGTCTATTTCTTCCTCTGTGTCAGAGGTGAAGAGATGTAAATGTTTTCTAAGGAGATGAACAAAAGAATGAATGGATGAATGGATAGATGGATGGATGGATGGATGGATAGGAGGGTAGATGAAAGAAAAAGCTAACAGACTTCAAGAGACAAAAAAACCTTATGATTTTTAGAGCTAAGAGCAATCCCTAACCCCTTTCTCATCCTCACATATTGTGTTTTACAGCATGCACGAAAGGAGAAAGCTCAAGCCAACAATTTTTCAGTGAAAAGTTAGATTTTTAAAAACAAATCTGAGATTTGATTTAAGCTGCATTTCTCAGTCATCAGACTCTTCACAACTTTTGCAATTGAATAATTAAATTTAATAGAAATGGCAGCCAGGGTTTTAAGCATGTTTAGTGCCCAGAGGGCCATAAAGGATTTGGATAATCTTGGCATTAGTGTTTCTGCCAAACTCAATGTAGGATGTTGAATAGAAACATGTCTCACAATACAGTACAGAGAGCTGAAAAATCAAAAGAAAAAAATGATATAAAATAGTCTGAAAAAGAAAAGATTAACATATATGTGTAGTTTTATTAATTTGACAAGAAAATGATATTTAGACAGAAAAGTACTTCTTTTTTAGTTCACAAAGATAGAGGATGTACATTCTATAAAATTTGCCCCAGATTCTTTACAATTTTAAGAGAAGCATAAAAGTTTATACCTGAAAGAGATAAAGTTTTTTTTTAATTATGCTTCACAACTAAATATTTGCCTTTGTTTTCTGCATCTGCAAATGATAGTTTTATTTTAAAATGTCAGATTAGTTTTCTTCTATTCATTGTGTATATTATCTTATAACTGCAATTAACTGCATTCTGTTAGGAAGAATCTTTTTGAAAAATAAAGAACAAAAGGATAATTGTATAAACAAATTCAGAAAGGACTAGAATAAATACCTAATTGATGAGTGAATAATGGATTTAGGATGGTGAAGTTCAACAAGTTGATGTAATGAATAGAACCTACCATGCTGTTCCACAGAATATTCCTGGGTACCTTTCTAGAAAGTAGAATTGTAACTCTATTGAATAAGATTTTGATTTCCAAGTAGGTAGCTAACTCAAACATCTACTATGTTTCTAAGTTGTGATAAAATCAACAAAACAGATCTATTTACAGTTCTGGAGGGAAGATGGTTGGAAGTGTAAGAAGTCTACGCAGGTCTGCATCCTACTTAGAAAATTCAGGGACACTCTCTAAAGATGGCAGCATTAGAGCTGGATTTAGGATGATTCTGGAGAGTAAGATCATGAAACAGGAGGTTATTCCATTGGCCCAAATGTGAGACTGATGAAGAAAATATGTGTTGTAAGGGCAAAACACAAAATGATTAAGCAACAAAAAATAATACAAGTGTTGAGATTTGATATAAATTCAGAAAACAGTAACAAGCCCCTGAAGTCTTCTGAGAAAGGTAGTGAGATGAAACAGTTGTATTTATGAATATTAATCTGTCATTTATTTTGTAGGATGGATTGAAAACAATGTTTTTTGAAACAGAAAATAATTTAGAAGGTTATTAAAGTATGCCGAGAGAGAAGGTAGAAGTTTGAAATAAGGTAGAAAGAATGTGAATGAACAAGAATCTAGGTACAAAGAATTTGTAAAGAGATTCCATCACTATTACCATCAACAAATATTTAGGGTCCCTACCGCAGAGCACAGGGCACCACGCTCACCCAGAAAGTACAATGAAATACATGTTCCTGGCTAAAACAATTTCTGCCCTTCAAATGGACAATATACCAAAAATCATAGAGCTAGAATTTTTTTCTTAAAAAGAGTCTCCCAAGGAAATTATTATGTAAGACAGACACATACAACATGTTCACAGATTTGGAGTAGGAAAAAAAAAAAAGTTCTGTGCTATTTATTCTTATTGATAAGTAAAAGACTGATTTTGAAGTGGCAAATAAGAGCAGAGGAGAAAAGTAATAAAAGGGCTTTTGGTTATGCCAAAGATAATTGAAACCCTTTCATTTATAGGTTGGATGAGTTTACTATGGAAAGAAAGATACCTTAGTAAAGGTTTTGTTTTTTAGTTTGACTTATATTAAAAATTCAGTTTCTAATTTCTTTCTTTTATTTTTGGCTGCGTTGGGTCTGCATTGCTGCACTCTGGCTTTCTCTAGTTGCAGCAAGCGGGGGCTACTCTTCGTTGCGGTGCGCGGGCTTCTCATTGCGGAGGCTTCTCTTGTTGTGGAGCATGGGCTCTAGGCGTGCGGGCTTCAGTAGCTGTGGCTTGTGGGTTCTAAAGCGCAGGCTCAGTAGTGGTGCACGGGGCTTAGTTGCTCCGCGGCATGTGGGATCTTCCTGGACCAGGGCTTGAACCCGTGTCCCCTGCGTTGGCAGGCAGATTCTTAACCACTGCGCTACCAGGGAAGTCCCTCTAATTTCTTTACATAAAAAATTATGTGATACTAAAAAAACCTTAAGGAAGGCATGATTTATTTTTTAAGTGTTTGGAGGAAAAAATCATTTAAATGTGTAAGGCAAATGGTATACCCGGTGAGGGGAAAGTAGCATAGAGGTAGATGTTTTTATGTGAAAACAAGCAAGTGGTTGTAAGGAACATATGAGAGGTGTTTGCAGTATTTGCTGTAATTCCAAATAGCATGTAATGTTATTCCATTAGAGGGTATTTATTTTAATATATTTGAAGTTTAATTTAGTAATCATTCGGCCCTCAGATGAAATTTAAGATTTCAGAATATACACTGAATGATTATGATATGTATTATAAACAGTTATAAAAATTGGCTTGTTTTAAGGTGACAGGACATTTGTGTTTTGATTTTTGACACAGGAACTGATATGTGGAATCTAGAAAAATGGTACAGATGAACCTATTTGCAGGGCAGGAACAGAGACACAGACGTAGAGAATGGACATGTGGACACGGGGTTGGGTGGGGGAAGGAGAGGGTGGGACAAACTGGGAGATTAGGACTGACATATATACACTACCATGCATAAAACAGACAACTAGTGGGAACACGCACAGGAAGCTCAGCTTGGTGCTCTGTGACAATCTAGATGGGAGGGATGCGGCGGGTGGGAGGGAGGTCCAATAGGGAGGGCATATAGGTATACATATAGCTGATTCACTTCATTGTACAGCAGAAACTAACACAACATTGTAAAGCAATTATAATCCTACAACTACAACAAAATCTAATCCCTAAAAGAAAGTAAAATATATATTTTTTTACTTATTGGCATAAAATTCCTTTCATCACACTTTATGCCTTCAATATAATCTTCTTTATTAAATGATGTGCTCACTGTAGAAGGAGGTGCATGATTAAGCGTACATCTCCATTGTCATATGTGACACTCAAGTGAATTGAATATTCCAAAGAACATATACATAAAAAGCATAATTTTTTTCAGAAATATATCCATACAGAAACTCTTCAAAGTAGAAAAATTAGAGAATTATAAAAGAAATATATTACGCTGACTGGTAAAGTCTGAACCTAACAAAAAAATGGGACATTTGTATAAGAATTACTAGTACTTTCTGCCTTCTAGGATGAAGATTGGTAGATTTATATTGGGAACCAATTAATCCTTTGTTGTCAGAGGGACCATGCTAGAAGGCCCTACTTTTTATTCAGATATTCATATATATCCTTTTGGGGAACCCTAAATGGTGAGGTAAATCAAGTGCAGATACTCCAGACTGAGACGGAAAGCATTCTGTTTAGTAATGTAATTGATGTATCCTTCAGAATAACCCAGACTCTATAAATCATGTTAGCTAGATTCCCCCTAAATCTTAAAAACCTAGACTGAGGTGGTTTCCTGCCTGAAATATTATTGAGAGAATATAAAGCAGAAGGATACTGGGCATGGAAATGAGAAAATTGTAGGAGGGAAAGTACAATCCTGATACTTCCCTCCTGCTACAGAGTAAATGGAATCAACAGTATTGGTTAAAGTACAACATGGATCAGAACACCTTTGTCCCATACACGTATCACTTAAGACTGAACAATCAAGAGTTTGGGAAGTATTTTGGACCAGGATTTATCTGTTAGAACCAAGGTACCAGATCGCATACTAAAAGAGGTGGGGGCTGGGAAACTGTCCTGAAAGTAATCATCAGAGGAAGAAGGTAATCCAGGGGAGCAAGGTGATAAGGGTTAGATGGGTCTGGGGCTGCCTAATCTCTTTCCAGTGGCTGATAATAAATGGGGTGACAGTTCGGTCAAATCTCCAAGGCAAGGAGATGTCTGAAAAAATATTTAGATTAAGAGGAAAACTGACTCCTGCCAGTGGGGCAGCCAGCTAGAAGCTAGACAAAAAAAGCACAGTGAGGGAACCTGAAACCCACGTTGGGGCATTAGGCTTTTAAGAAAAACCACTCCAGTTCCAGCTGATGTTACATTCCAGTATTCCACCTCATGTTATCCTAGAGGCTCTGCCCCAATCTTACCAAAGTCTGTGATTTTATATAGTTTTAGTTTTGTTGTGAAGAAGTGGGAAAGCCTCATGCCAACTTTCCAAAGTGGCCGAGAAGAGAGCCACTCCCATCCCATCCTGGTGCTGAGCTTCCATCAGAGGTCACCAATGAAGGAGAGCTATGCAAAACAGAGAGCATTCTCTGGGGGGGTCACTGCTAGTGGAGAAGCATTGTTGTAATAGGTAAGAAAGATACTGAAGTACCTGCATTGAGCCCGCATAGGGCAGAACACTAGAAATCTCTCAGAAAGAGCTCAGGGCAACTCGAGGGTATACAATTTCTAGAAATTAGCCTAATGAGGGGCTCAACTTTAATCATTTGGATATATGAAATAAACGTGTCTTGTTTTGTATTCAAGCTGGAGGGGATCCAGGATATATATGTTGAGCAAATAATGAAGTAGTTTATGGTATATTCATAAATAGTATATTAAAATAGGAATATTGAATATTACATCTCCTGCATTGTATTTTTTTTTTTTTTTTTTTTTTTTGCGATACGCGGGCCTCTCACTGCTGGGGCCTCTCCTGTTGCGGAGCACAGGCTCCGGACGAGCAGGCCCAGCGGCCATGGCTCACGGGCCCAGCCGCTCAGCGGCACGTGGGATCCTCCCGGACGGGGGCACGAACCCGTGTCCTCTACATCGGCAGGCGGACTCTCAACCACTGCGCCACCAAGGAAGCCCCATTGTATTTTCTGCATTGTTAATTTTACTTTTTCCTTGTTAAAGCTTATGCTTTTTGGCTTCTGATAAAAGGAAACGTGCTAAAGGTTAAAATGTGCTAAAATCATAAAGTCAAGAATAATAGCTGTCCAAGTCAGCCACATAGGATTGATGGGAAAGAAAGATGTTTAGATAATGTAAGTAAAAAGGTATTCTAAACTTAAAAAAAATCATACAAATACGAGATAGTCCATGTTATATTTTAAATTCTGAGATTTTTAAAAAATTATTGAATGCCTTTATATTTATTACATTTATAATTTATAAAGCCTCTTTTAACTTTAGAAATTTAGATGTTCAGGCTTTCTTAGTTTTTAAAATGCCAAAGTTGTATGGGGGGTAACTGTGTGGGAGAAAAACATTTTCAAAAACCACTGATTTTTCTGAAAATGTAAGTACCTAAGTACAACATTGGAAAACATCCAACTGAAGTTAAATTGTTAAAACTAATGCTCTACATATTACAATAAAAGGACAACTCAGTGTTTCAACAAACCGAAATAGAATGATCAAGATGTTTGTTGGAAATATGCTCTTCCCTTCATTATAAATAAAATTATCTTGTCCGTCGAAAACAATTACGTTTTTCTCTCTCAGAACATGTGTTTTAAGCTTTTTTAAAATCAGCAATAATTTGCTATTGATATTTTAAGATACTTAATAGAACCAAAAATACAGTTAATGATAGATATCCTGCCTACTGGTGCACCACCCTGTCCTTTGCCTAAATTTCCATTCTTCTAGTTTATAGTGTTTAACAATTACATATTGCATATAAGCAAATGGAAATTAGGGATATGGTATTATTAGGGCAAGGGAGAGGCAAGGATGAAAATCAACACAAGCCTCAGAGACCTGGTGGAAGCAGGTGCCCTATTAAACACATCCTTGGTGAATTTGCTATGAGAGGATGTAGCCCATTACAACTGCGGTAGTCCATAAAGCTTCACTGCCCCTTTTTTGTTTCTACTAGTTTTATTTTAAAATCATCATTACACAGAATAAAAAGAAAAGCACAGAGACCAGAGACCGATATTTGCATTCAAATAAATGAAATGGAAATTATCTTATGCTACAAAAGATGGTATCATCAAGAAGGAAGACATTATTGAGTGTATGGCACTCGACATTTTACCTATGTTGTTTCATTTAATCATCAAAAAACCCAAAAGACAGATATGTCAATTCCCATTTAACAGATGAGAAAATGGGCTCAGAGAAGAAACTTGCCCCAAACCAAACAGCTGCTAAGTACTTGAACTGTTTGATGTTCTTTCCATTATGCCAGAGTTATCATCATCACTAAACACCAAATAAAAATCAGAATCATAGCTCCCTCAAATGTGTTTTAGGGAATTATGGCAGATCTAAATAATTGTAGTTTGTGGATACTTCTGAAAGCTGTCTGTAAGGAACATGAGAGAATAAAACAGACTGTCCCCCTTTCCATAGACATACACTGAGCTGGAATTAGAATATGAACAGGCACAAAGCTATGCTAATACTTTTTGCACTTTTGCCAGTCTAGTAGGGATGTCATCTACTAACTTCAAGGTAAGGTTAACCCCTGCTAATGTAACTTAGTTCAAAAACAGTTAAGATAATTAATACAAGAAAACAATATATGCACAAATGACGTATCTTTAAAAAACTTACTTTCTTCATCATTCATCCTTATGTAACTACCACTGAATACTGCTCTCCTTCCTTTCACAGACAGATTTCTTCTAACAATACTCCCACATATACTCCACTCTAATTTCTAATTTTCTAATAGCAGAGACCAAAATCATCTTCACTAAGGTCCTAATGATACCAGGCTCCTAAAGTCATGGAGAGTCTTCAGTTCTCATTTTTCTTGACTGTACAGCGGCACATGATAGTGTTGATTGTATATTCCTTCATGAAACCCACTCCTCCAATGGTTTCCGTAACATCACATTCACCTTATGCCTCTATCCTCTATGGCAAAATCTCACTAACTGTAACATCCTCCTCAAAAATAACCAACGCCACAGGTTTTCGAGGCTTAGTATCATCTGTCCCTTACACAAAGGCAATCTAGGGGAATTCCCTGGCAGTTCAGTGGTTAGGACTCCACGCTGTCAGTGCCCAGGATCTGGGTTCAATCCCCGGCCGGGGAACTAAGATCCCACAAGCTGCATGGCGTGCCATCCCCCCACCCGCCCCCGAAAAGGCAATCTAATCAACACTTGTAGCTTGGGAACTGTAGAGTTACCAAGCCAGCATATCAAACTGTATAACACTGTGTGCACGACACCCAGGCACCTCAAATTCTAAATGTCAAAAACTGAATTCACCATCTTATTCCAAAAGTCTGCCCACTTTCAACCCTCAACTGACGGTGCTAGTGAGAAATCTAGGAGTCTCGTTGGTACCCGTTTCCGCCAATTGCTCTTATTCAGCAAATCACCAAATCCTGTGGATTTTGTCTCCTAAAATATACCTTGAATCCTTCAACTTCTCCCCAGTTCTTCCACCACTACCAGGTAACAATCTACCATCATCTCTCACCTGGAACACTTCAATTACCTCTTAATTGGTTTCCTCACATCTATTCTTCCTCCCTTCAATATTTTCTACAAAATGTAGCCAGGATGATCATTTCAAAATTCAGTGTGATCATGTCACTCTGTTGTTTAAACCCTTCAGCAGTGCCTCATTGAGCTTAGGATAGAGAACAGAATTCTTGGCATTGTGTCGATCACATTCTGTATAATCTGACCTACCCCATTCCTGATATCCACCACTCCTTCCTTACTCTCATTGTTTCATCTCTCTGGCTTACTTCTGGCTCCTCAAATGTGTCATGCTCCCTCTCTCAGAGCTATCACACATGCTATCCTTTCTGCATGACACTCTCTCCCCTTGCTTCCTTATATAGTGAATTCCTACCTTTCTTTTCATGCTCAGCCCTAAAAGTTTTCTTCAAGGAAGGCATTCCTAACCCCTAAGACTAGACCAGGTCCCCAAGTACCAACTCTAACAGCACCAAGTAATTCTCCTTTATAACATTAAAATTGTAAAACCTAACACAATGTTGTGTTTTTTTTTGTTGTTGTTGTTTTGGTTTTTTTTTTAATTTCGGTACGCAGGGCTCTCACTGCTGCAGCCTCTCCCGTTGCGGAGCACAGGCTCCGGACGCGCAGGCTCAGCGGCCATGGCTCACGGGCCCAGCCGCTCGGCGGCATGTGGGATCTTCCCGGACCGGGGCACGAACCCGCGTCCCCTTAATCGGCAGGCAGACTCCCAACCACTGTGCCACTAGGGAAGCCCTAACACAAAGTTGTAAATCAAGTATACTTTAATTTTAAAAAATGTAATTAAAATTAAATAGGCAAGCAATTATTTAATAACTTTCATTCCTGCAGGACTGAAAGCTCCGTGACTTCGGGGACTGGATCATGCTCACTGCTGTATCCCAACACAATGCTTTGTACATTTCAAGTTTACAACAAATGTATGTTGAAGAAATGAATTAGGCAATAGTTGACACTCATCTTTACTCTTTCACTTCTAACCCACACTCCGACATATCTTACTCTGGTTTCTACTCTCTACCTTCCAATAAAACTATTTTATTTCCAAAAAGTCACCCATGACCTTTAGTTGTCAACTACGGTAGATACACTATGAGCTTATAACACTGAATTCCCCACATCCTTTAGCACTGCTGATCATCTTCTTATTCTTGAAATTATCTTCACTTTGTGCCTGGTGACATACTTATCTTCCGTGTTCTGCAATTTCTGGTCTTTCTTTTTTGGTCAATCTTTTTGGCATACTGTTTCTCTGCTTGCTCTTTAAATGATGATATTCCTAGGGTTACAGCTCCAGCTCTCCTCCCCTGCACACTCTCCTTAGGAATATAGCTAATACTTTTGGAGTATCTTATACTACTATACTCTTGAGATAATAAATATGATCTCAAATTTTCACAAGTTTTTATTATTATATCATATCCATTTTACTGATGAAAAAACTTAGATATTGAAAGCTTAATTGACTTTCTGAGGTCACACAGTAACTGAGGAATTTGGGATTTGAATCCAATCAGACTGATTCAACAACAGGTTTATTGACCTCTTTCTGTATTGTAACTGATTTAAACCATTGAATTGACTATCCCTTTACCATGATGACTCAAATCTTTTTCTCCAGCTCAAATTACTCAAACACTTTCTGATTGTTAATATTCACCTGCTCACTGAACACCTCCATTTGGTCTCACACAGGCATGTTGAAAGCTACGTGATCCCCAAACTGAACTCTTCTTACCTTTGCTCAAAGTATTTTTTTTCTAAATAATTTCCTGTAAAACATCACCATGACCCCCCCACAAGTCCCAAATATCCAAGTCCAATTCCTCCCTCTCCCTCACCCTTACTGATCTCACTTCCAGTCCAAGTTCAAGAGATTTTTCCATCCGTATATTCTTATACACTTCCTTTATTTTGCATTTCCATGATTGCACTGATAGTCTATGTGTTCTTTATTATTCATCTGTACAACAATATTGGCTTCCCAACTGGTCTGTCTAAAGCTACTTACTGATTATTTTCATATTCTTCTTACTGCTGCCCAAGTGAATGTTCTAAAACATTGATTTGACTGTGACATTTCCCTGTTTTACAGCACTTAAAGTTCCTCTAAGGTGCCATTCTTTCCTCATGATTTCCTTTGGACTAGAATCCTTTCAATCCCATCACAAACTAGTCACACTTTAAGACCAGCTGAGGTGTTGCATCTTTCAAATGAGCTTTCCTTGATCGTCATCCGGGACCTAGTTATCTCACATACCCAACCCACAGCCTCCTTAGAACTTCTTGCATTCTTTGGCAAAAGAATACCCAGACGTTATTGAAGTTGTGTATGAACAATCTGTTTCCAGGGCCCGTGGTTGCTATCTCTGTTCTTTCCTCACTTAGTCCAGGGCCTGGCCCATAGCTTAAGTCCTCAATGTATGATAAGTAAAGGTATATATAACTAAAGTCTACATTTATTTCCTATTGCCTATAAAATAGGCATTATTATTCTCCAAGTCTACATGCTTCAGAACACTAACGGTAGAAGATATTTTTGCAAATATCCTTACCATTTTTATAAAAAGAATAAAATAATGCATCCTTAATGCAGTTCTTTCTTTTAAAAATTATTGCTGAACAACATCCAAATAACCATTCTGTCTGTTTTCTTATCACAAAAATCCTATCTGCAAATTGCTAACACGCTAATGATAAGAAATGAATAGAAATGGCAAGTTTTAGACTGTTCGTAATAACAACATGACATAAAATGAACTTTTACAAATAGTTAGATCTCATGGGGTATTTTTTCCATTTAAGACTTACTATTTTTTTTTCGTTGTTTTGAGAAAATAAATAATTTTACTGCTGCAAAGGGCATCAAGTTACCTTACAGAATTTAGAGATGTCTGAATGATTTATATTAGAATTAAATAATGTCTCCTAAATCATTTGTCAATAATCACTGTGTTCAGTTTTAAGAGTTTATCTGGTTGTTCAATTCCCCCTGTGTTTTTGTAATATCCGGTTTCTAATTATCTACAATGTGTTTCCAAATGATAAACCAAGTTATAAGATGGAACTAATATTGCTAAGATCATGGAAATATTACTCTCGCATTAGAAATAATAACATGTGACCTTTAGTTTTTAAGGCTGAATAATTGATAGCTGTAGTCAGATGGAATTTTTTTTAGTGACCCTGAAAGCCTAAAAGACATTTTTACTACAAACAAAAGTAAGTACTAATTTGCCCATAAATTGGTTAATTTGTAAAATCCAACTCCCCAACATATAGTATAAAATTATAAGTAAGAAATGTCGTGAAGATAAAATCCACAGTGGACTAAAAATAAATGTAGAATATTGGAGGAATATATCACAGTCTCCTGACACTCACCTGTTGGGGGTGAGTCCTGCTATTCCACAAACTGTCCTAAATACTGGGCTGTGAGAACTGTAACTCTGAAGTAACAATTCTTAACCATCTTTTCTAATAGTGCATCAGATAAACTGACCTATTCCTTTGCTATGAAGCAGCATCAAGTTGAAAAATCCTTCCAGAATTCTTGTTTTGTTCACAGCCTTTGCCCATGTCTCTCCCCACGCCTCTCTCTCTCTCTTTTTTTTTTTTTCTTTTTATGGCCACGCCACAGTATGTGGGATCTTAGTTCCCTGACAAGGGATTGAACCGGCGCCCACTGCACCCACTGCATTGGAAGCTTGGAGTCTTAACCACTGGACCGCCAGAGAAATCCCCTGTTTCTCTCACTCTTACTTTGCACTCCTTTTCTTAGACTATCCCTTACCTCCCTGACTCTTAATCTCTTGCTCCCTCTCTTGCTTTCTCATATGGTGTTTTGAACCTGGTAGCTAATGTAGTCCTTTCAGCACTAACCTTTGTTATAAATCATACTTGCTTCTCTATATCTATTCCCCACTTAGCCCAGGACACTCCTGCAGAGTATCATATTACTTCCATAGCTCATGTATTAATCAGGGTCAGCTATGTTGAGCCCTAGTAATAAACTTCAAAATCTCTGTGGCTTAAAACAAAATCCCTGGGGCTCACTCTAAGTCTGCTGCTGGTCCAGCAGCTCTATAAGACAGCATCAATCCAAGCAACGATTCAGGGATTTGGATGGGTCCATTTTGTGTTTCCACAATCTCAAGAGGAAGCTTCCATGATCACTGTAGCAGGAGAAAAATAGAATTCAGGACTCTCACAGTAGTTTTTAAATGCTCTGTCCTCAAAGGGACAAAGGTCACTCTCACAGCCTATTAGCTAGACAATTCACATGGCCCCGCCCTACGCCAAAGAAATGACAAATGTGAAGACACATATGCATATCTGGTAACCAATAAATATCTCATCCAGATAACTTAATACTTTTTTCTACTTCAAAATACAGTGGCAATTAAATTAGTTTTATAAGCAAATCATAAAGGAACTACTAAATTCAAGAAAAAATAATGAAATTTAAATGACAATTAAGTTTATTACTGAAAACCACATACCCTGTGTTTCTGTTTTTTATTAAATGAGAATGAGACCCTCAAAATTTAATAAAAGTTTTCAAATGTGGCAGTAAACCAGAACTCTGTTGTTCACATAAATCTGTTTCTCTTCTATGAAATATAAGAAAAATTGGGTGATTACTCAGCAAAAAGGCGATGCATTATAGGTATTTTTAAACTTCTAAACTTGAGCAACAAAAGTTCAGAATTTCAGTGATGTAAATCACAATATCTCTCACTGTTCATATACATATGTGTGTGTGCGTGTGTGTGTGTACTTTAGTAAAAAACTACTGACTTTAGTGACTTCTTAGTCTAATGAAGGAGACTCTGAAGTACATAGGTCAACACAAGTACAAATTATGAAATGAGTGTGGTGATAAAAAATAGTCTATTTTTTTTGAGAGCCTATAGTAGAGTCAGCTAAATCAGATTGCTTATTTGGTGGAAAGAGAAGGAGATTCAAAGGAATCATAAATATGCATGGTTTAGAAAGAAGCTGTATCTCCCTCATTGTTATTGAAATTACAAGGCAGTTAAGGATGTAGGTATTAAACAATAAATATTTGAACAGTATTATGTGCCCAACATTCTTGGGAGTAGTTGATTACAAATATAGCTGTAAATAAGCCCGTGTCCTTGAAATACTTACAGTCAAATAAATATATCACATTCAATCTTAATCTCCAAATAACTGAGATAAAACTTGAAGAGGACATTGCATTTGAATTCACATTACAATGTTCAAGTAGTACAACTACTAAGTATCATTCTAATACCCCAAATATAGTCAAAATTATATAAAATGTATGCTTGAGAAATTTAAATCTCACTGGAGAAATAGCTAAATTAACTACTTTGAAACAAGGTAGAATACATGAGCATTATCAGAGGTCCAAACCATGCTAAGGAAACACTAAAGACCAGTCGGTTCCAATCTGAGCTATGCAATAAGGTACACAGAGGAGGTCCTAAGAACACTGGGCCTTAAAGGAAAATGGGGGTTCATTTTATGAAGAGCAAGTGAGGCAAGGAGATGGACATACTAAATATTGAGGGAATCCTTAAGGGAATGAAAGAGTCATATTCATTGATGGAATATAGAGTAAGGTAGTCATGCAAGGGATTCCAAGGCCAAAAAGATAGGTCGTAACAAGATCATAAAGAGCCTCTGGACTGGAGTGTCAAAGTTGTGTTCTATCTTGTACAAAATGGAGTAATACGAAAGATTTTAGAAAGAAAATAAGTTAATTGATTTAAACCATATTTTATATAGCTTTCTATAAGAGGCTCCAGGTAGTGAAATAACCATTAAAATACTTAGAAAATAGTTTAGGTAAAAATAATGATGACATAAACTAGGTGAGGATGAAAATAAAGGATTAGACACAGAAAGTATTTTAGTAGCATGACCGATTAAACATCTAATCAGTTATCCAGAGGGAGGAAGGAAAAATGAATACAATCCTTCTCTTGGTAACCAAAAGGAAGGTGACAGCCATTGAATGAGATAAAGAATACAGAAATAACAAAGAGTTTAAAGATTAAATATACTTTGAGATTGACCGTATTTGATATGAGGTGAATTGACATACAGCGGAAGATGAACATTTACATCTATAGTTCAGAAGAGAAGTCAGGGACAGAGATCTATAGATGCTAGTGAACTGCATGTGCCTAATGTAATGGTTGAAGACGTGAAGTAGATAACATCACCTGGGCCAAGACGTAAGATGATGCCATATCACGGAAAAGTAACTTTTGAGGAGTAATCTGAAAAAATGGGAGTCAACCAAGGAAAACAAGAATCAAAGCATAGAACAGAGGCAATGGGAAACAGTTTTGAATCTGTACACTCTGTCCCTGAACTGTTTCCAACTTCCCATCACACCCACCCCCATTTCTACCCCCAGGCATTGTAAGTTTGAACCACACTCCTTATTTCCAAAACATGGTATGCTTGTTCCCAACTCAGTGCTGCCTTGTACTATTTAAACAGCCTGGAATGCCCACCCACTAATCCTTTCAAATACCACTTACTCTGGGAAATTTCCCCATTCTTTGGCCCACAATGTCTTACTCAGCAGACAATTGCGTTAGAGCACTCATCTCCCTGTATGGTCATTGTTTTTGCATCTGTCTCCCTCATTTAAATGGGAACTCCAGGTGGGCATATGGTGGGCCTTATTCATCTTCTAAAACCAAGGCTTTGCACATAATGGGCACCAAAAGAACACTTACTGAATACAGAAGACTTAGTGGATAGTAATGCTACAGACTTCTGAGAGGTTAGGTAGAATGAGCACAGAGAATAGGAAGTTGTATTTGGCTATTTAGAGGGAAGTGATGACCTTTGTAAGAATGACTTCACTGCAGTGCTGTGGGTAGAAGCCGGATAATAAAGGATTAAGGAAGGAGTGGGTGGTAACTAGATAGAAAGAACTGCAGATCACTTTATCTACAATTTGTTACTAAAGGGCAGTTAAGAGATGAGAGAGTAACTTGAGGGGGAAGCAGTGTTGAGGGAAGGAATTTAAGGATAAGGAAATCTTGAGTACATTTTTAAGCTGAAAGTAGATTTCTAAGCAATCAAATAATAGGAGTAATTGTGTGATGTAGAGAAGGATGAAGAGAGAGAAATACCAAGGGCACAAGTAGCTGAAAGCAAATGGGAACCATTCTTCTTCCGAGATTAGAAGGTAAAGGAAAGGAAGTGACCCCGAAGAAATTTTCTGTTGTAGGTGAGAAAGACTGAGAGATCTCTTTTCGTGTTGAGTGGCTTCTGTGATTAGGTGGTGATTATTCTGCCACCTCCCATGAGTGCAGGAGTTAAGAATGAAATATGAAAAACTGGATGTTGAATAAAGGAAAGCAGCATGACTATATAATTTAGTAACAAACAGAAAAACCACTTTATTGAATTGAGGCTAAGTATTTGAAAGTCCCATAGTTGTCAAGTAACTAATTAATAAACCTTAACATCTCTATTTTACGTAATAAGTAGGAGTCTGGTTAACAAAACACCTCAGTTAATAAGGAGTTATACAAATCATGGGCCGTTTTGATAATTATGACAGGTATATTTTTCTTACATTGCCCTTAGTACCAAAATTAGCTGAGTCTTAACTCTGACTCTGCAATAGACAATACTTCAGGATCTTACTCTGCCTTGGAGTCAGGAGAATCCCCTTGAATTTTCATGGTACTTGGTGGTCTAAAAATATGTCAAGAAATTTCAGGTCAGTAGGAATCTAGAAAAAATAATTAGCAGTTCATGTTTTGTTATATTATAAACATGTTTCCTACATTAGACTGCATTAACTCCAAAGCCAATTTTTCAAGTATTTAAAACTATCTTCTTTAGAAAAATGTGGTTTAAATATACAGAGCCTAAAACACTTTAAAAACACAAATGCTTATATGAAGTCAAAAACAATTTAGAGAATTCTACAATTTTTTTCAAACTCTAATGATACTTAAATTTTTCTTATTCTAATCCACTGTAAAGTACCACAAATTCATCATATCATTTATCATCCTCAAAATATTACCATGAAGCAGGTTCCTAAAACATAGTACAGTGGATAAGAGGCTGAGTTTTGACATTAAACAGCTCTGTTTAAATACTCAATCCACCATTTACTAGCTAAGTGATCTTGGCAAGAGGTTTAAACTGTCCACACCTGTTACCTCTTTTGTGCAATGGGGATAACAGCACCAATCTCACAGGTTTGTAGTGAAGATAAAACAACTAGCTGCACATACACCATTTAAAAAGGTGCCTGACAGAATAAGCTCTCAATCGATAGTAATTATTGTTATCAGTGATGGTTTCCTTCAGTTCAACCATTTTCCTTCTGACATATTACCTTTTTATTTGAAAAAAATTTTTTAATCAAATACTAGATGTGAAGGAAGAGTTGTTAATTTGTTAAACAAATTTTAAAATATTACCAATATATCACACAGTGTGATCGTAGTATTTCTGGACAAATCAACTTTATAAAGAAATCTATTATATTAGCTAAATCTGCTAATGAAAGTAGGAAAACTAAATGAAGAGATTAAACTTTTATCATTAAAATGTTTTATAGAAAACAGACTTTTGCATAACTTTCAAAAGTGTCATGTCCTTATGATTAACATTTATGGAAAGATATAGACATTTGCAATTTGGAGATACATCTGCAATATACATGTCATTAAAAATAAAAATGTACTCGTTCAAGTGCCTTCTGATGAAATGCTAACATGAAATTTTGTAATCAATTACTGAAAACTTCAGTGTCTAATATTCCATTCATAGCATTGTTCCTATTTTCCTCCTCCTTCATTACTAATTAATTTATTTTGGTTTTCTTTCTTATATTAATATGTAGTGTTCCAATGGTTAATCAGGTATTTATTACCCATATGAAAGACATTTTCCTCAAAATTCTCCATTCGTTATCACTGTTTATATTTATTTACCTCAATGGAAATAGTTGAGTGAAAAATTAAGTCAAATAATGCAGCCAAACTAACCAAGTTTTTAATAATGTTTGTTTCCACGTGCATGAATAAGTAATTGAAAAAGTAACAATTACTGAAGCAATTCACACTGAAAGTTTTACAAAACATTATAATGCTGGATTAAATTAAATGCTCTTAGTAAGAGAAAGAATGTACCCAACAGAAAGAAAATTACATAAAATTTCAGATGAAAATGTGCAGTTATGGATGTGCCTTTCCCTTGACTAACCTTGAAGTCCAAATCCCTCTAGATATAGAAGGTACTCTAAAATATCTACATCTCATAATGCAAATATGTCAAACTTGACATTAAAAGAAGAGCCAAGTACTACTTTTAAACTACTATTAAAAAGAAGAGCCAGCTGTTTTCTGAAATCAAGAGAGCCATCATATGCACGCTGTTTACCATAAGATGATCTGCTCCACTAATTCCTTAGGACCCTGTAATTACAACAGAGGTGGGCTGGAAACTAGCTCTATTTACAGCACAGCACACCTCTGCAGAGCACAGTCACTGTGTGAAAAGCTCGTTTACTTTGAA
This sequence comes from Pseudorca crassidens, assembly GCF_039906515.1. Classification (NCBI taxonomy): domain Eukaryota; kingdom Metazoa; phylum Chordata; class Mammalia; order Artiodactyla; family Delphinidae; genus Pseudorca; species Pseudorca crassidens. Next base: position 55,968,758 of record NC_090308.1, read on the forward strand.
GACTAAGAGGGCTTTTGTTTTGAGTCACTAGCATAAAAGTTAAAGGGGTTACCACAACAGAAACAGTAAAATCCAAGTATCAATTAATGAATGGTAAAAGACATCTGAACAGCATACTTTCAGTATTCAGTACTGACATTTTTCTCAATAATGTTTCAACTATCAGTATAAGGAGATGGTCAGGAATGAACGTGGGAATTAAATTCAACTGCAACTGCTTGTATTCTTTTCTTGTCTTTTCTATCCATTTATTAGATCATCCAGTTACATCATAGTGCTACCACATAATATCCTTTCACTTTGAGTGATTACATATAAATATGGTTTATTTGGGAAAATATTCAATATTTAAGTCAGTATATTTAATAACAGAGGGTATCCTTTCTATATCCAAGCACAGATTTTTTTTCAGTAATCATGTCAAGAATGTATTCAGTTTGGGCATTTTGTGGCACTAGAGTGTGCACTAAAAGAGGAACAATAAATAATTCAGAACCTTACCCCTATGAGCCTACTATCTAGTGGAGAATACAGATGTAGGGTCAGATTAAGCGAGAATTTCAAAGCTATATTGATTGCCATGATATATACAGTTTGATAGGCAACTCTGAGAGGCCAACTAACCCAGACAGGGGTAGACATAGGGGTAGGTAAGAGAAGAGATCTGAGTTGCTTTCATCCAAATACGGCGATGGAAATGCTCTGCCCACACAATTCTATTGATTAATTCCACCTAACATCCCAACAACAAAAAATTAGCATTTGTGAATATTCTAATTGGCTTTTTGAATGGGTTGGAAAGAATACAATTCTACTTTAGTTACCTTTAACAACAGCAACAGCAATAAAAATCTTGTATGTGTGAGTCTGTGTGGAGGTGGAGAGGTGCAGTTCTAAGGACATGGGTACTGGGAATAAAAAGCCTTCAGGAGATTCAGTAGCCCTGTCCCTCTGTGTCTCTCCAGGGCTGTCTGGTCCGTCCTTCACATGGGGTCTCAACTCACCCTGCATAACTCTTCATTCTTTTCCCTGTGACTTCTGCTCTCTCAAAACTTCAGCCGTGGCTTTCCCAATTCAGCTTCTCCCACTAGCAGTTTTCAGCTCTGCATTATAGATACACACACCTTAAATTCTGATGCCAGGTCAGGCGTAGAAGAATAGGTTAGCTGTCTGTGGGTCAGGAGCCCATCCAGATCTAACCAGGTCTGGCCAAGAAAATGGCCCAAACCATAAGAGTCCATTGAGGCGCTGTGCCTGTCAGCAGGCAGTTTCTCTGGAAGGTGGTGCGGAGAGGCAGGCATGAGCTGAGCACTGAGATTTAAGACAACTCCTGACAAGGTTTAAGGCACTTTCTGGCATTTCCTGTTTTTGCCTTTGTCCTTATTACTTTGACTTTTAGACTCCTGTGGCTCCTTCCAATTCTCTAAAGTTTGATCTATGGCTGCAGAACCTAATTGTTTTACCTCGATTCCCAAATATCTTTTCCCTGCTGCCTTCCATAATGCAAATTTAACTTGCTCATACAAGAAAAAAAAAACCATCTCTGACGTTGGCCTTGTTAGTTCTTTGCACAGACTAAGCCCCTGAGCTTAAACTCCCTGTGGTAATTTCCGCTATGATTCTATAATCAAATTCTGATGGTGGTATTTTTTATTTTAAGGATAATTCATGTGTTCACTAAATATTTTTTAGCATGTACTATGTGCCAGGAAACGCTGTAAATGCTGAGGTTATAGCAGGGTACAAACAAAATAATTCTTCACTCATCAGAAATTTCTAGAATACAAAATATTCCAAATAATGACAAATTCCACAACTGATGTATATCACTTTAACTAACACATGTTGAATTAAGCCTTTCTATGATAAATTTGATAAATCCCAACCTTTTAATTGAGAATTTTGGAAACATTTAACCACTTCCTAATGACAAAGGACAATCATTATAGACATCTACTCTCGTGTCATATAATACCTACGGTACTCTGTGTATAACTATTATAGTGTTTAATATTAATAAACACTATAATATTTTGTACACCAGTTATTTTCTTTTTCTGTCTCCTTTCCAAAAATAGGAGCTCCCTGAAGACATTTTGTATTTCCCCTCTGTGCCTGACAGAGAACTGCCCTTGACTGTTGAATGGATGAGGAAGAAATACTCACAAGGATAGCACTGAGGAGTAAGTAATTTGATCACGTACATTTCCAATATGATTACAAGTGGAAGTTAAAGAGTATGCTGCTGTGCAGGACTGCCCGGACTTATCAGAGTCCAGGAGTTAGAACTTCAGACAGAGTGTTTTGAGAGTGTTTCCTATTGATCATCTTGGAACACCAATGAAAGAGTAAAAGGAAGCCTCAGGTAGCAAGAGGGGCTTTTCCATTAGAGGATTTTGAAGGTCCTAGAGAAATAAGCTTATAAGAGAATGCTGAGCACATCACCTTTCCAATTCTCAGGTGTACGGACAGCAGGTTAGACACATCTGTGCTGGCCAGAGCATCTGATTAGTGCTGCATCTTGTGCAGTGAAGCAACCCAAAGGCCAACAAAGCTAAATGCACACACTGAGGTTTCCCACCCATACATAAACCAGCCAAGGCATATGCAGAAGGCATGAGACCCATAATGTAATTCCAGAGAATTAAGAAAAAGCAAAGAACAGACATCCTCTGTGTGAAAGCTCAGGACTATCCTCTCAAAACTAGAAAGTTCAGGATGCTAAATCCCACTGCCTCAAACCTTCAACACCACAACTGCTGATTAACTTTCTGTATAATTCTGATCATTCATTTGAGATATTCCAGCTCAAATTTCTTCAACTGCCACATGAGAGAAATGTACAATTTGTGCAGTTCACCTATGAATTTATTCCCATTTCCAAGGTCTTCTCTTTTTTAAAACACAAGTAGATAGTCCTTCTCTCCTCCCCTCCAGCCACGACACTGAGAGAAAACTCCACACGCCTCCCTCCCTCCCAAGTACTCCCCAGCGTGACCGACCTGATGATAGACCAAACTAAAATTCACCCAATAGTTTTCATTTATGATTCACTAACTACCTAAAGTCAGCTCTGTGTTTGATGCTGAAGCTTTACATCAATCTTCGTAACTCGTAATCCTTGCCACAATTTCAGAAAGTGAGAGGCCACTACATAATCACATTTTGTCCATTACACTGGGACTATCTGTTTGGCTTTTGTGACAAGAGAGCATTCCAACAACCAAAAAGAAGCGAAGTGAAGAGGAGAATGACATAAGTCGGCATAACAATGATACTTGGTCTGAAAGTCAACTCACATCGAAGTGTTGAACTCTTCCTGATATAAGTCTTATGAGGTCAAAAGTTTTTTTCTGTCTTGTTCACATCTGTGTTCCCAGGGCCTAGAAGAATGCCATCACATGCTGGGTGCATGACAAATTCTTGTTTATCAAATGAATGAATGAACATAATTGGGACTCAGCCAGATCCAGATATAACTGTACCCAGTGACTAACTGAAAACGATTTAAGCTTCCAGATTATGAAAGTCCCACATTGTCTTTTTACTCCCCTAAAATTTTGTCCCCCTGACCCTAATCCCTAGGTCTCCCATGACTGTGGATTAGTGGTAAAAAGGAATAGTAACAATAAGTCATGCATAACTTAAGGTGGCATTCAAAGATGAACTAGAACAGTCTTTATGGGCTCAAAAAAGTGACCACCACCCAACCGCCCCATTCTCCACAGCCAGGAATCCCACCTAAACCACCCATTTATAGCTGCTATGTGAAGCTCTTCCAAATGCGAATCACACATTTAACGATCAGCTGGAAGCTTACCGTGCACCAGTCTCAAAAGAAAATTCTTATATTCTGCTAAATTTCATTCTAAACGTTTTCTGGACAAGCTCCCAGGAAACATGCATCTCTAGGGATAACAGGGTAGGGGGAAATTTGAGATCACAGTGATCTGGCTACTGTTGTTTATTCTTGAGGAAACTGCAGAGTCATGGGTGAGCATAGTTGGGTGCTGACCTGAGACTTCCCCAGGTAGTTGGAGCAGAAACAGTACAGAGGTGAGAATAATAAAATTCCCAAGATCATGAAACATTCATGATTCAATCCCAAATGGCTTCCAAAAGATTTAGAATAACCTCTTCCTTTTAGAGGTAAGGAAATAAAATCCCAGAGAGGTAAAGGAACACACCCAAGGTTACTTGACTTACTAGTGGCAGATGGGTGTTCTCTCCAAACCATAAATGCTTTGAAAGGGAAACTGTACCCACAGCACATTTGCATGCACTGCATCTGTCTACTTTCACTACATATGCAGCCACGTGTTATTTACTTTTGACTAGAAAGGTAAAATTGGGCCAAATAATATTTAATTCCCCACTGTAACAGTAGTTTTACATTCCATATTCAGACAGCTGGCATAATTGAAGACAGCTCGGAACCCCTGAGGATATCCAAACTGTCGCAACTGGAGAAAAGACTTAAGTATCCTGCAGTGAAAGACCTACTCAATGACACTACAAAGCTGATTCAAATATCTTTGTCGGACCCTCAATATCCAATCTATGAACAACAGACATAATTAAACATAAAAAGCTGTAAATTAAGCAAACTTAATGACGGAGCAAATCATTTCATTTTTGCACCTGTGAAGTACAATATGCCATTGTTATTTTCCCCAAGAAGACAGAACAGACACTTGCATGGACAGTTATCAAAAGGGTTCAGAGCAGTAGCAGCTATAATGGACAATAGATTTCTTTCCAAAGACTAAAAAGATATCAATGAATGTAGTTTTCAAGTTAAAGTGAGAATACACAGCTGCTGCCACAGATTCTATTTAACGTATTTCAATGTTACTAATTAAAACAAAAACTTCTGTCTCCTATTCTCAAGCTGGTAAAAAGCAGAGAACACAGAAAAACAAGTTCAAGTTATAATTTTGTATGTCTCCGGAAAGGAGTTTCTGGCTTGTTTTGAGCTTGACAGCTACAGAAAATAGTCTGTGCAATGAAGCACCTTGCCTGGAGATGACTACCCAAAAGGAGGTGTCATGGTTGAGAGCATGGGTTCTGAAGACAGAGCCCTGGGTACAAATCTTACTCAGCCACCTCCTGAGTAGCCTCAGATAAGTTATTTACCCCCTCCATATTTTCTTTTCTCCATGAGTAAAGTGGGGATAACTATAGTTCCTCCCTCATTGGATTGCTGTGAGAATTAAAAGCTACAAACTAAGTAAAGCGCCTGAAACACTGACGCTGAGTGGCCACTCAGCAAGTGTTAGCTTTTATTACTGTAGTCTAAAATATTGCATTTGGGATTTTAAATTAAGCCAACAAGAGCAGGTATCTGAGAACCTATTCTCACCCTAGCATTTTAATAGAAGGTTCATAATAGCACTCAAGACAGTTTCATCCATAACGTGGCTCTCTAAACATTTAAATTGAAAGAGAAAAAAAGCTTACTGCATTAAAATCAGATAAAAAGTAAATAAAAATATTTTTTAATGTGAACTGCAAAAATATTGGCAAGGTCAGTGGACACATACTGCCAGCAGAGATACACAGTGTCACCTCAAGCCTGGACTGAACTAGAAGAGCCGAGGGAAAGATCTGCCAAAGAGCCCACCATGAACTAGCATAAAACCACCTGCAAAATCCATTCAAGCATCTGTTTCTATGAAGTGCCAAGCCTTCTCCTCCCACCCCACCAGGTTGTCCCCACCTACCACAGAGCAATACTACAGGCCTTTTTTTTTCCTTCAATTCATCATTTCTAGGCATCCTCCATTTGATCAATCCAGGAGGCATTACACGGAACCCCACACAGCAACTCATTTTCATTGTATGTCACAATTTATTCTGTATATGCTTCTCCCTCTAATTTAGTACCTGCCAAAAGCAATCAGGCTGATCCATGTGCTCAAACGTTGGACATTTAATGCCCCCTAAATTAATCCTCAATATTGTCACAAGAGGAATGATAAACATATCATCCACTCAATGGTCATTTGTCATCTTCCAAGGGTTCAAAGTAGGGAAGGGACGGTGGATCACCTACAAGCGGGTGTTTCAGCTCTAATGTGTCTCTGAGGCAATGCAAAGGTAAGAAGGAAGCAATAGGAGGAACGACACTCCTACAACCTGTCTGTATCTGTAACTGAGGATGATATTACCTACTTCATGTGACTCTAGTGAAGGTTAAATAATTCCATAAAGTGCTTAGACTAGTTCCTGGCAGGTCTTAAGCATTCAATACATGTTAGTTATGATGATCATGCTCAAGAGATGGTGATGATGATGATGATGATGATGATGATGATGATGATGAAAGAAACTGCTAATAGGCAATGCATGCCACAGACCAATAAGTGCAATTTGGAGGGGATAACTGGAATATTCAGCTCTTCCTCTGCTTTCACTAATCTCACATGTTATGGGAGGAAATGGGAAATACCATAATATAGATGACAGGTGTTTATTTCATAAGTAAGACATGAGCTAGAGACGCAAAAATTGATGAGAGCTAAAGAAAAACAGAAAAGCCACAAGGTATGAAAGGGACACTGTGGAATTATCAAGTTCAGTTCAGGAGATAGCGAAATAATATCACAGAACAATATTAATTAATATGCACGAAGAAATTGCCATGAGTCAGACACTGTTCTAAATTCTTCAACATATATCACTTATTTAACCCACACAACAATCCTGTGCTTTATCATCCTCTGAAAAATAGGGCATAGAAAGATTAAATAATTTGCTCAAGGTCTCATAGCTGATAAATGGTGAAATCAGGATTTTATACCTTCAGTTTGTCTCCAGTCTTTGCACTTAACTGCTGTACTATAATGTGTCTCAGTAGATGAAGATCTTTTGAGAACTTTAACACTTAATAGAAAAGCTAAGACAAATTATGGGTGGAGATATGAAAAAATTCCCAAATAAAATGCCAACATAAAACTTCAACATTTCTAAGAGTATCATGTTTATCATTAGAGGTGATTATTATGCAATATTTAAAGTAAACAAATTCTAAGACAGAAATAGTTATCATGCTTTTTCTGAAATCATATTTCAGGGAATTGCAGTCTTTTATATTCTTTTTTAAATAGTAAGATGCGTAGTCCATCAAAGATTTTTCTCATGATTATTATCTTCACAGTGTGATATCACTCTTGTCCAGAAGCATAAGTGGATGGAAGTAATCCATGCCCTTTGAGAGCCTGCAATCCAGAACTGAATAACCATGAAAAGTATGTGCAATACATTTAAACAAATAGGGCAGAGGCTTTGCTTGATTCAGCAGCATGAGAGAGATGGATGGGGCATCAGACGCAGGGGAATGAGAAAGCTGGAGAGATCTGTTCAGAAAAAAATATTGAGAACTAAATGGCAGTACAGATAAATAAGAATTCTGATCTCATGGAAATGGGAAAGAAGAGGTAAAGGCATCAAAAAATTCAGATATATAATCAGACTAATGATTAAAAGGAACACTAATTATAAAATCTAAATAAATCTTCAGGAAGTCTCTGAGAAAGACTTCAAGGTTTCTTGCTTAAGAATTGAGTGATATAATTATGGTTCTAGTATCTCTAATTAACTCAAAATTATCATCTTAGCCAAGTCAAAAGTTGCTTTTATAAAAGAATATTATACATATTGGCACTATGCTTATGTAACAAACTCATGGTCATTTTTTTTTCATATCCTCCAAAATCAAACCAAGTGTCTATGAAACATAAAGATGCACACATACGTTTTGTAATTGTACAGTGTCATGTGTCCTCAGAAAGGCTTACATAATTTAGTTGTGCAGGTTCCAAGATGAAACATAGCTCTCTTTGAGGTCTGTGTTTCTAAGTGGGGTACTTCTACCCCCAGAGCATTCAGCCTTGTGCTGGGATACATATATCCACAGGATGAACGTGGTCCACAAATATTAGACACATTTCCTTGAAGACTTGAGAAACATATTATTTTTATATTTCAACAAAAACCTCTGTATTACAAAGTAAAATGCAAAATGTAGACAAAATTTATAAGAGAAAACAGTAAACTTCCAAGAAGTCTGCACTTAAAATAAGCTACTTTAGGTGACTCAAACTGAAAATATGTACATGGCCTATAGGCCTTTAGAGGCCCTTAGATGACAACGTGCAAGAAGTGCTGCTCGGCTTTGTCTTGTGCAATGATGCACTGGAGTCTTCGGTACCCCTGGGAGGTAGAAGATCAGAGTAGCACTAATCTGTTTTGTCAGGAAAAAGGCCAATTCTCTGTGAGTATCTCCCCAGTGACATAACTAAATATTCCCAGAGAAAATACAGAAATTATAATCTGAAATTAAGAAACAATCTGAAGATTGGGATTGACACATATACACTATTGATACTATGTATAAAATAGACAACCCTTGGGAACATACTGTATGCACAGGGAACTCTACTTAATGCACTGTGGTGCCCTAAATGGGAGGGAAATCCACAAGGGAGGGGATACATGTATATGTAAGGCTGATTCATTTTGCTCTGCAGTAGAAGCTAACACAACATTGTAAAGCAACTATACTCCAATAAAAATTAATCAGTAAAAAAAAAATAAAGATGAGCCAAGAGTGGATACTAGGAAAAAAAAGAAAACAGAAAAAAGAAAAAGAAACAATCTGAAAAGGTGTCTTAAAAGGTTCAAGAGAGGAGAAACTTCAGGTGGAAAGAAGGAAAGAATGGCAAAGATGAAGAAATAAATGTTTGTTTAGCTTTGAACAAATTACCTAGAAAAATAGGAAACATGGGATCCACCCTAGGGTGGATTTTATTATTTAACAAAGAACAGACAGACCCTCTCTATTCGGAGGCACTTTTACACCTTTATCCCTTGAGCACACCTCAACAGAAGGTTTGGAAGAAACGTGCAGATTGTACAGTGAGAAGGCCAGGGTTTGAACTTCAGCTCCACACCTACCCTGGAGAGCTTTGAGCAAGGTAACTTTTCTAAACCTGTTTCCCCAACTGAACAATGAGCAGAATGATAACTCTATCAAAGAGCCAGTTTTAAGGATTAAATTATTTGAAATGTATAAGAGTACAGAGCATGGGATAGAGGAGGCACTCAAAAAAGTCTAGTTGATTTGGAAAAAAAAATTCCATATAGCATAAGAAGAGAGAGGTATATCACAGGTATGGAATACAAAGTAAAATAATAACTGAGAGGAGACACAATAGAGAGAAGCACTTTGGTGGTGATTTATACAGGATCCAACACAATAATACAGGTCTTACAGGGTGCAACAAATTGAGTTACACGCATCTTACTTCCAAGGCAGGACCAAAGCCCAGTTTTAATTCCCCAGGGTACACTGAAGGCCCTGTTCAATGGAACAGAATTATCATGGAAGTTCAGTGAGTCAAAAAGCAGAGCCCATCCTGCCTTGTCATAAATGATGACACGTGACAGGAAAGCTTTAAAATTCTGCTTAGAATACAAAATATACTATACAGATAATCTGTTAATCCAAACGCTATTAATTTTCTCCAGCATAGGTTTCAATAATAAAGACATTGCTATTGTGTTTCCCAGGTGATCTCCTTTTCTTCCAAATTATTTTTAAAAATAAAAGGAAAAGGGAAGAAAGGAAGAAGAAGGGGAGGGAGAGGAAACTAAGTTGGTTATAATACATTGAAAAGAGGTGAAAGCACTAAACCCAGTGTCAAGGCTCTTTTGACATGTTTCCATCAACACAACCTAGTGTCTGTTTATTTTAAGTAATTACAGCCCTGTGTTCTGGACATATGCTCAACCAATGTCCCACTGAGATCACAGCACTTCTTCTGCTATGTTATACTCTGCTTACTCAATCATTTTCTTTTATTGGGCATTGTTTGGAACTCATCACAAAAAGCAGTATTTTGGCCAACTCCTTACTAAGCATTATTCTGTAGTTGACAATTTATTGTTTGGGTTACATTTTTATTTAACTAACAATGCTTGTAGCATGGCTGAGGACCAGCCACTGTTTAGTCATTTTACGAACAATAATTCATCTAATCCTTACAGCAACTCTAAGGACTAAAGATTATTTAATCACCAATTACACACGAGGAATCCTAGGCACAGACAGGTTGAATAATTTGCCCAAGGCCACACAGCTAAGTGGTATAACTAGAGTTTGAACCCAGACTCTGGAGTCCTTGCCTTTAAACAGTACCTGATGATGCTTCTTGAACAGAATAAATGGGTTAATATATACAAATACCACAGAATAACACCTGGCACACAATAAGGGATGAATAAATGTCAGTTATTCTTTATTGTTTTGGTGGTGGTGTTATTGAGATCAGGTATAGACATATAAGGTGATCATTCTGAGAGGGTTTATTTGATATGTCCCCACTGGCGAAAACTATTGCCAAGCTTTTGCATACTGGTAGAAAAGTTTAGGTTTTCCAGGCTGTTAACTGGGAACAGTTCAGAACAGAAGAAAAGCCTCACTATATCAAGTTATATTGAGACTTTGACTTCAGGTGGGTCTACTAAGTCTGTCACTCTGGCACAGAAGGAAATTAGATTAATCCGCAAGAAGTGTTCCCGATGGAGTCATGTTGATTTTTGCCTGCACTGGACGTTCTTCCATGAGCTATACAAAATTGATCTATTCCAGTTGAGCGGAAAATCTATCAGTTTTGGAGTTTTTTTTTTTTTTTTTTTTGCCTGTTTTTCAAATGGCTTTGAGCTTACCTATTCCTAAGCATATATTCCATAAGCATAGTCAGAAGACAATCCAATTCTCCATAAAATTCCTTTTTTTTCTTGTGTGGCTTAACACATAGGTAGTTCTTCATTAATGGAAGATATCATCCCAATGATTATTTATATTTCCTTACCCTTCCTGATAACAATGGGTTTGGAATAAATCAGTAGTCACCTAAACATAGGACAGCCTGTAAATCAAACAGCCACTGATGATATTCTAAAAGGAAAACGGGAGCATAGTTATTAATGTAGCATTCTTGATATCGCTTGGATTTTCATTTTATGTGAAGATGTTAATGTTTCATAGTTTAGTTAATTTTCTGTTTGAGCTTTCAGGTAATTTATACTCCTACAGTTATTATGTAACAATATAACTATTAAAGAAGCTTCAAATGCCTCATGATCACAAACAGCTATTGGCAAATAGGGTCTAAAAATTACTGACTTGTGAGCGCTTTGAATTTATGCATAGTACTTGAAATAGTATAAGCTATTATCTTTTATGTACATTTGCTGACAGAAAGAAATGTCTTTTAAAGGATGATGCTACTGCTTCTTCTAGATTCTGTGCATCAAACAGAATCTTCTTGCTACGGTGACCATTCTTTACGTATGTTTGTTGCTGACATGGAAGCATTCATGTGCCTGTGAAATGCGAAGGACTCTGAGTTGCCAGCCATAGTTATTCAAACATGGATATAATGAACATGATAAATATGCAATTTATTTTTAAGACAGTTATTTTCTGATTTCAACAACAACTCCAGCCTTGTTAATAGCATTTGAAATTCTCTTATGATTCTGTCTTTTTTTCTTCAAATTTACAAGAAAAATCTCCCAAAGCTCATTATAAACTATGATTAGGTCTACTTTTGAACTGGATTTCATCAAAGCTTAAAAAAAATCAGATGAGAGACTTGATTATTACAGTTTCCTTAGAAACACAGGAAACACTAAAAACACCTTAGAATCCAAGACTTTTTGGCAACGACTCTTAGAGTCCATCTGCTGTGTTCAACTATTAAGAGAATACCAACAGAATAGCTACCTTTCAGATATCCTTGTGTATAATTATATTTTGTTAATAAAGACAAATCACTGTCTTTATGATCTGTAAATATATAATGAAGACATAGGAGAACGCAAGAAAGAAGGGAAGGGAGGGAGGGAGGAGGTAGGAAAGAAAAAAGGAAGGAAGGGATGGATGGAGGGAGGGAGCTGGGAGAAGAAATAAAAGGGAAGAAAACAAATGAAGCTTAAACTTCCTTCACTATCTAGTGGTCAACATGTATTTATAATAGCCTCTGAGGGTCTCTGGGCCAATAGTTTGCTAAACGGTATTCTTTTCATCTACTGAGATTGGACTAGCACTAAACTACCTCACTTAAATTCATTTAGTTATTTATTCATTCGTTTGTTTAACAAGTATTTACTACACAAAATCCTATGAGCTAACGACTAGGAGTAGAAGCTGGGGATTTAACAGTGAGCAAGACATAACCCTTGACTTCAAGAAGCTTAGATGCCACTGGGAAGACACAAAAATAACAAATTCTTTAAGTAAGATCTTATCGTCTCTTTTGAGCAACTCCTAACCCATCCCTGTCTCAAAATATCACTTTAATCAATATTCTTACTAGACCTTAATTCTGGTGGGCTAGCAGTCACAGTACCCAGGGTCTCCTCACCTACCAATCTCCTTTCCCACTCCCTCCACTGACCACAAGAGTGTTATTACTTAATTTAGGTCCATGAGTTTTGTTTGGAAATTTGAGTACTGAACATAGACACAGGAATAGAAGAGTTCTGAAACTGAGTCATCAACTCATAGTTCACAAATTCTGCTGTGGAGATGCAGGGCTACCATGCCTTCCATCTTTGCTCAAGGCTTGACTTCAACTGCTTATTCAATTCTGCAAACTAAAGATATCCTTCAAAAGAATCTCTTTTTCTTGCTTATGCTAGTCAGATTTGTGTTGAAAACCTGGCTTATTAATGACTCTAATGTATCACTGTAGAGTATCAGGACAACTTACCCAGTGCACTATCTGAGAAGGACAGATGTTCTGAGTCTAATTCTTCATGGAATCCTTACTCAAGCAAAATTCCCAGATCAGTATAATTATATTTTATTTTAGATTCATAGAAACTTAAATTTAATTTTAAGTTAAAATTAAGAACTTTAAGACAAGGTCATCCAGTCTCCCACTCACTGGTTTTGAGAATCTCCATCATATAACCACACAGTTGCTCTTTGGATACACCCATTGATAGGGAACTCACACTACACATGGCAGTTAGTTTCCTTTTTAGATGATTCCAGTCGTCAGAAAGGCCTGGCATTTAGCTAAAATTTGCCTTTTCATAAATTTTCATCATAACTTTTCAACAAACATTATAGTCTTTGCCATTTGCTGCAAAGCTCTGAACTTAATTTGCTATTTGCACTACCACCTAGTCTTCTTACATGTTCCAATACAAATTGTCAGAACAGACTCAAAATCCTAGAAAATGGAGTTTAAAAAGGATGTACATCTTTGCAGACCACAACTTTGACCACACACAAATAGCCATGCTTGAATGAATATTAAAAGATCAGGTGAAAAAATGCCAAGAATCTCTGACCTTTCATGACAGGCTGCCAAGAAAATAAGTATTTCTTGGCAGGTAGACCAGATCCAAAGGCCAAATATCAATGGATGCACACTCATCCTCCAACCTTTAATATGATTCAATACATCTTAGAGTTGGCAGGAACTTTAGAGATCATGTAAGCTAAAATTCTGTCATTTTACTGCAAGGAAACTGAGGCATGGGAATTAACTACTATTTTCTAAATAAAGTTGCTGTCACTTTTTGAAAATTCAAAGCTCTAAGAATTTCTGCTGTTTTAAGATGTGAGAAAAAACCTACAGCTAAGAAGTTACTATCTTTCATGTGCAGACATGACTTAGGACATTGAAAAGCGGGTCTCTTTATGACTCGTCCATCTGGAAGGCAAAGTGTGAGATAAATCCTTATTGTATTTGGGAGATCTCATATTAGCAAAAAAAAAAAAGATATAATAATAATAATAAGAGGATGCCCACTAAAAACCTACACAAAGAAATGGAGATTGTTTGTAACTTATTAATACCCCTTCTAATAAGCAAATGACTTTGTTGCCAAGACCCCAAATTAAATTTAAACCCTATGATAATTAATCTGAGATGATAAATTGTAGTTACTACAAAATTTCAATTTCCTGCTTCAGTTATTTAAAATTTTTTAAATAAAAGCCTTCAAGTAATCAGATTATTTCCTATCTTCCTTTTTTCATAATAGCATCATTCATGTTCTAGAATTTGGAGTTACATTTACAGTAAGTTATATTTACAATATGTACCTGTGAGGGATGTATTTTCTTTATAGAGCCTATTTCACCAAACATTTACATATTTCTGCTATAAGATTGGTATTACAATTTGGTATGGTATATCTCTGCAAAAAAGTAAATAAAAGTAAAATGTTAGATTTACTTTCTAGAACACAAGTGAATTGCCCTTCAAAAACTCTCATTTTTAATTTCAAGAGTCTGTGTTAATCATTATCTAACCAATCATATGGAGTGATGGTTCAATCTCTGTCTCTAAGTAATGATTATTTGTTGAATGACTCAATATTATTTAATTGACTTGCTACATGAACCCTGAAACTCTCTCCTTTTTTCTATATGTCAGATTTTTCATTTGTGCAATATTGTATCTAATACTTTCAAAATATAATAACTCTACTTAATATTAAGTTAGCCATCCAGCATTCTCAATCACGTGAAATTTGCCTGGAATTAGAAGTTGATAGAAGAGATGTTTGGGTAGCAGAAATAAATTTTATAAAACATTCACCAAGGCACCCACATTTTAATCATAGGAAAAGTCTTACATGTTTACTCAGAGCCTATTTGTTTTTGTTCTGCAGACATTTCTAACAGATTCACATAGATAGGAAATAGTAAGTAAATGAATAACATGAAGAAGGAGCACTGGCAGCAGTGAAGTTGCAGTTGATAGGAAGGATGCACTATGGCAGACTAGAGTTATTTAGAGTAAACACAAGCAGGGCTATTAAACAAAATGTACCGAAGGTATCTATGGGTCACAGTGAAATACTATAATCGATAGCCTTAATTACTAGCCCAGACTAAGCAAAATGTTAAATGTGCTTAATGTATTATGTATAAAAAGTCAAGTAAGGGGCTTCCCTGGTGGCGCAGTGGTTGAGAGTACGCCTGCCGATGCAGGGGACACGGGTTCGTGCCCCGGTCCGGGAGGATCCCACGTGCCGCGGAGCGGCTGGGCCCGTGAGCCATGGCCGCTGAGCCTGCGCGTCCGGAGCCTGTGCTCCGCAACGGGAGAGGCCACAACAGTGAGAGGCCCGCGTACCGCAAAAAAAAAAAAAAAAAAAAAAAAGTCAAGTAAGAATATACTACCTATCACAAAATTTTCTATTATGAGTGGTGAAAACGTTAAAACATTACAAATGCTTAAAATGATCAGTTTAATTATAGGAAAAATTAGGCTAGGGAGATAACATAGTCTCTAGAATTGTCAAATAATATACAATGTCACAATAAAAACACAGATCAGTGTAATTTTTACTCTCCAATCTATCTGTACACCTTGGAGTCCAGTTGCCATCACTAAGTTTAGATTACTTGATTGTATGTTCTGAATATAGACTATATTCTGAATAACCTAGTTGAGCATCACAGCCTCTTGAGAGAATCCTAGTTCTGCAAATATAAGCCACCAGTATGCGTTTTAGTAAAATCATAAAACCAAAATTATTCTGTAAGCAAAGGATGCTAGGTTATAATGTGCTGTTATCAACAGTCTTGTTCTTTTCAAATGTTGTTGACATTGTGCATACTTTCTTGTTTCTATGGTAATAAGTAGTTCCCTTTATTGCCCTTTCCATTGCAGTCAGTCTAAACCTGAAATTTCATCTCTATTGTATTTCAGAAAATTTTAAGCAAACAGTACTATGCAGATGGTTTTAGGAAAATCTTAGTGTGACAGGCATGTGCTTAAAATGACTGCTCACAGTAAGGTATTCCCTCTAGCACTGATGAAATGTTTTGTTCAATGGCAGTGGCATATGTAAAACAGTGTGCTTGAAAACACGAGTCTTCGGTTCCCTCTCCAGCTGCGTCACTGATGATTTGTGGAGGTCAGTGAATGACCCTAGGCACGTTTCTTCAATTAAATAGCAAACTAGAGAAATAGTAAATTTTTTTAATACATTTATAGGACAATTTGATATCCTGTCAAGACATTCTACCTTGCCAATATGATCACCCTCTCCCTGTGGCACAGAGGGCCATCTGGCCACAAATACTGGAACACAGATAAAGAAATGACTAAAAAGACATTGCTTTCTGCCTCTGTCACTCCCTGAAATACTGTCTCCCTGATTTGCTTAAAAAAACAACAACAAAAAACAAAACCAAAAACACCAAAAAATACAACCACTATCATTTTGTGACATAAAAACAATTCATTAGAATGCTGATGAGTTTTTATCTGCTGGCTTTTGAGGAAATAGCAACGGGCTCACTCTGGCTGGAACCAATATTCATTAAGCAAAATAAAATTATCTCTGTTTATTTCTCCTCAAAATGGAAGTAAAATATAAATTCCTTTTTAGTTCTTGTTGAAAAGAATGGTTCATATTTAATCTGAATTACAAGTAGCAAGCGGTCAAACATGGAGAGCCAAAAGTGCTCCATAGGAATAAGTGGATCAGTTTCAGTAGTACTTTGACTTCCATGGCCTACTTGGATATTGTTTCAAGTTCTATCAGAATAATACACCAAATAAAACTCTAGGGACCTAAAAGAGCTAGCATGCCTCAATGTATTTTGATCCACTTCCACAACAAACCAAAAGCATACCACTCATTTCAAAAGCCATATATTTAGAATTTTTATCTTTTTACTCCCCATTAGGAAGATAAAATTCGATAATGTTAAGCTCATTTAGATTGTAGCAATGTGACACTGATTAAAACTAGAATAAATTTGGCTTTTTAATTAAGAATTCTTACCCATTGGAAGAATCTAGATGCATGTGTATGAATGACTTTTCATGGAAGGAAAATTTTGATATTCATAATAATAATAATCTGATTATAAACCAAAGAGGTTGATAAATATCTATCCAAAAACATTAAAGGCAATTCTGAAGTCAGAGTAAAATCATGTTATGTCTTAAAGCATAATATAAATCAGAATAAACCTAATAATAAAAAAGATGATTAGAATCAAAGGAATGTAATTTCTATAAATGTCTTTTCTAAGGTATTTTCTTATTCGTTTGTGTGTTGCTTATCCCACTCCAACCCTGCTGCATTCTGTACCTGGAGAAAATTGAATGTATAGAGTTCCCTTAGATAAAAGCTAACATATAGAGTGAATTAGAAGAAGATGGGTATGCGAGAACGAAAAGGAGCTGTGCCTGATATGCCTAAAATCATTCCTGAAAATTGAATACATTTTTTTCCTGGAATAATAGCATTTTATCTAAGGTGTTGCAAAAACCAGGTCATCTTTGATGCACAACATGAATAGAGTATGTTGAAGCAATGTACATCATTCCTGAACACCCCTCAGTACCAAAAATAGTGGGGGGAGTTTGTTAAAAACCAGTCCATGAAAAACAATCTTTCACCCTTTCAAAATGTCAATGAAACAAATGGGAAATAGAATAGGCAATTAGTATAACAATTATCTTAGATGACCATGAAATTACAGTTTGTCCCTCAAGACTTTCTATCCGCTGCCATGCAACTAGGAAGAATTAAATCCATGAATGTAACTAGGGGAAAAAATGTATTAAAACCTGCTAGCAGACTATATACTTTATCTCTGAAGCATGGCTTACTAATTGGTTTGATGTTTTGCTTAAATACTAAAGTGTGTGTGACCAAAACATTTGCACAATACTTCATTTAGGTGCTTACTGTCAGTAAAAGCAGCATTTTACAGCAACGAGACATTCTGTCTTCATAAAATATGTCAGCATTATGAAAAAATGCATTATGAAAAAAAGGGAAAAAATCATAGGAAGTCGATTGTTCAACGTAGCTCATCCATGTCATGTGCCACTATAATACGACAATTGCTTTTTACGTAGAAAAGAACCCAATAGTTATACAATGTGGCCCTATTTATTTTATATATTAGAGCTAATTCAGTGGAGGAAAGATGGGATGTGAGCAAATACACTGAAAACTGAAATAAGAGCATTGGTAATTATTTGATCTCTACTTTAATTAAAAAATGATCAGCAGTTTGTTATTCCCTTGGTTCCCCAAACAAAGCCATCTTGTGGTACAGTAGCCTGGCTCTTATTTTCTTTGCATTAAAAACAAAAAGCTATCCAACACGGACAGGAAATGAATTATGCCTTAGATCAAAAAGTGAATTTTCATTTTCATGTAGTACAACAAGGCAGTTATAGTCTGTTAGTTGACAAGTATGATATTGCTACCATACTGATGTAATCTCAGTTTAAGCCCAGTATTTCATGAATGTTTCTCATTTCTAGCCAAGATTTAAGAGATATCAACAGTAAACACATCATGCTTTTATGGAGGTTTTCGTTCTCCTCTGACACACCATTTTAGTGATACATTTTGTTACATTTATAGAATTCTTTTTTTTTTTTCTTTTACAACACTGGAGTAATACCTAGTTATTTTCAGAGAAATCATAATTTTTGGTACTTGTAGAAAAAGTGGGCTCTTATGTCACAAAATGAAACTACTTTGCTTTTAGTCATAAGCAATATGCTAATGATATAGCTCAGAACCCAGCAAAATAATGTCAAACTAATCTGCAATCTGCCCAGAAAAAATGAAATGTCAGCCAATTCTACCAAATGGCAAATGGTTTTGCTGTTCAAGTACATTCCTTATAAATCTGCTGGTTTAGAGTAAGGGGAAAAAAGGAAAGAAAAATCAAAAGCCTTGAAAAAAAAATCAGATGGCGATCTTTTATTCTTCCTGAGAGAGAATTACTACAATTTTGTTGGTAATGCTTTAATTGGCAAGTTCTGTTTTATTTTCAGTGCTTTTAGAATGACTTAGTAGCTCAAAGAATTAAGTTACCATTTTTCAGCGTTTGTAGGATAATATGCTTCAAAAGAATTATAAACAGAGAGGTTGTCTCCCTCAAATGTTATTAAGAAGAGCTCTTATAACTAAAACCATTAAGTGGAATTTTGTATATAGTCATCCATCTGTGTCAATGTTCACAAGGATTTCCACAGATTGTATTGGGTGGGCATCTTACTTAAAAGTAAGACCAGCATAAAATACAGATGCCTTTTACATATGGTTTAGATCATCTGAGCTGACTTCAAAACCACTCATCTTAGTAACGGCATGTAGAGTTAATATTTTGTGGGTAAGAAAACTAAACAGTATATCTAGAAACAGCATATCTTAAAAGTGATTCCTGTCTCAAATATGTGAACACCACAAACTGCCTGAAGATTGCTGTATTAAAGCAGAAATTGAAAGCATTCAGTAGTGCCCTAGAACATCAGTATCTAATCAACCAATATCAAAGAAATCTTACATTAATGGCAGGAGGCACAAAGTTGTGAGAACCTGTCTTTCAATGCAGATTATTTTCCAAAGACTAGAAATACTGTTAAATTGTGTAAATTATATTTAAAAAAAAAAACTTAAACCTTGATTTATATCACAGCTTCTGCTTCTGATTAGCTTACCACCATCATTTTTTTTAGATAATCAGGAAAAATGTATTCTCTTGCTCTGCATGCAGTGTTTTCATGAGGATTGCCTCTTGAATCTGTCAATTCTTTTCTCTTAATGTCAGTGAGTTAAGAAGGTATGAAAAGAATGAGGATGTATGATATTAAAAATCAGAACTTCCTAACTAAGAAAAGACAAATGCAAAATGAATACAGAAATGCTATTAAACTATGATAAATAAGTTCCAATGACAGAAACAACTGAACGGTCATGGATGGTGATTAACTATGAGGGCAGATGTTTAATTTCCTTCACGATAAAAATAAGTGGTTCAACAGCTGTCGGGTAGTAAAATCATTGAACTCCTACAGCTAGGCACTCACACTCAAAACCAGAGCACAGTTCACATTGTCTCTACAGTACCCTATATGAACGCATGAATGGCCTAACAGCACTGTCAGTAGGCAAGGTGTGATAGCATTGCATGGCATCTCAGCTATTTAAGAAGACCATTTAAAACCTTTAAACAGGCTTCCCTTCTCTGAACAGTTTTGAGACTAAAAATCCTTTCATATGCACTATGCCACCCTTCAGAGTAGAATAAAGGACATTCAAAAGAGAGGGTATAACAAGGTACAAAAGGTACCATTCTCTCCTTTTCCCAGACTTGACTTATGGCTCCTGTCTAGCCTCCAAGCTAACTGATTTTCATTTCTATTTTTCCTCTGATAAACTTCATATCAATGCTTCTTTTTGTTCTTACCGATAAATTAGTCCCTACACTGTAATTTCTGCTTAGATACTTGTATTAGCTTCTTAGTTGCTCCTCTTGGAGATTTTCTCACCTCTTGTAGCCAGGTAAACTTAATCCAACTCAAGTACCACTTCCAAAAGGACACTCAGGGAATAGGCAGAGCTCCGCCTTGCATTACAGACCAAAACTGAAGTGCTTACCACGGCACTTAAAGCCTTCTGTAATCTGGCCTCAAATTAATAAATTAGTTTCCCAATGTGGTTATAGGTGGTAAGTGGGCTAAAAGACAAGGATGAGGAAAGACCTATGTGGACAATTTCATGGAAAGGTTTGAGATAAGCTGGACCTAATTGTTCATTTTGTCTTAAATATCAATTTATTCAACTTATCCACTCTTAACATCTCTTCCCTATGTCTTTTCCATGCTTCCTTGTTTTCCTCATATTCACCCTTTTTCCTTTCTTACAGTTCTATGTAAATACATTGAATAATCTAATGTGAAAAACATTAAACATACAAAGATATAAGACAAAGTCCGGGACTTCCCTGGCGGTCCAGTGGTTAATACTCCACACTTTCACTTCAGGGGGCATGGATTCCATCCCTGGTATGGGGAACTAAGATCCTACATCCCTGCATGCCCTGAGGCATGGCAAAAAAAAAAAAAAAAAAAAGACAAAGTCCTCTCCCTCTTCACCTTCATCCTTTCTTCCTCATATAGAACCATATTCTTCCTCATATAGAACTATATTCTAAAAACTCATTGCATTGGTTTCTTTCCAACAGCCCATACTCTCTTTTATATCTTCCCATCCAAAATCTCTTGGGACTTGGGACTCTGATATGCCTTTGAGATTCCATCCTATTATTTTTTAAACTACATTCACTGCATCTGTTTCTTCACTCTATAATTCCTTAAACTTCTAAAATCTGTCCCTATCCTTACCTTCTCCTAAAAGTATTATATTAAGGTCACAAATAAGAACCTAATTAAAAAATAATCTCTTCTCGGTCATCAGCATCCTTCTATGCAAAGTTGATAAATATTTATTAGATGTTCAATATCTGCCAGGCACTGCACCTGGTGCCTGACTAAAAGATGACTAAGATAGTCTCTACTCTCTTGGAATTCACAGTAGAAACTCCTCTTTTATAGGCATATAAATGCAATAACGTATGATAGAAACTATTCATGGCATAAAGTACATTCAGGGCATAAGACTGTGGGTCAATTCTATCAGGAGAGGTCAGAGAACGCTTATTCAGATGAGATGGTAATTGAGCTTGTTCTTGAAGAGGAACAGAAATTCTTCAGAGTAGGAGAGAGGGCATTCCAAAGAGAGGAATTAACAAGGTACAAAATTGCATGGAGTGTTTGATCTGTGACTATGTTAGTACAGTTGGAGAGGTGAGTAAAAGATAGTAATGAAATTAGAGAGACAGACCAAAACACAGCAGACACCCTGCCACACAGAGGTGTGTGATTTGTAATCTGAGCAATTTTTCAAGAAATAAATAAAATTTTATTTGTGTTTTATAAAGATAATTCTGTTCTTTAATCGTGGGGGCTTAGGGCACAGGTAAAACTGGAGGCGAGGAGGACAAGTTGGTGGGTTATTGCAGTGTTCCAGTTGATCAATTATGAGAACTGGAATCAATGAGGAGCAGCAGGAGAATGTGAGGGCAGAGGGAAGTGTACAGTTATGAGATGTTCAGGAAGTACATTTAATAGAAGAAGAATTAGTTTTGCAGGCATGAGAAAATCCCAACTCCCCGATTTCTGATATATTGCATTGTAGTGCAATCAACCAAAACAAGACTTAGGAAGGAGAATCAGACTGAATAGGGAGAGGTATGACTCATTCATTGTTGCAATTCTTGATTTAAGGGGATTATTCAGAATGCAGTTTGGCTTATCTCTAGTGCAGGAAAGAGATGAGAGCTATAAATATACATTTGGAAGTCTCCAGTAAATAAGTAATATACCTATACCCATGCGGGTGGGTGAGCTCAACCAAAGGGAGCTCTTCTATAATTATATGGTCTCCCTTGAGGACTTTCACCCCATAGGTTCTATTACAACTTCTAGGAAAACTCTTAAATCTATATGTTCCTTGCTACCTTTCTTATTTACTCAACTAAACAATTTTGAGTGCCTACAGTACTGGCACTGGATCAAGCACTGTACACATATCTTTTAAATGAATAAGGCATGGTCCCTTCCTTTCCAAGATATACATATCAATAGAAACCAATAATATGAATAAATAAAATATAATTTAGTAAATGTTATACCTATGCATAATTCTATGGGACCACAGAGGAGTCATTAATTTTTACTAAAGGGAAAGATGGTGCTTGATGGAGCTCCCAAACCATATTTCTAATGGGTTTATCATATATCCCAATTCAATATCCTATGACACTTCAAACTCAATGTATCTAAACTCAACCTTTAACTGGAAAACTTTTGCTGAGAGTCACTTAACCTCCCTTTCATTTTCCTACATACAATTAGAAGAAATAAAGGGTGACTTACAGATCTAACATTCTCTAATTTCTCTGAACTTTTCTCATAAACCTGTAGTTTTTAAAATACTCTTTCTTTAGACTAACACCACCAGTCTTAGTCAGTGACTCCTTCTCCTTTGCTTTCCTGACCTTGACATTGTGTAAGTTCTGTTCTTCCTCTCTCCAAAAAAATTCTAGTACCTATGTTTCTCTTGCATGTCTACTGTCACTGTCGAATCCCATGTCCTCCTTGCCTCCCTTGTAGGTTGTTGCATTAACCTCTTAAGTATTCCTCCTAATTCCAGTCTTGGTCCCCAAAAATCCCTTCTAAAGATTGTTTTCAGAACAACTTCTAACTGAAGAATTTTTTAGTGTTCGTTACTCAGCTTGAAAATCACAATTTCCCCTCTATACGTTTGCCAATCACATAAAGTCAAATTTGTATTTTTAAGGCTTTCCAGGATTTTCCAACAATTAGTTTTCCGACTTTATGTCATCTCTTTTCTTCATCATCTTTTCATCCTTTCTCTGCTCCCACCAAGTTGGATTCATGAATATACAAACATAGCCATAATTTCCTTCTAATTGCCACGTTCTTCACTAATTTATCACGAATGGTTAAAATAGTGTTCATAATGACTTCTGACACAATGATTTTTAAATTACTTGATTTCTTTTGTAAAATTGACTCATAGTCACTGTAAATGATTCAAAGAAAATAGAAAAATACAAAGAGTAGGTAAAAGTCATTTGAAATGCTAGTCAACTTTTGTTGAACATCTTTTCAGACAATTCTCCAGATATCAACATATGTATATAACTTTATACCAATAGATCATACTATATATGCTACTGTTTGACCTGACTTTTTTATGCAACAACATGTTGCAGGCATCTTTCCATGTTAAGAAATGTAAATTTGCATCATTATTTTAATTATTATATATTCTATTGTAGATAAGGTTCATATTCAGCCAGTATTGCACATAGGATGGCAGCTGTCCATTCTAAAAAGTCAGACATCTATTCTGAACTGTCAGCGTACACATTGTACTGGTCGTTGAATATTTTTAACATCAGTCTAATTTTAGAAGTGTATCATTATTTCTTAGTCAGTCTTCTCTTGATGGACAAAAAAGGTAATATTTTAATTGATTTTTAATGAAAAATTAATTGTATTTATCCTTTGATATACCACATAATGCAATTTCCTCCATTAAACCATTTTTTAAATCCCCACCCAGAAATGATCTCCATCCTTCTGAATTCCCACAGGCCTTTGCCCAGTCCTCTGCATTTACCACTTTCGACCTTGAATTCTAATTACCTTAGTCTTCTACCCCTAATAGAATATAAGCTCCTTTAGGACAACAACTCTTTTTTATAGATTTCACAGTACTTGGATCAATGCCTTGCTCATCATAAACATTCAAAACTTGTTTGTTGAATAAATGGTTGAATTAATGAATATCAAAAATAGATCAACAGAGAACACTATATCACAAGGGCAATTCAGAATTCAGCATGTTGAAATTATTTGTAAATGCTCAGATAAATTATGTAACTTATCTTAAATTATCTAGTAAGCAAATTAGCAACTGTCAATGACTTTAGAAAGAAAAAGGAGAAAAACCTATCAAATAACAATTTCTCATAAAGCAATTAGAAAATCAATTATTGAGTGGTGAGCCTTGGAGACGATAATGGAATTATTGGATGGAAATACCTTCATTTAGACATCATTTTTCTAAATGTCAAGCGAAATTCTACAAAGTTAAATCACTGATGGTGTTCTTCTGCAAGGAAGCTCAAAAAAAGAAGGAGACACATAAAATGAATTGTGTGAACTGTATTTTGAGTTTTGCCATCATCAGTGAACCCCAAGAGAATTTTGAAATTTATAGAGAAAAAAGATAAATGAATGATAATGCAAGTTCAATGTCTATAAGCATGGGGCCCCTAGGCACTCCAGCTTTTTGCTGATGAGAAAGAAATCCAGCTTAA
Organism: Pseudorca crassidens; assembly: GCF_039906515.1. Taxonomy (NCBI): domain Eukaryota; kingdom Metazoa; phylum Chordata; class Mammalia; order Artiodactyla; family Delphinidae; genus Pseudorca; species Pseudorca crassidens. Next base: position 55,993,533 of record NC_090308.1, read on the forward strand.
CACTCCATCTGGACCATTAATCAGACCAAATGAAAGACATAGATTTTGCCCGTAAGAGAAGATATTCATAGACTAAGCCATAGCATCACCCAACCTCACGTTTAGCAGATTAACTGTTCTCAGTGTTAGTTGAGTAGTATATAAAGTCCTTTCCTTATCTTACCTTAAATTTCATAACCAAAAGAATGCCATAAATTAGTAACACCATCATATAGTAAATATACAGCATGGAGGAAAGAAACAAAATGAGTTATGGTTTCTGGACATACCAGCATTAGGTAGACGTTTGGCATTTTCTTATCTAGAAGTTCAAATCAAAATTTCAAGTAAACCTCAATGTCCACACGACCATACGTAGGCATTACCTTTGCCTATAGCGAGCAAGACGGAACAATGTCAGACCTGGATGTAGGCATGGAACTTTGGGGGTTAGCCCCTGCTTCTGGGTATCAGTAGAGCCCTGTAGCTTTCTGGAAGAAAATGGGTTAAGCAAAGCCAGATACTTCTGTGGACATGAGATCCAGCTGGAAGCAGCCCTGTCTGTCTTTTATAGAGGAAAATCTCTGAAGTAGTGAAGCAAGACCAGATTGTAAGAACATGTTTTTTGAAAATCAAGCAGAGAGATTTTAGTGGAAAATATCACACATTTTCATTCCATGTGTGATATCTGTTCAGTCCAAACTGAATATTAGGGCCCTCATATAAGCCAGCCTTACCCCACAGTGAGGCCTGAATCAGCAATACTTTAAGTACCACAGAAAATGGGTCTGCTCCTATCTTTTCAAGGATGCTTGCCATCCCGTTGTTGCGTCTGTTTTGGCTTAGGGACATAAGAAAATATAATAGAGATCCACAATTCCTTATCTGAAATTTAAAAATCTAAAAAAATCTCTCACAAAAAAAAAGGTTTTCTTGGTAACTCGTTTCGTAGCAAAACCAAACTTGAACTGACCTGAGTTTCTTTATAATTTTTATTCATCCCATGTCGTATGAATATTGTACAGATTCTGCTGCAGACATATCAAAGTGTTTGATTAAAAGCTGCTGTCCCAGAACCTAAAGTGGGTATTCCATAATACAGAGTATAGGTAACTTCTAAAATCTAAAATATTCTTAATTCCAACATCTATGGCCCCATAGGTTTCAAAGATACTTAAGTAATACTATCATAGTTAATATTTACTAGGTGCGACCTGAGTGCCCCTTCCTAGGCACTCTATATGCATTAGCTCATTTAATCTTCATTGCAAGAACTTATGATTATTCACATTTTACAGCTGAAGAAACTGAGGTAAAGGTAGTTCAGGAAATTGTGCAGAATGACCCATCACACTGAGTGGAAGAGCTGGGAAACCAAATCGGCAGTCTGATGCCACAGCCCACATACCTACCAATTCCACGTGTCCTCTCCACGCTTTGTTGGAAGACACTGTCAATTAAAACTGCTCTTTGGAAGAATTAACTACTTAAAGGACTCTAATATAAAGTCTTGTTCTACAGGGAAGGTTTAAACACATAATTACCCACCAGTCGCCACTTGCTAAATTTTCCTTGGAAGAGAGTGGGGTGGGTAAGGAAAGAGCACCTCTTTTCCTATTATTTTCTACAGAATGTTACTGAACTGTGCATCTGGACTGTGCCTTTAAAATATGAGCCATCACGTCCTTAAATGAACTCATAAGATGTGGCCACTGCTGGCATCTGTTCCTAATGAGATCCGAAGAGCACCAGGAATACCTCTGTGCACAGCTTGACATTATCCACAAAGCGATGCAAACCAACAGGCAAGACTGGCCTTCATCAAAATCACAAAATCAAAAAGCGGTTGACATGTTCTGAGAAAACACCCCTTCTGCTAACTGAAAATTGACTTTTTAGTTGAAAATGGACTTTTTAGTCAATTTTCATTCCACATTTTAGTTCCGACGCTATTGTCACCATAATATATCTGCCTTGATAAAAGGTCCCTGAAACCATCCTCTTTTGCTGAGCTTTAGAGGATTCTTAAGCAGATACCATTTTGTATGGAGACTTCTTTTCGTTTACTGTCTACAGGCCTCTAATCTAAAATTAGTTGATTGAGTTTGATCATAATATAGCAGTTTTGATTTGGATTGCGGTACTCTGTGTCTAAGTGTGTGACTGGTTTATAGTTTTAACTCTTCTAAAGGGCTGAGCAGATTGTTTTTTGCTTGGGGTTAGGGGATAGGGGACACACTTAGGCCACCGTGCCATCCTTGATGTGTTGGACACCTGATGTCTTTGATCTGTCCACTCTAAAAGAGTAGAGGCCACACTTTCTTGAACCCAATAGAAAGAGAACCTGAAAGCCCTTACTTTGGGATAGCCTGAGGCGATGGGACACAGGTCAGATCTGTGACACTGGTGTGTACCCACTGGAACTTGCTAAGAGAAGCTGCCTTCTCTGAACCCCAGGAGAGGACACAGCTTTCTACAGAGCCCATGGCCTGAGGAGGGTCACTGCATGTACTCCCTCTAAGCCATTAACTTGTGCTAAAATCTGTGTGTCCGGATGAGACATTGTAACCCTTACCTACCTCTCTGCTCAGGGATCATCCTTTCTGGATGCCATGAGAAGCTGTAGGCAGCATTTAGTTCTGAGTCTACGTCCCCTGTATGAAGCCCACCCACCCACAGACAGTTCCCAATTTATGTTGGTTCATCTTATTGATTTTTCAATTTCACAATGGTGCCAAGGCAAGTCACAATCAGAGGGAACCATACTTAAAGTTTTGAATTTTGATCTTTTCTCAGGCTAGTGACATACAGTATGATGCTCTCTCATGACGCTGGGCAGTAGCAGGGAGCCACAGCTCCTAGTCAGCCGTGCAATCACGAGGGTACACAACCGATCCACTTACAGCCATTCTATACCCACACAATCATTCTGCTTTTCACGTTCGGTACAGTATTCCATAAATTACATAGGATATTCAACACTTTTTTATAAAATAGGTTTTGTGTTAGATGATTCTGCCCAACTGTAGGTTAATAATGTACTTTTAAGGTAGGTGTGGTTAAGCTATGATGTTGGGTAGGTTAAGTGTATTAAATGCATTTCGAATCACAATATTTTCAACTTAATGATGCATTTATTTGGACAAAACCCCATCGTAAGTTGAGAAAGATCTGTAGAAGAAAATTACTTTCTCCAGCTACACATCTGGAATTAGAAAATTAGTACTAATTAATATATCAGCCATTATTTAATCCTCTATATGTAAGGTGAGAGGATGTAATAGAGCATCTACCTTCATGTCTTTGGATTATCCAACAAGTATCTCAGCAAACGAGCTGAAACACACTGACTTATGCTTATTTTCTTTCTGGTCTAACGTTTAACAATAAGCAATCGTGTATAGCTTTATATACCTACCATGATTATTAGAAATTATAACAATGCTACCACTTAATTTTCTATTTTTTTTAAAAACCCTGTCAATAAGTATCAGTTTTTAAAAGTATATAAAGTTATTAAATCATGAATTATGTTATAAAAGTGAGAATTGAAGCAAATGATTACCCTACTAAGAATAAAGATCACAGTGAGAAAAGCTCTCTTTTCTGAACTAAGGTCAAGGGTAATTGTGGAGGATAACAGGAAGTGAGCCATGTGCAGAGACTGGGCAGAGAAAGTCCAAGATAGAAAGATAGAATAGTTGGTCTGTGCACACATCTAGAGAATCACTTCTACTCTGTTGCTTTTCCAGCCATCATCCCAGCTTCATCTTCTGGCTCATGTACCCTAACCTCCATGATCTCAATGCCTCTTGTTGTACTTTATTTTATCCTTCACTATGTCACAGTTTCTACTGCACTAGTGGTATTTGCTTTCCTCTCTTTTTATTCACCACATAATATAGTCCTTAAAACAGCACTAATACTCAGGAAGAGAAAATGGGAAACTATGTACCTGATTAACATGTGAACTTGATAATCATCCCTCATATAACAGAATTGACAGCGTGTAATTATACACGCACATTATTTTCATAAAGTTGCTCACCCACGTCATGTTTGAAATTCACAATACACATTTTGTATGAAGTGGGTATAGGAAAACAGGGAAGCCTGACTCATCCTAAAGCATAAGGAAATTAAAACCAGAGAATTAAAATGTATGAATGATTTCAACAGCTTGCTGTTCTCTGAAGTTCAGGAATTGGTCCTTTAAAGCTATCAGACATTTAAAAAGTAAAAGGGGAATTATTACCAACGCTCTGGAATTAGCCTGTGACTCCACCTAACATTTAAAGAATTAAGAAACATTGTCTTCTGTTTTTACAGCAAGAAGAAAAGAACTGAGAATATTGATGGGCATCACCCATGTTTATCACAATTTAATCAATGAGTATATAATAGAGGGGCTCTGTATTTTCTCCTTTGTTGGAATGCCTTCCACCCTCCTCAACATGCCCAAGCATTTAAGGCTCAGATTTAATGCTACTTCCTCCATAAAACCTTCCCTGATAACTCTAACTTGAAGATGTTGTTGAGAGTTGATCTATGAATCATAGTCTTATCTCTTATCCCTTATGCTATACTGCTTTTTGCAACAGTTTTGATTGTATTTACATCTTATCCCCAATCAGTGGTCAACTCTTTCAGGACAGAGATCTTGCCTCATTCATCTTTGAATCCCCTTCTCCCATTTCCTTCCAGCGAGCTCCTAGTATAGTCTTATCATAGCAGATCCACAAAAAGTGTTTTGTTAATTGGGTAGGGCAGAAATATCTTAAAGAAAAATTATCTGGCTGCCAAGAGCAACCATTTCCTCCTACTTGCACTGAAATATCCCTTCCTTAGATTTCTTCGAATAGTGTTAGGAACATAATATTTACTAAATAAATACTTGATTCATCCATTAAGAAATAATTAGCTTATTGCATACTATGTACACACCATCATACATGAAACCGTGGGAGAGTCAAAAGAAATTAACACAGATCCAACTTAATCACTGAGCATTCTAACTGGAAGACTACAGGTCATGGAAAACCATTAGTTCATTTATTCAACAACATATATATGTAGCTGCTTATCATATGCCAGTTATTGTGAATAAAATTGTTAGCAAAAATAGATGTAGTTCCCGAAGTCACAGAGCTTACAGTCTAGATGGGAAAAGACAGACAATGAAACAATTCATTATGATAATGACTATGAAAAATAAAAAACAAAATGTTAAGAGAGCTTCTGGAGAAAATCAGGGGAGAGGGCAGTTGGTCAAGAAAAGATACACAAATGTTTTATTTAAGGTATGTTTGGTAGATATTACTAATGCCTACCAGCATTCTCCTTCCTGGATATGTGGGCAAATTAACACTTCCAGAAAGAAGTACTTAAAAAGCATTGCCTAAAAAAAAAAAAAAAAAGCATTGCCTAATTTTTCATGCTTTCTTTCCCTGTAGTCTTCCTATTGCAGAATCATGTGTCAAGATGGAGGTACAACAGGATGGAAGCAACTGGAAGACAAAGAGATCACATGAAGGACATGACTGCCCATGACAGCCACCTCCATCGACAACAGGCTTTTGTGAGTGAGAAATAAATGTTTGTTATGCTAAGCCACTGAGATTTGGTCTTTCTTTTCTAATGCATCACAATCTAGCTGATCCAGACTAATACAAATCTACCTAAAGGATGAACAGTAACTAGGTAAATGAAAGGGGCAGGAAAGGGGAGAGGATCTGGTCTGTCAAGCAGAAAAATCAGCTGGGACAAAGCCCTGGCATCAAAGATGACAGTTGCTTTTAAGAAACTGAGTAAAATTAACTTCATGGTTTAAATTGCTGCAAAAGACCCTAAGTAATTAGTTTCTAGGGAGTTTGTTCAAACTGGTCTTTTAGCCCTAAAATTCTGATAGCTTCTAAAGACATGTGAGGTACATATCTAATCTACACTGATAGAATTTCTAAGGAGACACTTCCTCCATAATACCTTCAGAATACTCATAAAAACAAATGCCCAACATAATCACTGAAATCTCATTAAATATAAAAGATACTCTGTCTTACTTTAAATGTCAAACTTTCTTTATTTTATATGTGGATTAAAATTAAGTTGAGCTCCTTTTATTTGGTTATTTCCTATCATCTCTCCAAAATGCATAATCCAGAAAAAAAAAAAGAGGGAGGAGTAGTTATTTTACCTCACATCACAACTTATTTCAGAATAACTCTAATTTAGTATTAAGAAAACTAGACATTTATCCTCTGTATAACTGCTTTAAATTAAAAGTACCTTGTTATTTTATTTCACTTAAATTTTATCTTAGAACAAGTCTACTCAATTTCTAATCAATACATTGCTAATTTTTAACCAATTATTTAACTTAATCAAACTTTAACTTGAAAAATTGAAGATTAAAAACTTCAATCATTATGGAAAATAGTTTTTTTCTGCCAATTAATGCAGTAAAATATCTGAGAACAGAAATACAATAAACAACCAAAAAAACCCACAGAAGTTTGCATGAAGATGCTTTTAATGGTTCCATAAAATAATGCTTTTGAAAACACACAGGAAAAAAAATCTTATAAGTGTTCATTTGCTAATAAAATTAATGATTTGTCTTTATAATTTTATTTTTAATAAATCCCAGTAAACTGACCTGCTATTAAAAAACAAAGTCTATTAAAACTAGATGAAGTTTAGTGTATACAATAGTTTCCTTTTCCCAGCCAGAATAGATGTGGCAACTCTAGTTACTAGAAATTGAACATTTATCTTTGAAATAGTAATTTTTATGCTTTGATTTCTTTAGAGAAACTAATTATAGGAATTGGGTGTAAATCTTTTATTCTAGAAATCTTATTTTTCTGAAAACACGTATGTATAATTATCTGAGTAATAAAAAACTAGCATGGTCAAATATTACAATTTTGCTTCTTTTATTTAATAAACTTTATTTTTAACTTTGGAAAAAATTTCTTTTCTAGAAATTGAATTTCTTTGTTGCAAAACATGGTATAGCAATGCATGGTACGTCATGAATATATAAATTAGTAGTTATGAAAACTTTTAATATAATTGGATATATTTTCCATGAAAACAATCGTAAACAAAATTGAGGGTTTTTTTAAGACCTCAAGACATTGCTCTGCTAGTGGTACTGTAAAAATGTCATTTCTCATTGCACAGTATGTACATTGAGAATAGCTGGGAGGTTGTGTTTTACTCTTAGTCTATGTGATCACTTCGTTGTCTACAAATTTTTTTCATTCTTTTTTTTTTAATTTCATTTTTTATTTTTCTGCCCAGGCCACATGGCATATGGGATCTTAGTTCCCTGACCAGGGATCGAACCCATGCCCACTGCATTGGAAGCAGCCAGCCTTAACCACTGGACCACCAGGAAGTCCCTGCTTGCATTTTAAAAATTCTTATTTAGATTGTTTACTATCAAATACATCTTCTCAGAAAGGAGTTGCAAACAAAATGCCAAATGAAATTGGACACCAGAAAAAAGAAGTCCCTGACATTTTTACTACATCCAGTGAGATTTGAGAACCTCAGAAGCATAAAATAACTAGTGTTTTGATTGCATTCTCTTCCCTAAGTACCTTTTTCTTCCTGTCCTTATTTGGTTATTCAATACCTATAATATTAAACATATAGTAGCTGTTTATTAATTGCTACTCCATCCTCTGTACCTATTACTTCTAGTGCTTATGAGCTCTATCAAACAACTCATGTATTAGTTTGATGTATGAAACAATATACAAACACTAAAGAAAGTGCTTAATGTTAGAGAAAAAATCCCTTGGATAATAGATTATGAAAATTTTCATAAATTATGAAAATTCAGAAAAAGCATGAAAAATATTGGTAATTATTTAGAATTCTATGGGATGAATAATATTTTTTTTCCATTTATAATAATGTAGAAAACAATAACTTCAAATATTATTATTATTTTGGTTTTCTAAACATGATCCTCACTATTAACAGGTTATTAATAACACTGGACTAAAAAGAAAAAGTCAGAATAACTTTGGAATCCTCAGAGGCTCCCTGTGATTTTTGAGGCAATTTATATATTCCAGTCATTGTTTTCAGATACATATCTTTCTCACATATTCTGCGGTAGAGAATACACAGATTAGCCTGTGTCATAAACCAAACTTCAATTTCAATTCTAGCTGATTGTACTAAAAGAAAAACACAGGCAAGTCATCAAAACTGTTCCAGATGTACTCTACAGAAATAGGAATTTATAAAATTCCTTAAGAGAGAGTCAAATAAAGGCTCAGATAAGCAACCTGACTGGTTCCACTGTGAACCAAAAGAAGTTCAAAATTTACAGTTTGATACTTTTTTATGCATATCTAAAATCGTAACTCAAGCAACAGGGGTGATTCATAATGCTTTCTATTATTTTATATCCTATCGATAACTCAGTCAAAGAATGTAGGTAGGGGCTTCCCTGGTGGCGCCGTGGTTGAGAGTCCTCCTGCTGATGCAGGGGACACGGGTTCGTGCCCCGGTCCGAGAAGATCCCACATGCCGCGGAGCGGCTGGGCCCATGAGCCATGGCCGCTGAACCTGCGTGTCCGGAGCCTGTGCTCCGCAGCGGGAGAGGCCGTGGCAGTGAGAGGCCCGCATACTATCAAAAAAAAAAAAAAAAAAAAAAAATGTGGGTAGCAGTATGACAGAAAAGAAATCATACTTTCCCTTAAGAATGAGATAGAGAAGGTATTTTGTATTCTGGGGCTTAATTAGATTACCTTTCTATACCAATACAAGGAAGTGACCAAAATGCAGGCTAAGAGATGGGGTTATGAATCCCTAACATTCATTAGCAGTATAACCCAAGGAAGATTATATGAAATCTCAGTCTCTTTATGTACATAAAAAAGGAAAATAATAACATTCGCTGCATGTAATGGTTTTGTGGACTAAGTAAGATGTACTAAAGTTCTTCAAATGCTGCATATTAGTAGCGCCATTAGCGCCCACCCCCATGCCCCAAAAAAGTCTTTAATTAACTTCACAATGTGCCAACTGCTCATTTTGGACTTGGAATCTGGAGTATCAACTGTAGAATGATGCCTCTTCTATCAAAATATTGCCCATCCACTGAGGCTGATTTAAGTCCCACCTGCTCCATGAAACTTCTTCCAACCTTTCCAGCCTCCATAAATCTGTCTCTACTTTTCATCTCGGCAGCACATCTTGTGTATGCCGGTATATCCCAAGGTGTGCTGAGAAATGTTGTGGAGGATACTGAACGGCATGCTGATGAGATTATCCTTAGTTCAGAAGTAAGGCGTGGCCATTAAAAGCTTTCAAACATAGGTAAATGCCTAGAAGTATGATTCCTAAGCTAAAGGGCATTTATATTTTTGCATGTTTTGCCAAACTTATCTCCCCAAAAGTTGTAACAATTTCCACTGCCCTCAATAATGTATTTTTTAATATGACTGTTTTTACATCAGCATTTCATCATAGAAAGTAAGCTTTCCCATGCTTTAAGGGGATGTTCTGTTGGATTAATTAGATTCTAAATCAAGGAGCATTTTCTAAAGTAGGCTCCTATAGGAGATACTCGGGACATGGTCAAATAAGCTTGGAAAATTGCTTATCCAAATAATTCTTGCTGGCTTCTTTATTGCAGGCCTTCTCAGACTCTTTAATATGCTAGAGTATACTGTAAATCTCTAAAAGACATATATATTGGGTCACATTTCCCAAACACATTTGGCAATAGAATATTTTCCTCAAAGCATTTCAAGGAAATAGCATTTCATAGAATTCTTTGGGAAATGCTGTTCGTCACTTACTCATATATCAGCCACTATTGCTATCTGTTTCATGCAGAGAATTTATTACCTCTCCAATGTGACGGGAAGCTATTTACCTTGTCTTACAGTCTTTGTGCTCTGCATAACTACCATAACAAACAATGCAGAAAAGGTGTGCAATAAATCTTTGCTGATTAGCTGACAACATATTTAACAACAACAACAAAATTATACATGCTAAAAGTTCAAACAGAGTACATGAGAAAGTAATGCTCCTAAATAGTAAGTAGGACCCAAACCCATTTCCACCTTTTTAGCTAATGGAAGTGCTTTTTGCTTTTATCACACTCAGAAGTGTCATTAAATGCTGCAATACATTAACAGTGATGGTTTTCTCTAACTACAATTAAATGAACACTTGCTATAGTACTTTTTGAAAACTTTGTTGCCAACATATTTATCTTAACAACAAGACACTCCAATAAACACTTTATCTTGCAATCTTGATAACTCAAAGCACTTGGGGTCTAAAAAACATTCATAATGGCTCTTTTTGTAAGAAATAAACATTTATTTTTTTATGGCTAAAGATTAGCTTTAGGTTGAAAAGGTTGCAGTTTAAAATAATCACATAATTGTATGGGAGATAACAGACACAGGGAGTCAATTCCTAACTGTGAGAACTGTGCAAGAAAAAATAGTTAACATGCACTATGACTATTGGAACTGAAACTTGCTCTCTGCTACACATATCTTTTAAGGTATCTTTAGCCTGCTAATAAGATCCTTTATTAAGTAGCCAAATATCGCTTGAGAGACAAAAAGGCACTGAGTAAAATCACAGCCAGTAACATACAATACTTCAGAAGAAGCTAATAAATATGACTCGACATCTGCTTAGAAACCAACACATTTTCAGTAATTAAAGCAGAGGTTTAAAAGTCAAAACTGTATTTGCCCAGTTGACTGTTTCTTGACTAAAGCACATCATGCTGCCTGTTTTAAAGTACAATATATCTACAGTTGGAAACCTTTTCTGGAATGCTTGGACTTAAAGGAAGATAAATACCATATTTAATATTTTAGTAAGAGAAAAAAAATTGGCTCAAATTTTCATTGAATTTATAACAGTAAGATACACACACAATTTCTTGATTACCTCCTGTGAGGACCCCTTTTCATATCCTATAATTTAGTTCTTTTAATACCTAACTTCCCTTCCTAGATGTGCAAACTGAGACTTAAACAAGGTAAGCAACTTTCCTAAAGTTTCACAGCTACCAAGTGAGAAATTCAGGTTTCGACTTAGAGTCTGGTTTTAAACCTGCTCTCCTTTCTCTACAACATGCTGGCTCTTCTCCATAGTTTCATATCCTCCACAAAGCCTCGCATTACTATTATAACATGTCCTATAAAATATTCAGATTTGTTAAATAAGAAGTAAAAATGATGAAAGTAATTACCTTAACAACTTATTCAGTAAGAAAGGGCACGGGATTTCCCTGGTGGTGCACTGGTTAAGAATTTGCCTGCCAATTCAGGGGACACGGGTTCGATCCCTGGTCCAGGAAGATCCCACATGCCGTGCGCCACAACTACTGAGCCTGCACTCTAGAGCTCATGAGCCACAACTACTGAAGCCCGCATGCCTCAAGCCCGTGCTCCGCAACAAGAGAAGCCACCGCGATGAGAAGCCTGCGCACCGCAACGAAGAGTAGCTCCCGCTCGCCGCAACTAGAGAAAGCCCGCGTGCAGTAATGAAGACCCAACACTGCCCAAAATAAATAAGTCAATTAATTAATTTTTTAAAAAAATAAGAAAGGGCAGGGTACAGAATATGTACTCCAGAAAAAGAAGCAATTGACCATTGCTTATATAGTGACCTGAGAATTTGGCCCATTTGTTGCAAAAAAGTCTAGCTTAGAACACAAGACTACATATTATTAATTACCAGAGTCAAAACACAGATTGTTTTTCTGAGTGTAAATTTATCAAATATAGTAAAAAGATGTGTTATCGTTGAAATATATACATATATATTTTAAGGGTTGAGAAGGCCAACTTGTTTAAACAGATGAGGAAATTCAGTTTCATATACTTGCCTTTTGCTGGGAAGGCAGCCAAATTTCTAACTGAAACTAAGGAAGTCTATATTTAATTATAGCTATATGCATGTAAATGAACAGCATATAAAATATAGACAGCCTCCTTTCAGGTTATTTAAACTATAAGGGATCAGTGTACTATTAAGAAAACATTTCCTGTTTCATCTTTTTCAGGAACTAAAATTTCAAGATGTCTTCAAAAATTATATATGTCATTTCAAAATTTCCATGTTTCTGTGAATCTACCCAAAAGAGCTGTCTTACTTTATTCTCAAAAAAAAAAAAAAAAAAAAAAACACTGAAAAAGCAATGTGATCATTGCTTTACACATTTCTATATTGTGTATCCTTGTTAGAGTATAATTTACCATCGTGATCTTGTTCCACTGAAAAAGACCTCTATTCCATTGTCACCACTTTCAATATTATTTCATCATTATCCTTTTAAATTTCTACCTTGCATATTTTATAATGTACATAATATAGGACATGTATATATTACTCATTAATAAATAGAATTATATCCTAAAGATATTTTATGTATGCATATATGTATATGTGTATTTTTTACAAATAAACGTATTCAACAAAAAAATTTTAGGAACCACGGCTTTAGCAAATGACACTTTTAGGGCCTGACTTTTTATAGACTGCTTTCCTTGGGTAGTTACCCAGTTCCACTTTACTATTCAACCAATAATTAGTGTTTACACTTCTCTGTTCTATTTTTGTCTAAAATGTCAAGAATTATGCTACTAATCCAATACTTGATCAGAGGTGGTTTCATTAAAAATTCAGTACACTTTCAAACTAATCATTTTAAACCAATGTATATGCCAATCATAAGTAAGATTACTTTAAAATATCTCAAAGTTATTTCACCACATAACTGTTAGGAAAAATAGTCTTAGAAATGAGTACCGCCATTTTCTAATTGAATTTTGCTAATTTCCTAGCAGAGAAAACTTGAGAAAATAATCTGTTATTTTCTTAGATTTATGTCTTTCTAATGATAAATTTCAATTATTAGAAAGTGTATATATTTTATAAACTTCTTGGGAGTCAAAAATGCTTAATACATTGAGCTATGCTATACATCTACATTTTAAATAAACATTAAATAATGATTGCATTTGTATTTCTCTATATAAAGGGAATTTTACTGTACTTGATATTAACTTTATTTGTGCTGCTTCAAACAATTTTATCATAAGTTTTACAGAATTGGAAGGGATCTTAAAGATCTGCCCCAAAGTTTCACTTAACAAATAAGGGAGCAGAAACCAAGTAACTTGCTAGTTAAAGGTCAAGAAGCCAGGTCATGTAATAAATCTTTATCTAGTACTTTCCCCATTATATTGCACAAATGTATGAGACTCACTACAAATTAAACTCTAATGATTAAACTCTTACTTGAATAGAGGGCTTTTGATGATATATAAATTCTTAAAGTACTCCTATTGTTGTAAGGTAATCATAATCAGTATTCTCAGCCCCATAAGCTACTCTGGTGCCAGAGCAACTTTTCTAAAGCCCAGGTAACTGGATGTTTATAAAAATTCCTACAAGTTCGCTGTAATGTTTCCACTTAGTATATTAGCTGATTTGATGAGGTCACCACATGATTTGCATTATAAAAAGCAGAATATGTCATGTTTTATTCAATTATTTTATTTTTCTGAGTCCTACTCTACTGGATATTTTGTGTTCATTGCCTGCCTGGAATGCATTATACCTTTTTCGGGGACCAAAGCCCTATTTTATTGTGCTTGTTTAAAGATCTACTCCTCCCCATCTCTCAGACCATGACCTTTTCTAACCAAACAAAAAGACTGTGAGCCAATAGGACACAGTGACACTTTTGCTGGGAACAAAGGCAGCTTGAGAGGATAATGGGACTGGAACTGCTGCAGCTACATTCCCACCACCTGAAGCCTGGGAATAGCACCATCACACCCATCCTGGTGCAGCCTTTCACAATATGCCTCCTTTTCTCCTTCCAGGGCAGAATTCTCCACAGCACTATTTCTGTTAAACCTGAGAAAAAGCTCTCTGTCATGCCAGGGGTTGTATAAAGCACAGAAAGGCTAACATGTCATGAGTGTTAGCCATGTTCACTTTTTATTTATATGCACAATTGCTGCTTGTTCCGTATACAGCTAACCCATTATTCTCATTTCCTTAAATATATAATTAGATGAAATGAGACATAATTTCAGTTGCTGCAACAAGCAGTTTCCATTTCTTTTCGCATTACTTCATCAGTAGGTTAGATATAGTTTTACCTTTCAATTTTACCCAAAATAGACCAATACAAATAGGTACCATGCTATACAGTTTTAGTTTTCATATCTAGAATTATTACTGAATGACTATTAAATCAATTATTATTGATTTTCATATCATTTATAATCTGTCTTTTCAAATTTTACCAGTATTCAACCTTGAATTAACTAATACTTTCGTTTATTGCACACTCTATCAGTTTAAAAAGCTTGTGCATAGCCCATCTTAAGTAACTGTCCAGTTTTAAACAATACAACTTATAAATATAGATATTTTAATGTGGATATTAATTATACTTTCAACATTTACACAATCTTCACATTTCTTTAGTAACAATTTTGTGCCACAAGACCACTAAGTCTCTATAAAACCAGTGCTTCTCAAACTTCTTTGCAGACATGAATTAGCTGGGGACCTTGTTAAAATGCAGGTTCTGATTCAATAAGTCTGGGTTGGAACCAGAGAAGCTGAATTTCTAACAACTATTTCCAAGGAAATAGCAATGCTGTTGGTTCATGGAACACACTCTGAGTAGTAAGTTAGTAGGTTATGAAACGAATATTAATTGTACTCCCAAATAACTTTACTATCATGATTTTATTTGGAATCTAGAGTTGAATTAAATATTCCTGCCTCTTAACTACTAGAGGCCTAGATATATGTACCAAGTTTCTTCATGTATGAAATAATATTATCATGTGTTATATTACTGCAACCAATGGCTTGATAAATATGTTGAAAGTTCCTTTTCAACATACATTTTTTTCTATACATGTGTACAAGTCCATAGATTATGAATTGCTTGGTGACATCTAAATGCCATTTTCTCCAGGCCAAGATAGGTAATCTACAGAAGACATCATAGGATTAAAGGTGCAATCTTTGAAACCCAAAGGAATCATGTAAGTCAACACAGCAATTCCACAGCTAATCATGTTTCCTTTACAATGAGATGAAATTTAATACAATTTCTAAAATTCAGCTAAGGTATGGCAGAAAACAGAAAAATATCTCCAAACTTGTAAGTTCTACCACTTAATGGTGAGCTGAGTCTTCCTTGCTCCTAGAAAGCAGGTTCAAAAAGCAAAGATTTAAGTCACTCTTCAGGAGATATATCTGTTGCACATTTGCCTAAGTTTCAGATAATTGCAGAATCACTTTTTTAACAGAAATCAAAGTTTGTCTATCATCAATGTTCCTTTAAAATATTTAAATGTTTACTTTCCAAATAACCTAGGATTAAAATTCTCAGGTCTGCCTGAGTACTTCTGAAATATTTTGCTGTTAAAGCAGCAAACCATTGTCACAAACTAATGTGTAATTAGAATTATAAACTATTATTTAACTTGTGAAAAAAAAGCCAAATTTATTTTAAATGTCTTTTCCTCTCACCATCCCTCTCCCACCTCAAAAGAGCCAAACCGCTTGTAGTGATGTTTGATAGAATCAAAACCTTCCAAACCTTTGCTTACAAAGACTCAGAATAGCCTTACATGCTTCTAATTACTAGGTCATGGGTACTGATTTTATTTAAGGTATAAACAAAAAGACATTTAAATATCATTGAAATAAGTTTACCTATACCTCTTTAAAAATTGAGATAGTCATTTATTTAATAGGAATTAAATGTATATTTCTAAATTAATAAAAATACTATGAGAGAAAATTTAGCTGGTTAATTATAATTATATAAATATAGATTTGGAAGAGATTCGCAAGCATTGCTAAACAAGTAGCAAAGCACTGCAAATTTAAAATACTTCATCAATGGTTCTTTTTTTGAAAGTTGGTTGAACAGAATAGACAGAAGAGATTGAAATGTAAACTACATTTTTTGCACTGTGCTGTGCACACAGTAGTGACATTTCTACAGTCAACTCCAGTGATTCATTCTAAGAGGGCAAAGCAAGAGCAGAAAATACCAAATTGCAAATAAGTCAAATATCATTTGGAATGCATGTGTTGCTTTCTGTTTGATTATAAATACCCTTGATATTTTGGAATTTACAGGCAGGACTTCAAACTAAATAACGAAGCCAAGGTTAATATCTAATTCAGAAGCAGATGGAAAGTCTCCCAGATTCTTCACCCTCTACAGGGATCATTTACCTTCTGTGCCCCATTCCATCCCAGGCTGCAGAGACAAGGTAGTCTGAGCTTCTCCTAAGCTTTCAGTTCAGGGCAGAAAGATAACTGCACATTTTTGTTTAAAAAGATATTTGCTGGTAGCTAAATTAGAAAGTAGTCTTCAAACATCCTCGACTTGCAACTTTAATGGTTAATTCACTTATGAATTCAGTCACTCAGGGCATACAGTGTTCTAGAACTAGGGAATTAATGGTTCAGTGTTTTAAAAAAATCCAATTTGCATACACTGAAGGCCTTATCTTTAAAGGGCCTTAATCCTATCCAGCATTACAGTGGTTATAAACAAATAACAGCCGCTGTGGTCAGGTTGGTTAGGTGCTTTCTACACATCATAAAATTTAATCCTCACAGCTGTGACTGGGAGGTATTATCAACCCCATTTTGCTGGTGAAGAAATTGAGGCTTGGGGAAGTTAAATAATTTACCTTAAGTCATATAGACAGAAAATGTCAAAGATGGAATTCAAACAAAGTCTGTCTAAGTCTTGATGCTATTTTCAGCATACCAAACTGATTCCTAGACTTATTACGTTTCCTTTTTTCCTCTATTTCCCTTGTAATAAGGGAAAGGACTTATTAAATAAAAATAAATTATAATATCATCCAGGCCAACCGTCTCTGATATAAATATACCTTTGGAATAGCTATATCTCAGTATTTCATGGAAATGAGACAGCTGCCTTTACTAACTTAAAACTTATTAAGTTTTAATAACCTTTTTAACTCTTTAATAACTTAAAAAAAGAAATTCCTAAGGATGAAGAATATATAAGGTTATGAAATAAAGCAAAAAGAGTAGACAAAATTAAAGTCTCATGTTTTTCTACACAAGCTCTGATATAATGCTTTATTCACATTTTCTTAAGAGATGAAGTATTCTCAAGGACTCCGTTCATTTAAATTTACCTAACACGTTGTGTTCTCAGAATTTGTACTAACTGGAATTATAGTCAGATGCACCCAGTCTCATGTCCCTACTGAACTTCAAGATCCTGAAGAGGAGAAATACATCTTACTCTGGGACTTCAGCAGTATCCAATGTCATCTGACAGGTAATGTGAGAACTCAATAAATATTTGTGAAATTTAGTTTTCTCTTATGTGCTTTAAATTGCTCAAAAGTGATCTTCCCTTTGAAATGAAGATTAAATAGTGGAACAAAATATGAAGGTTTAAGACAGGATGCCCTACCTGAAAAAAAAAAAAAGTTCAGTAAGCCTATGATTTGATCTCATACAGACATAACAACTACTTAATTGCCTAAATCTCCCACTTCACTAGTTTCTTCAAAGGCAAATACAATGTTGAACAGGCAGAAAATTAACTACTGTCTTTTAGGTTTCTCTATTATGTAGTATTTGATGGTTCCAAAATAATATGTTTACGTAAGTTACAAACCATGATTATAAAACTAACTCTTGTGGTCCCACCATTAAGTTAAACCCTAGGACGTTATTACCTTCCCCCCAAACCCAACTCTGCCTTCCGACTGGGGGCATTATCCTGATTTTTGCATTTATCATTTTTCTTGCCTCCTTTTTGAATATCATTTCACCACCTATTTGTGTATTACTAAATAATACATAGCTTAGTTTTGATGCTATTTGAGCATTATAAAAATGGGACTAAGTCCTCTACAACTTGTATTTTTCATTCCATATAATGTCCAATAATTCTATTATTCATCTTTATTTTGGCTGCAATCCATTCATATTTATGTCCAGAGAATAATATTCCATTGTGTAAATATACATCTTCATCCTTTTTACCTTTAAAATATTTTTTTAAACCTAAGTTCTGAATCTTTGACATTTCAAAAGAAACTTGTTGTTAACCCTGATAAGAAAATTCTGTTGAAACCTTTAGTAGGAAATATTTCTAATATATGAATAGAATAATATCATTGGTCCGTTTAAGTACACAAGCAACAAATAGGTACGTCTCTAAGGCTATAAGTTATATCTCTAAAACAAATTAATCAAGAGCATCTTCTGCTCCTTGGAGCAGCACAATGTATTAAAACAAAGTGCACTAATTAAAGCACCTATTATGTGCAGTTTTAAAGAACATATTTTCCAAACTAAGTAATTATACATGTAAAGAATGTGACTTTCTGAATGAGTTTTCAGGAGTCAGTGTATGATTTTGAGATTCCGAAATAGTCAAATCAAATTCTCAAAGCCCATAAAAAATAAAACAACTGACCCTAACAGTCATGTTTAATTAGATATACAAAAGAGTTCGTGGGAATACAGTGGTCCTAACTGCTTCCAAGGTTCGTGGAAAGTCGCATGGTTGTCTGTCCTACTTTGCACATAGAGTAGTCTGAATAATTCAAGTGAATATAATTTTAATGATACCAAGGACAGAGGATTTTCATTGATTAAACATTCCAACCTTATTTAGGTAAATCTTGAATTAGTAAATGGTTTATTGCAATTCAAATGTCATACTTGTTAAGTCAGTGTTTTTTGAAATAGGTACAAAACCTAAGAAAGGAACATTTTAGGTACGAAAACCTAAAATGTACTTCATATCAGATTCATTTCTGAAAAATATTCCTCATATCTTTACCCAATTCACAGCTCTTACAAAATATACACATAGGTGTACACTTTGAGATCTTAGAGTGTATGATACTATTAGTCATTTAAAATATATCAGGAGCTAAGAATATCGCAGCTGCTTTCAAAATTAGAAAGAAAAGTTCTATTGAGGTTTATCAATCACTAGTCTATCCAATCAAAAAATGAAAATGAAGACATCTGTAAATTATGGTTTTAATTGTATTTTCATGGAACTCTGATCTTTCTAAAGTATATACTCATCTAGTATACATAAAGCTAAATACAAAAGTGAAAGTTGAAAATTTCAGTTCTAAAATCACATATTTAGAAATATTTATATTTGAACTCTTTTTAACACCACTTTAAATAAATATGTTTGGAATCATTCAGACATACAGTACATATTCTCTATACTTCTAGTGTTACACTGAAGGACTAAGGCAATGAGAAGAATACAAATTTTGAATTTTCATATGAAAATATGATTTTTTTTAAAAAAGAAAACATTTAGGCCAACTTCTTTCAATTGGGGAAAAAAAAAAAAAATCCTACTCTCTGAACCAAGTCCTAATTCCCAGGAAAAGTGTTCCTAACTAAAGAGCAGCCCAGAGGGGAATTCAGCCTGTGGGCCCTGGGACCAGCTGCCCAGGCTTGGACCCCAGCTTTGCCACTTCATGGCGGTGTGACTGACTAGGGAGAAGGTAATGAATCCCGGAATGCATTATCCTCCTCACCTGAAGAATGAGAATAATTGTAGTATAAATACATGTTTCATTGAACAAAAATGGGCATTAAATTAATTTACACAAAGCACTATAAGAATACCTGGCACATAGTGATACTCAGAGAGGTTTGTATTTTGATTATTAATTGGCAATTTGTTAAGCTATTCCTAATAACATATTCTACCCTAATTTAAAACCTTTAGGTGACTTTTTAAATTTTAATATATTTTAGTTTTAAAAAAAAAAACTTTTATCAAAAGAGTGATTAGAGATTGCCACTCCTTTTTCTCTACTTTTCAGACAAAAAATAAAGTCTTCGGTTTTTTAAGTTTTTCAAGTAGTTGTCTGTACAAGAGACTGTATAAGTCTAATCTTCTTTAGGGTCTTATCTTAGAAAGAAGTGAAAGTTGACAATCCTTCCCTCCCCTACTTCTTCTCACTTTAAATTAGTATTTACATTAGCTACTAATCCACTTGGGACTTTGTGAAGTTAGATCAACAAAATGAGGGAACTCACGTGGATTCAGTAAGGAAATGTCTATGTAATATGAATGGTATTATTATTATTTCAGTTTTCCGTGTCTGGTACAATAAGGCCAATCACATTTTCAGTTTACTGTTAATGCTAATAACTTCAGAAGTCACAGAGAATGGAAGTGTTTAAGGAGAGAGAAGGTCAGCAGGCTGAGCCAAGGTATGAAAACACTCTTCACATTTTTATAAGGAAGTACCAGACTATAGCCCCTGATTAATAGAGAAAAACTTCCATAAATCATTGGGAAAGGACATCAGTTTAAGCAACATTTTCAAAGGCAGCAACAAATGAACTTCTCTTGCTATAAAATGTGCCAGGTACTAGAAGACATGAAAGCAGAATGGAAAACTCGTAAAGATAATAAAACATGAAAATGTATGTTAACAGAATATGGGTAATAAAAATAATGCAATCCTCAGCAATCTAAGACATCAAATCCACCAGAGACTAAATAAACATAGTATTTAGAGCTGCACTTTATCAAATGAGGTTGTTCCCTAAAACAAACAAGAACAACAACAAATATATATATATATCCACCTAGTGTACCTATTTCAAAAAATACTGACTTAACAAGTATGACATTTGAATTGCAAAAACTAATCATTTCTCGTTCCTCTCTGCAACTCACGATGATTGCATGGGACACATTTTTTTCATGCAAATTTCTGACGGTACGTGGGAAATATACAGTTTACACAAGGGGTATCCTGGACTATGAAACTAATAGGCAACTTCTTGCTAGAATAAGATTTTACCTTATTCTTTCATGCATAACCTCCTAAACTCCACAAAGGATTTAAAATAATTTACAGTGAAAGCAACATACAACAAAACAGAGGATTTTATATAATATCTGTTTAACTAAAGATTCAATTGCTAAATCCAGGCTTTCAACTACTGGCCCAGGGCACAAAAACCAAACTAGTATAATTCATA
The DNA here is from genome assembly GCF_039906515.1 of Pseudorca crassidens. Lineage (NCBI taxonomy): Eukaryota > Metazoa > Chordata > Mammalia > Artiodactyla > Delphinidae > Pseudorca > Pseudorca crassidens. The sequence goes on from NC_090308.1 coordinate 56,014,602, forward strand.
TTGTTGTTCTTGTCCTGTGTATGACCAACACAAAAAGAAAATATCCTTTTAGTTTAAAGGCATTTCAAATGAAAAAAAAAAGTCTGAAAGAAAAAAATACTAAAAATTTTTATAGTGATAAAATCTCAATTATGGTATAATAGATTTTTCTTACTTTTCTACAGTCATGTCTTTCCAGGTTTTCTACAGTTATGTCTTAAATCACACACATACACAAAAACATCGAAATGTAATTCATTCACCTGGTACATGATTCATATTCTTATAACTGAGTGAAATATTTATGCAAAACAAATGATCCCTTTGCTAAGCACAACATTTTTTTTTTTTTTTTTTTTTTTTTTTTTTGCGGTACACAGGCCTCTCACTGTTGTGGCCTCTCCCATTGCAGAGCACAGGCTCTGGACGCGCAGGCTCAGCGGCCATGGCTCACGGGCCCAGCCGCTCCGCGGCATGTGGGATCTTCCCGGACCGGGGCACGAACCTGCGTCCCCTGCATCGGCAGGCGGACTCTCAACCACTGCGCCACCAGGGAAGCCCAGCACAACATTTTAAATGTATTTTATCTATGTCTCAGGGAAGTGTATAAAATACTATGCAATACCTGGGTTGTTCCATGAATCAATGCAATACCTTGAGTGGGATCAAAGATAAACATGAAATCTAGAATGTATTACCCATTTTACTATATATATATATGTATACAGTAAATATATATATATGTATATACATATATAAATATTTATATACACACATCCCTAGTTTGTTCATCTATAAAATACAGAGAATAGTATTTAGACATATCTGGTTCTCAATTTTTTTTATAATTTATGGAAGTCTGCGTTAAACCATGATGTTACACGTTGCTTTCTTCATGGCTTCCAGATATCCTCCGCACAGCATTTCTAGGTAAGCCTATCTTCTCCTTGCTTCCTCCTCCCACATCCTCCTGCTGTACCATCTTGCCTGCTTCTACTTCTAGCCTAGTACTCTGGGATGGGAAAAGGCATAGAGTTTGACAGAAAGCAAGCCGTAAGCAAAGCCAAACTTTTACGAATTAAACACTGAAGAGAGTGTCAAAGCACATAGGGAGTTTTGTTCAAGTCATGGAGAGAGAGGAGAGGAACACTCCAAAACTTATATCATGAAACATGAATGCAATAAATTTAAACTGGGAAATTTATAAGTTACTAAACACCCCCTTTGACCATCAAACATCTCAGCAAAGTGTCAAGAAAAATGTCAAAATTAGAACAATATAACTTCTTTGGTCTCCTTCCAAGAAAAGCTAGTTACATAATATATACCTAAGCAATAGAACTGATTTGATTTCCAGTTAATCATTTGAAGTTGGAATGTCTACCAAAAATGATTACTTATATTACCCTTCAAAAATTGGTAAACTTGAGTACATCAAAGAGTCTTTTCCCTTTTATTCCCCCCTCCGCCCTCCCATTCATAGCCAGATGTCTTGAAAAAGAGTAGTCTATAATACCTGTGTTCTCACCTCCTACTTATCAATTTACTTTGGACTGGATCCTAACTTTCCCCCAACACCCCAACCTCCATTGAAATTTTTCTCACCAGAGTTGACAATTATCACTCTATACTTAAAACATTTCAGTACCCAATGGATCTGACTTCCCTACAGATTTTGACATGGTTGATCACTGCTTTCCTTCTTAAAATTTGGTCTTTCCCAGATTCCAATAATGCTACCATCTCCAGACTTTCCCCCATCCTTTGTGTACTCCTTCTTCTTTATGGGCTTTTTCCTACGCGCCTTCCGCTTGGACGTTGGGTTTTAGTTTTCTTAGCCCTCTTCACCCCCTATCTGTGAGTAGTATCACCTACAGCACGTAAGTCCCACCTGTGAGTTATGCCTCACTAGAGCAGCCATCCCAGCTGAAAGGGAGGGAGATGGCAAACATAGCTTGAAAAAGACTTCAAGTCCTACACGGAATTTATTTACACTCTATAGAGTATTCTGTCTGTCCCACTTTGAGTAAGAATCTCTAGTGAAATAATGAAAATCCTGAACTAGGATGAAGGCAAGGGGATTTAAAATAGTAAAAAGAAGGAATTACATCATTTAAAAAAAAGTCTTTTTGTAATTACCTGTTTTATCTTTAGTGTTTCAATACACACATTACATATGAATGTATTCAGCTGCCTCCAACACTCAGATATCCTAGCACTCTCCTCACGAAAGGAACCACTATCAATAATTGTATAAATCAACACTCAGATATCCTAGCACTCTCCTCGCGAAAGGAACCACTATCAATAATTGTATAAATATCATTTTAGTTATCTTCAAAGTAATTATAATAGTATGAAGGAATTATATATTGCATTAATTAATATAGATATATAATTACATATTATCCTTATACACATATTTTTACAAAAATAATATTATACTTTTCACAATCTGTGATAGATTTTTTTATTTTTTGTATTCCAGAGTTTTTTTCATCTCAGTACTTTCTTTGGTGCATGACTCTATCATGATTCATTTAACTTTTCCCTAATAATGGATATTTAAGTATTTACAAAGTTAGATTATAAATAATGTTCTAATAAACATCTTGGTAACTAAGTCTATTTGTACCAATGCATTTCTGTAGAATATATTCCAAGAACTGGCATTACTGGGTCAAAGGGACTGTACCTTTTAATGCTTAATAGGTAATGTCAAATTGCCCTACAGATATGTTCTAATAATGAATATTCTAGCTAATAGTGTATGAGAGTGACTATTTTCCTATATCAATTTCATTAATTTCTACAACAAGATCATTGTTGTATTAATTATTATCACGATATTATAGATGAGGAAACTAAAATTCAGAGATGCTAAGGAACTTTCCCAAGGTCACACTGCTAGTAAGCATTAGAGCCAGGTTTCAAATGAGGTTAATCTAGTTCCTTCTACAGACTTCGCTGCTTTTAAAAAAGTACAGTCGAGTAAGTCAGGTGTAGAATCTATAGGACATACTGACTGGTAAATGCCTCACTTGTCAATTTGAATGTAAAGCCCATCAGAACATGTCTAGACACAATGAAGTGTGATCACTGAGTAGACAAATGTGACATATGTTGCCACTGAAGTATCTGTGCAGTAATTATGCAATCTAAAATTACAAGCAAGATAACTGGTACAAGTAATTAGATAAAAATCATTGCTTACTATAATGATTTCAAACCTTATATTATATGCATAATATTAACTGATCTCTGAAGTTTTAATTAATGGCATAGTCTATAAAAAAAATGAAACTGCCTTCAATTCTCAGTTTCCCTAGTCAGTTTTGAAAATTATTTAAAAACAGATGTCTAGAAAAGTAGTCCTCCCTATTTAATGGAATTTTTTTTTTAAATCCACTTCCAAATATATTTACATAGAATCACATATTAATGCTGAAATACAGATTGACGTGCTTGAGATTTTTCCCAGACCCTTCTTTTATTCAAGATGCTTTTTATGATCCTGAATCTTTTCTGGAAGTTTTGTTTACCTTTAAATCTGTACTTATATGAGTGTCAAGAGAATTGGTCCTTAAGCTAAGAAAACATTCCTGTTAATATTGAAAAGGCAACTCAACTTCATAGTTATCTCAAGATATACAACAATCTCCATTTTTTTGATAAAAGAACAAGATAGAAAAGTTGTCAGAGCCTGTAAAGTATTGATAACAATAACTAGCATTTATCAAGCAAGTACCTCACCAGGCAGTGATCTAAACATCTGACATACCTTGTATCATTCTACATTAAAACTCTGAAAGTAGATACTGTTGTACTCAATTTACAAATATATTCAACCTGACTCAGTCACAGAGTTGAATCAGGATCCAAACCCTGGTTTTGGATACTAAAAACTATACTACATTACTAAAATATGCAGAATGAATCAATAATATAAATAACCAATAACATGAATGCCAAGAAATATGAATAAAAGTCTTTGAGGGACAACGGTTTTCAAAAATATAGTGTTTCAGAGATGTGTTTTCATATTTACTTGCTTCTCATCAATCATGTAGGATAAGAGTACTATTAAGAAAAAAAATTTGTATTTTTTCTAACATCTAGTTTATCCATTTAAATTCATTCAGAATTATGCAGAGGAAATTCCATCAATATCTTAAAATTCATCACGATCAGGTTGAAAACCATTCCCCAAAAGTAGTTTTTTGCAAAGTCGCATTAACCTAAAAGTTAGCCAGTTGTCTGTTCCAACAAATTTAGTTCTATATAAAAACAATGAAGTTGCCTAGAAAACTCAGATCACTCCAAATCTCAGCAATACAAATAAAGATTAAGAAAAAAAAAATCCCTATGTAAATCCAATATATCTTTGACTCATAAATTCCAATTTATCATTATAGTAACAGACCTACACTTAGTTGAGAATTTAGAATCCCTGGACTTATTCGATTTTTAAAAATTCAATATGCAATGATAATTGGCTTTCTTGAAAAAAACCACAACTCTTTCTATGAATATAATCAATACTGACAGTTTGATAGAGGATCAAATTTCTTTAAGGTCTTTAATCCAGAATCTACCATTACATATTATAGATTAGTTCCTAGGTAAAATTATTTCACTTCACAGGGTTCATGAAAACCTAGAATACTCAATCTGATCCTTCCCTGCTACTTAAAGGAAATATCAGTTCACTTTGTCCCTTCATCAATTAATTAAGGAAGGAAATAAATATTCACTGAGCACAAAGTAAGTGCCAAGCACTGTCTTAGTCTTTGCAACACAGTTCCCACCCTAATGGATCTTAATATAGAGTATACACCTTATACTATGGCTGTAAACCTGTAAGCATCAAGAAAATAGTCCAATTTGAAAACAACAGATTTTAGTGGCATATATGAGAAGAATTATCAAATATTGCAAACAAACAATACATTTATGTGAAATTCACCAATTTTCTCCAGAAAGAAATAAAAAAGGAAAACATAAAAATAAAGGAGGAAACTTAAAGGAATCACGAAATCAAAGTACATTAAAATGTACTTAAATATCATTGCCACTTTTATAAACCAATACAATCCTAAGCTTTATTTGCTACAAAATTAATTGAATGTTCTAAAATAAATAGAGTCTTCATATTATAACAGCTATAAAATGTACTAACATATCAATGAAAAGCGTAAAGTTTACTAAAGAAAATAGAATATTTTACTTTAAATTGAGCAAGATGTTTTCATTTGGTAAGTGAAAGAAAATAGTATTGCTATTTCAAATACTACCATCTTTTTCTAAAGCAAACTTTATCATCATATATCAAAGTCTTTTGTAAACACATCCCATCTTTACAGTGTTTATTAATAAAAATGAGCTTATAAAAATAACTAATATTTAAATTGGAACATTCAATTAGTGTAACTTAGAACATTTTAGCCATAAATTTCTATTTCTAATTTTAAAGTAAAATGTCATAACGTTTCTAAAATGGAGAATATGAAGTTAACTTTAAATCCGGTATGAATGTGAACATATGGAACTTTTAGATAAGGAATAAATCTTTACTACTAAGTATGAAATTTTATGATATTAGGTACGTAAAAAAGAATAAGCAATAATAGGTTCAGCATTCTTTTCAACTTCATACTCCCATCTGGTGGAACAAAAATGTTATTACCCCATTTTAAAATGTGAAACCCAAAGGTGTAAAACGTCGTATTTCAACAAAGCTCAATAAAAAGTGAATAGAATCAACCCCCCAAATTTACATATTTCTGATTCATTTGTTTGATCATTTATTTTACATTAAGTCAACAAAGTATTTATTGAGCATTTACTATCTGGCTGGCACTACGGCAAGCATTGAAAACAGATGGTTAAAAAGTTAGACGATTTCTGACACTGTGGAGCTTATTATCTAATGCAGGAGGCACAAACTGAATAAGCAAATGGAAGATGAATATGGAATCCCAAGTTGTGGTAACGTCTATGAAGGAAGAAGAAAAAGGAGGGTATGAGGAGAAAGAACAGGAGGGATAACTTTCTTAAACTGGCTCACTCAAACAAGCAAATTATTGGAGAGTAAAAAGGAGAGTGAATAAAAGAAAACACACTAAGAAGAAAGCAGCACATATGAAAGCCTTGAAGTGAAAAGGAATTTGGTATGTTTGAGAAGCCAGGAGTGGCTGAATCAGTGAGTGAAAAGGGCAGTTAGATCCATCTAGCCTCTTGAAAATTGTGTTTTTTACTTTAAAAACATTTTACCCTACTTCCCTTTTACCAAACATAAAACCAGGGGCCATCAAGTAACAAAGCTATTTCTTACGCCATGATTGAAGCTATTTCAAAGGTTTATTTGATCAATCTCTCTTTAAATCCTTATGTTATCAGCTAAACTGAGTGAACTAGATAGATATATAGATAGAGAGATAGATAGATAGATAGAGGCCCAAAATGTAAGTGACCTTCAAGCTCAGGATAGGTACAGACTTTTTATTAAATTGAAAGTGCACTCTAACTCATTATTTGGGGACTAATGTTAGTAAGTGATCACTTAAAACTTAAAAAAGAAAAATCTGAAAACACATACTTCTTCATTAAATGTAAAACTGATAAATTATATTTGATGTGTTTAGTTATTCTCCAAACTGTGTTACTTTAAAAGGCACAGATTTTGTTTTTCTTAGGCACTGAAAAGAAGCATTTTTCTAGATGCCAAGTTAATCCTTGTTGGCAAAATACATACCGTGTATAGTGTTTGTGCAATTTGTAATTACAAACTGACACCCACTGACAATACAGAATAGCTTCTACCCCAGCAAGTAGCTACAAATATTAAAGACCATTGTCTGATCCCATAAGGCATGTCATTAACTTTCATTATTACTAATGGGAGTTATGGGCACACTTCCAAAGTAAATCATAGGCACTGTCACAACACTGCTCCCAAAAAAGGCTTTATTTTCAGGTTGAATATTTTTGGCTATGCAGACATTTAATTATTTTACTTTTCCCCTTAGAAAAGTCCAGATATACAAAATACCAACACACATTTTTCCTTTCTCAGCCTGTTTTCCCTCTAAGTCAGTATATAATTTAGGAGAGAAAATACATCAGTAAAAATATTTACTTAGAAAAATATGATATGGGGCTTCCCTGGTGGCACAGTGGTTGAGAATCTGCCTGCCAATGCAGGGGACACGGGTTCGAGCCCTGGTCTGGGAAGATCCCTGGGAAGATCCCACATGCCGCGGAGCAACTAGGCCCGTGAGCCACAACTACTGAGCCTGCGCATCTGGAGCCTATGCTCTGCAACGAGAGGCCGCGATAGTGAGAGGCCCGCGCACTGCGACGAAGAGGGGCCCCCGCTTGCCGCAACTAGAGAAAGCCCTCGCACTGAAACGAAGATCCAACACAGCCAAAAATAAAAATTAATTAATTAATTAATTATTTTTTTTAAAAAGAAAAATGTGTGAAAAAAATTGTTTTTCTATAACAGCACCCAGTGTTAGTAAGTGAAATGTATCTTCCCATATACTCTGTTTAAGATATGAACTGTTACATTTATAGTAAACTGGCAATGTGAATGAGAAGCCTTAAAAACATTCCTAAACTTTTACTAAATAATTCCATATTAAGATATTTGTCATAAGAAAATAATCAGAGATGCACATGTGTCTAAGATTCAAACACTCTGGGGAAGTCAATGAACTTTGCATAATGCACGGAAACCCATCCAATATTAACTGCATCTTAAAGGCTGAATTATACAATTAATAAATGGGAATTTAGATAAAAGGTATGTAGGTAGGTAGGTGTGTAAGTGGTAGATATCTACATAATAGATTATATAACATATAGCATATAAAAATATATTAATATGTTTATATATTGTAAGTTATATAATAGATAAAATAGAAAAAGGCCTGAAGAGGGTAAATCAGAATATTGACAATCTCTAAATAAAGAAATTACAGATAATTTTACTATTTATATATGTGTATATATATATTTATAAGGTATATATATATATTTATAAGGTATATTTATAAGGTATAAGATAAAGTTTCTAAACCTCAGAGCTTCTAATATACATACTTTTAAAGAATATGTTCTTGCACAGGCAAGGACTGAAATCTCCTCAAGCTCCTTGGCTGGATGTCTGCTTGTCCCTGGAGATCCACTCTGTCCACTTTTCCCTATATACTGATTTCTATTATTTTCATGATTACCTTAGAAATTACAGCATAATAATCAACATAATGTAATTTTAATCAAAAGAATACAAAGATAATAGATACTTTAATTTCAGTCACTATTCCTCAGACCTATATGCTACTTTTGCCTAGTATTTTAGTTCTTGTTTATAGCTTTACAAATTAGACTTCATTACTATTTTATGCAACCCATGATTGTTTATATCTACACATATGTTGATCATTTTCTCTGATAATTCCTTTCTGCATCCCTGACCTCACTTCAAGGTTCGTTTTCCTTTTTCCTAAATTATATTCATGAAAATTTCATTTGGTGATGATTAAATATAGGTCAGTAGAAATTTCTCAGTTTTTGTGGCCTGAGAATATTTTTGTTTTGCCCATGTTTTTGAGAAGTAATATTACAAGGTATATGATTCTATGTTGAGAGTTACTGTCTCTTAGAAACCGATGATATCATTTCACTAACTTCCGGTTTCCGTTGTTTCTATTCAGAAGTTAGCTGTCAGTTGAATTTTGTTCCTTTGTAGATAATCTGTATTTTCTGTCTGGTTGCTCCTAAGATTTTTCTGTTTGTCCTTGGTATTGTGAAGTTTCACTACAATGTGTCTAGCTATGAATTCCTCTTTTGTTGGATTTCCTGAATGTAAGGATTCATGTCTTTAATATTTCCAGAAACTTCTTACCCATTACGTCTTTGGCTATTGCCTATCTTCTGTTTTCTCTAATCTCATCTTCAAGCAGCCTGATGAAATGTATATTATGCCTTTTTACTCTATCTTCTACATCTGAAACTTTTCTCCCTCTTTAACACCTGCAGATAATTGAGTTCACTAATTCTCTTACCTGTGTCTAATTTTCTATTGAAACCATCTATTGTACTTCTAAAGAAAAATATATATGTTTTCATTCCAAGAAGTTCTATTTAATTATTTTTCAAATCTATCAGGTTATTTTTGATAGTCTTATTTTTCTTGTTCCTTTGCTAACCATCAATCCCCTCTTTATTTCTATTAATATAGTAAACGTATTTGTTTCTCTGAATATGATAATCATAATATTCATATTATTTGAAAGTCTGATTCTAGAATTCATTTTCTCTGCTGTCTCCAGTTATACTTATCTCATCATATATTTTGTCATTTTTTTTTTTATTGTGAGTCCATGTTACTGGTAAAGTTATCCAAAAAAATTGTCTGTCTTTAAAGGACATTATTCTGGGCTCCCTGGAGAAGTGCCTAATTCCAGGTCTGCAGGGAAAGTGCAAGTATAGCCTAGGACATCTTGTGCTATTCAGAGAGAAAACTCTCAAAAACAAATGAGGGCATGTCAACAAGACAGAAGAGAAAGCTTAGGACAACGTGGCCTTCAAATGAACAATAACTGTAATTTATTATAACTCATGGAATAAGTTTTTAAAAATAAGTCCATAGTGATGCTCAAGAAAGAAAAAAAAGGGAGGAGGAGAGATTTATTTATTTGTCCTTATTGGAGGTGATGGTTATGTCAATACGTTTCTCTAAGAATCAGCAATTGAAGAGAAAAAGAAAATCATTTCCATTTTAGGAGGAATGATAGTTCATTCCCAGTTGATAAAGGAAAAGTCAGCATTACAGAAGAACATCAGTGAATAAATGTTAAATATCAGCTAGAGAGTATCAACTCTCAAAGTAGTTGATTCAGCTAGTATCATTTTAGGATGCTGACACTAACAGGTGAAAAGTCATTGGAATCAAGATATTCAACCTGGGGCAAAGTATCACCCTAAGGATAATTTGCTAATGGCAAAGGAAAAAAAAAAAAGTACATTTACAAGGAGATCTGGTAATCACCACCTTAACCAAGAGATCAACCTTAGCCTCACTAAGAGCAGTATCTTAACTTCTTGTACCTCCTAAAGAAATGTAATATGAAATACATAATAGAAATATTTTTTTCCAAAAGAAGTTTAAACATTACCTAATATACATTTAGAACTTACTTTCAATTAACACATGCATATATTATATATATACAATATATGTGTATGATATGTGTGTGAATTATGATAGAACCCTAGGAAAAAGAACAATGATAAAGATGATTTAGCATCATTCATGGAAATTCAAATATACACTAGGCATAATATTAAGGAATTATTATTATCTTAGAAGTGATGAAGATAGTAGTGTGGTATGTAAATAAGTGCTTTGGGGAGATGTATGCTAAAATGTTTATAATGTAAATGTAAAATGCTTATAATGGGTAATGCATTATAATATCTGCAACTTACCAAATGTTTCAACAATGAGACAGAAAATGGAAAAGTAGAAACAGAGAGGAAAAAAAACAGATATAAAGCAAATTTGGCAAAATGCTGACAACTGTTGAGTCTAAGTGGTGGATATGTGAGTATTCATTGTACTACTCTTTCAATATTTATAAGTTTGAAATTTTTCATAATTAACACATTTTGGAATAATTAAAAAAATTAAACTACATTCCTCCAGAGCAGGTTTGTGTCTGCTTCTGCCATGTGCCTGGGGGCCAACCCAGGACAACTTAGCTATATATATATATATATATATATATATATATATATATATATATATATATATATATATATATATATTTATTTATTTATTTATTTATACAGCAGGTTCTTATTGGTCATCAATTTTATACACATCAGTGTATACATGTCAATCCCAATCGTCCAATTCAGCACACAACCATCCCCCCCGCCCCCGCGGTTTTGCCCCCTTGGTGTCTGTACGTTTGTTCTCTAAATCTGTGTCTCAGCTTCTGCCCTGCAAACTGGCTCATCTGTACCATTTTTCTAGGTTCCACATACATGTGTTAATATACGATATTTGTTTTTCTCTTTCTGACTTACTTCACTCTGTATGACAGTCTCTAGATCCATCCACGTCTCAACAAATGACTCAATTTCGTTCCTTTTTATGGCGGAGTAATATTCCATTGTATATATGTGCCACATCTTCTTTATCCATTCATCCGATGATGGGCACTTAGGTTGTTTCCATCTCCGGGCTATTGTAAATATAGCTGCAATGAACATTTTGGTACATGACTCTTTTTGAATTATGGTTTTCTCAGGGTATATACCCAGTAGTGGGATTGCTGGGTCATATGGTAGTTCTATTTGTAGTTTTTTAAGGAACCTCCATACTGTTCTCTGTAGTGGCTGTACCAATTCACATTCCCACCAGCAGTGCAAGAGTGTTCCCTTGTGTGCTAGTATTTTGTTGAGGATTTTTGCATCTATATTCATCAGTGATATTGGTCTTTAATTTTCTTTTTTTGTAGTATCTTCGTCTGGTTTTGGTATGAGGGTGATAGTGGTCTCATAGTATGAGTTTGGGAGTGTTCTTTCCTCTGTAATTTTTTGGAAGAGTTTGAGAAGGATGGGTGTTAGCTCTTCTCTAAATGTTTGACAGAATTCACCTGTGAAGCCATCTGGTCCCGGACTTTTGTTTGTTGGAAGATTTTTAATCACAGTTTCAATTTCATTACTTGTGATTGGTCTCTTCATATTTTCTATTTCTTCCTGGTTCAGTCTTGGAAGGTTATACCTTTCTAAGAGTTTGTCCATTCCTTCCAGGTTGTCCATTTTATTGGCATAGAGTTGCTTGTAGTAGTCTCTTAGGATGCTTTGTTTTTCTGCAGTGTCTGTTGTAACTTCTCCTTTATCATTTCTAATTTTATTGATTTGAGTTCTCTCCCTCTTTTTCTTGATGAGTCTGGCCAATGGCTTATAAATTTTATCTTCTCAAAGAACCAGCTTTTAGTTTTATTGATCTTTGCTATTGTTTTCTTTGTTTCTATTTCATTTATTTCTGCTCTGATCTTTATGATTTCTTTCCTTCTGCTAACTTTGGGTTTTGTTTGTTCTTCTTTCTCTAGTTCCTTTAGGTGCAAGGTTAGATTGTTTGAGATTTTTCTTGTTTCTTAAGGTAGGCTTGTATAGCTATAAACTTCCCTCTTAGAACTGCTTTTGCTGCATCCCATAGGTTTTGGATCGTGTTTTCATTGTCATTTATCTCTAGGTATTTTTTGATTTCCTCTTCGATTTCTTCAGTGATCTCTTGGTTATTTAGTAGTGTATTGTTTAGCCTCCATGTGTTTGTGTTTTTTACATTTTTTCCCTGTAATTCATTTCTAATCTCATAGTGTTGTGGTTGGAAAAGATGCTTGATATGATTTCAATTTTCTTAAATTTACTGAGTCTTGATTTGTGACCCAAGATGTGATCCATCCTGGAGAATGTTCCATGTGCACTTGAGAAGAAAGTATAATCTGCTGTTTTTGGATGGATGGAATGTCTTATAAATATCAATTAAATCTATCTGGTCTATTATGTCATTTGAAGCTTGTGTTTCCTTATTAATTTTCTGCCTGGATCATCTGTCCACTGGTGTAAATGAGGTGTTAAAGTCCCCCACTATTTTTGTGTTACTGTCCATTTCCTCTTTTATAGCTGTTAGCAGTTGCCTTATGTATTGAGGTGCCCCTATGTTGGGTGCATATATAATAGTTATATCTTCCTCTTGGATTGATCCCTTGATAATTATGTAGTGTCCTTCCTTGTCTCTTGTAACATTCTTTATTTTAAAGTCTATTTTATCCGATATGAATATAGCTACTCCAGCTTTCTTTTGATTTCCATTTGCATGGAATATATTTTTCCATCCCCTCACTTTCAGTCTGTATGTGTCCCTAGGTCTGAAGTGGATCTTTTATAGATAGCACATACATGGGTCTTATTTTTGTATCCATTCAGCAAGCCTGTGTCTTTTGGTTGGAGCATTTAATCCATTCACGTTTAAGGTAATTATCAATATGTATGTTCCTATGACCATTTTCTTAATTGTTTTGGGTTTGTTTTTGTAGGTCCTCTTCTTCTCTTGTGTTTCCCAGTTAGCGAAGTTCCTTTAGCATTTGTTGTAGAGCTGGTTTGGTGGTGCTGAATTCTCTTAGCTTTTGCTTGTCTGTAAAGCTTTTGATTTCTTCATTGAATCTGAATGAGATCCTTGCCAGGTAGAGTAGAACCTGGTTGTAGGTTCTTCCCTTTCATCACTTTAAGTATATCATGTCACTCCCTTATGGCTTGTAGAGTTTCTACTGAGAAATCAGCTGTTAATCTTCTGGGAGTTCCCTTGTATGTTATTTGTCTTTTTTCCCTTGCTGCTTTAATAATATTTCTTTGTCTTTAATTTTTGAAAATTTGATTGCTATGTGTCTTGGCATGTTTCTCCTTGGGTTTATCCTGTATGGGACTCGCTGTGATTCCTGGACTTGGGTGGCTATTTCCCTTCCTATGTTAGGGAAATTTTCGACTATAATCTCTTCAAATATATTCTCGGGCCCTTTCTCTCTCTCTTCTCCTTCTTGGACCCCTATAATGCAAATATTGTTGCGGTTAATGTTGTCCCAGAGGTCTCTTAGGCTGTCTTCATTTCTTTTCATTCTTTTTTCTTTATTCTGTTCCATGGCAGTGAATTCCACCATTATGTCTTCCAGGTCACTTATCCGTTCTTCTGCCTCAGTTATTCGGCTATTGATTCCTTCTAGTGTGTTTTTCATTTCAGTTATTGTATTGTTCATCTCTGTTTGTTTGTTCTTTAATTCTTCTAGGTCTTTGTGAAACATTTCTTGCATCTTCTCGATGTTTGCCTCCATTGTTTTTCCGAGGTCCTGGATCATCTTCACTATCATTATTCTGAATTCTTTTTCTGGAAGGTTGCCTATCTCCACTTCATTTAGTTGTTTTTCTGGGGTTTTATCTTGTTCCTTCATCTGGTACATAACCCTCTGCCTTTTCAACTTGTCTGTCTTTCTGTGAATGTGGTTTTTGTTCCACAGGCTGCAGGATTGTAGTTCTTCTTGCTTCTGCTGTCTGCCCTCTGCTTAGCTATATTTTTGAGTTGATGATTTTCAGGCCACCCAGACGGCAGTGTAAATCCCAGCCCCAAATGAGTGTGAAACTTTTCTTTCTTCCCTCATCTAGAAACAAGTTTTAGAATGAGAAACAGACATACTTCTGTATTTGGACAGACAGGGTTTTTTTTCTTTTTTGCCTTTTTTCCCTAAACTTAGTGAGTAAGTAGCCACTTAGGGGCCACAGGTTTGGGGGGACATTTCCCATCCAACTCCACCTTGCTAGAGCCCAAGTTCTGTCCCCCTGACCTTCACATATGTGGCTAATTGAAGTTAGAGGTTCACCAAGAAGTGGCAGACCTCTCTGGATGCCAACTTTCTCACTCCTTCTGATCTCTGAAGATTTCTCTTATTTTTTCACAAGATCAAGTTTCTGCTTTTTCTTTTCAAGATGTGTGTTTGGGGTGCATGAATATGTGGCTGATATTTTTATCCATCAGCCAGTTCATCCTATTACTAGAAATGGAAATGAAGGTTCAAAAAACGTTTTATGAGAAGCACTTAGCACAGTACCTATATTAAGATAAAGATGTTCTTATTTTTGTTGTTTTTGTCATTGCCATTACTTTCCTAAGGCTGCCATGCTGTAGTTTTACTATTCTCCTTGGTGGAAAAGTTACACTAGAGGCAGGCCAAATATCCGTAAAGAGAAGGACACCTAGTGACCTTATAAATAAACTGTTAAAATCAATGTGACCATGATCTCCTTTATCAACCTTTATCTTACAGTAATGCCTCTATTCAAGACAAACTGAATGCTAAAATTCATATGTTGAAGCCCTAATCCCCAATATGATGCTCTTTGGATATATTAGATAGGGCCTTGGAAGGTAACTAGGATTTAGATGAGGTTATAAGGGTAGACACCCATGATGAGATTGTTGCCCTCATAAGAAGAGGAAGAGCCCCGCACTGTCTGTCTCTCCCCTTCCCTGTGAAGACAGTGAAAAGGTAGCTGTCTACAAGCTAGGAAGAGGGCTTTCACCAGGAACCAAACCTGCCAGCACCTTGATCTTGGCGTTCCCAGACTCCAGAACTGCGAGAAATAAATGTCTGTTGTTTAAGTCACTCAATAAATGATATTTTGTTATGGCAGCCCAGGCTGACTAATATGACACATTTCTGAGCACAGCTAAAGTCTCTTTCCTCTGCGATGCCTTCCTTAATCACTGCTGCCTCCTCTGAACTTCCATAACAGTTCTTGCCTGCACCATACTCCTTCACGGGTTCAGGTTCATGGGGAGGTTAACAGCACAGATTGTAGTCAGACCACCTGGAGTTTGACTCTCACCGATATGTGTGGGCTCCATGACTTTGGAGATGTTCCTTAAGATTTCTATGTCTCTGTCTCTTTCTCATCTGCAAACTGGAGTTGTCAGTAGTTCCACTTCACAGGACTCTTGATTACGTAATGAGATGACCCATGAAAGATGTTTAGCATAGCTCACAGCATGTGGTGAGTTCTAAACACATTATTACTTAATGCTTACTTTGTTAGTTATCTCTGTAAACATCCATGTTTTATCCTTCCATGCAGAGCAAAATTTCCTTGTAAATAAAGGCCATGCTGCTATTGTGGCTCCATACCTCTTCATGGCACTAGCATGTTGCTGAGCATACTATTAATCAGATTAAATCATATTTATATTCAGATAACAGCTATAGTCATTTAGGAATATCACCACCATTTTAACATTTTTCTTTCCCTAATAACTATATTATAACACTGAATCTGGATCTTTCTCTTTCAGAGGAAAAAATACTATATTTTCCAAACTGATAAAATATATTTCCAGTAGCACCTTCATTTAGAGAACAAAATCCCTAATGATGGGATTTCATAGTCTATAACACTGTCAGAGAAGTACTGATGGTAGTTGGGTTTATCTGGAGTCTTCTAAACTCATACCACATACTAAGAAAATGAGAATTCAATGGAAGAGTGCCACATGCCTGGAGAAATGTAGCCAGTCATTTGAATAGCCCCTAAGATGATTTCTTTGACCTCAACAATTTAATTAGAAAAAAGAATAACTTAGTAAGTTTTCCAAGACAATCAAACACTATGTTACCATAATAGGCAAGATGGTGATTTCACAAATTCAGCTTCTACAGAAGTGCGTCAAAACACCACCATATTAAAAATATATATTCTCAAGGAAAAAATAAATCAGTATTGGGGAAATAAAAATGCCAATTGAACTTTATTTGTGTTTCAAATGAATGTTTCCACAGCAGAATAATCAACTGACCTCCAGGTACTTCCTTGGCTCTTCTTGGAGAATTCCCATGGAACATAAAGTGTCCCATGTCCACTTTTCATGGTTCTCTAGCCAGTCACTTAATAGAAAAAAGTGTGTGTCTGGGCTAAGTGTCAAAGGGATTTTTAGTCCTGAAATAAAAGTTAATCCTGTATCACCTCCTTATGTAAATAGGGCACACTCTTCTCTGAGTATTTATGACATTTTGCAAGTACCTGGAACCACAGTTAAGTGGGAATATTCTATAAGTAGGTTTATGTTTGAAAGTATATCTAGTGGTCATACTGTTCAAAACAGTAACAGTCTTAGAATTCTAATTAGAATATAGATATTCAACATTATCATCATTTTAGACAAATCTGTGTTAAGTAGAATTGATTTTAGTTTTCTAAAAAATAATCACCTCTTGAAATACTAGTTAGCTTCTCTTTCCTATAGCCTGCCAGTTAGTTTTTCTCCTCTCAGCATTATAAAGGAAAATTCAATAATTATATTTACATATTTTTTATACATATAAATCCATCCCCTGTGGAAGAGAAAAGGTAAACCCACCTATTATCAGGAATGCAATATTGAGAAAATCATTTTGAAAATTAAGCAGAAGGGTTACCAAAAAAAAGTTTGTGTAAGTGTGAATGTAAGAACCTAATTCAAAGAATTTAGACATCATTTGGTCTGATCATTTTATTCTGGATGAGGAAATACAAGCCCAGAGAGGAAAAGGGGGCTTCTAAGTCACATATGGTAAAACCAAAATTAGAATTCAGGTTCCCCCATAACTAATAAGACATCCATCCATCAATAAATGTATTAACTGGAACAACCACTTAAAGTTAAAATAATAATTCTCTCAGCAATATCTCAGATTAACCTCATACCAAATTCACCTGTACCACTTGTGTAAAAGCCTTTAACAAGTTGTGCATATTATAATAATAGGCACTGTTTTCTTCTATTGATAAAGATATTTTCCCATAGAATGAAATCCAAAGCTTTCTAAATATCACAATCCATGACGTCTTTCACATGCTCTACCCACGTGGCCTGTCAAGGGATTACATTAATTCTGTGGGCCATAGACTGCAGAAGTTATACTTCTATTACTGGATAAGACTTTTAAGCTTTTCATAAGCATGCTTTACATTTGTCAGTAACAGTTAAATCAGAATAATTTGGCTAAATACAGGGCTGGATGATTAGTTATAAGAAGAATATAAGATATTATAAAAATATTACTAGAAGCACTAATGATGCCTAAAATATTTTAAGATCATCTATTTAGAGCTTCCTTATATTCAGCTTTCAAATACAGTATAAATAGAAAGAAGAGAAAAGATGAGAACTTATACCTTTATAGTTGACATCCATTTTAGTCAAAAATCAAAAGGATTAGAGCTGCTATTTTTTAATTTTAGGGAGTTTAGAGAGTGGTTGTACATTCCTTGGTAATTAAAAGATACAAATCAGACTTTCCTCTTAATGAATAGTGTTTTGCCTACTGACTAATGAAATAAAATAATAACATTTATTCAGTGTTAATGTGTCTTTTCCCATATAATTCCGAAAAAAAATTCTCCCTAATTTCCTACCAGAAGACTAGCTCCACAAAAGCAAATCTTTTTTCTTTTTTAAAATTTAGTGCTGTATTCCCTAGAGTACCATAGAGCACCATATAATATAATTAGCATATAGTATTAATAAATATTTGTTGAGTCAACAAATGAATGGTACAAAACAACAGAGGGGCTACTATGTGTAAGTTACATGATATTGTTCCTACCTATAAGTCACAGTGTGACTGTTATTATGTGTAAGTCACATTGTATTTTTTCAGCAGCTTATGCTTTACATGTTTGTTATTTTCACATAAGATGGCTTTCAAAGATTATATAACAACAGTGGTCTCATACAAGTGAAAAATAATGACAATTCCCATTAACATGCACCATTTCATTTTATCTTTATAATAATGCTACGGTAGAGGTAGGATTGACATTATTACCTCCAGTTTATAAATGAAAAACTGAGGCACAGGAGGAAGGGAGACTTATGCACATTGTAAAGCAGTCAGAAGCAGATTCAGTCCTAGAATAGTCAGTGTCTTTGACCATTCAAACCAATATTTATTTCCATGAAACACTCTGGGTATTCCTGGGGTACTTTAACCCAGTTCTGGCAAAAAATAATAATAATAATTAAGCATGACTACTTTAATATATTAAACTAAACACTAAACATGATTGCATTAATAGTAAAGAACTAAAACATGACTAGTTAATGTTTCAATTATATTAAATTTACTAAACATCTGGCCAAAAAAAATTACTTTGTCAGAAAGTATGACTGACTTTATACAAAGTCAGAATAA
Source organism: Pseudorca crassidens (assembly GCF_039906515.1). NCBI lineage: Eukaryota > Metazoa > Chordata > Mammalia > Artiodactyla > Delphinidae > Pseudorca > Pseudorca crassidens. Next base: position 56,033,375 of record NC_090308.1, read on the forward strand.
GTAGTTATCTGTGTGGTAGGAACTGAGGGACAGTACCAACCCTTCTTCCTCCCAAATTCTCCTTCACCTATGAAACTGCCTGTAAAAAGGAAAGGGCGTGAGTTAAAGACAAACATTACCTCCTCGACAATATGGTCCTGGGTGCCTGACTTCAAAGTCTAATGAGTTACAACCAAATATCTGGACAGATTATTTAGAGACTTAATCTTGTTCCACAGAACTACATCCTTCTCAGGACTTGGTGCTACTTCATATACATGGTCATTGAGAGAGGCAACAGTAAATTAAAACATCTCACAATGACTATGAAGACTCATTCATGCAAGGATTACAAATAGATTACCTACACATAAACAGTGGGCCCTATTCTTCTTGAGTGTTTCGTAACTAGTAGACAGAGCTCCACTCTGATTTACTACTGTCAAAACATGAAAATATAATTGACGGAATGGATTTTTGAAGCCCACTTTTAGATTCAATAAACAAAAGTACAAGCAATGATCTAATAGATCATCAAGGTTCTTTCCTAATCTGGTTTTCCTTCACCCACCAAAAAGTTGGTCAAGGCAGCTCCAATGATTAAAGTAGAGTAAAAACAAAGTGTCTTCTGGGCACTCTACCTCACTGAAGTTCCTGGCTTAAATGCCTTAGTAACTTCCTTTCATCTGTAGCTTGAAGTGAAAACCCTTTAATTCAGTAGGCTTTCCACAGTCTGCTTGCTCACCTACCACTTCTCAAAATTCCATTTCCCTCATGCTGATCCAGTGTTAATTCCATGGATGCCCCATAAGGAAGCCAGCCTCATAAACATTCAGTCACTGCTGAGCCACAGACATCTTCCCTCCACACCCACTCAGACTGAAAATCTCCTTGGTGACATCACTCCTCCTTTTACCTCAAGGATGTTTTATGTATGTACGTGTGTATTTATTTATCATAAATTTTGCCTGTTAAAAAATTTAGGGAAAAGGAGACTAAAAACACTAGGGCACAGTTTTCCCCAGGCAACATCTCTCCCAGGGGAAACCTTGATACAGGAGTAAGGCTCACCAACACTCATCAATTTTATTACTAAGGGGTTGATAGATTGAATATCATATAATCACAAAACAGCATAACTAAAAGTCATAACTAGAAATCTATGGATTTCACATCATAATGCTTTACATACATATCACCAGCCCTGCTCTCAAAAGTAAAGCTATTTCACTAAATACAAAATGGTATAACAGTGTCTGCTAATTACAATTTTTACCAACCAGAAACACGGCAGCATAAACTGAAAATATAAAGCTCCTTTGGATCACATATTATAGTTCAAAAGAACTATAGCTTTTCTTTGCCTATTATGCAGAAATGTAGCTGTAATTGTGTTATTTTTCTAAAGCAAATATTCATATTAAAGACTTTCACTTTATATTCATGTTTTATCATCTAAGTATATTTCAAAATAATTGGCCTTGTCCCTATAAAGCCTCTCTGATTTAAGAATTACTTTTCAGAATTAATGACTGAAACAAAATGACAAACCTAATATACAAGGTTATCACCATATTTCATATAAATATCACAGAGCAAATTCCCCCAAAATGTCACAAGTGTATTTTGTACTAAATGATTGAGTTTTTAAAAGTTACACAAAGTTTCTACAAAAGGAAAGTATGTATATTTGAAAGATTAAAGAAAAATTACTGATCATTCAAATTAGTTTACTATGTCTAAAAATTAATTAAGTTTAATGCAATGCAAAAAGAATACTGAACTGGGCTGGAGTTATCAGTCCTGCATTATATCCCTACTCATTATAACCAACTGCTTGATCTTAGGGAAATCATTTAACCTTGAATGTTCTTATCTATAAAATGGAGAAACCAAATTATGTCATTGCTAAGATACCTTCAAAATATATGATTCTAAAACTACAACTAGTTTACATAATTTAGAGCAAGATACAATATTTAGTACATGGATATTTAGACCTATTCTTTTTGCTGAAGCAAATGGTCTGTGTTTAGTCAAGGTTGTTGTCATCACACTACATAAAGTCAAGGGTATTTGATGCTATTTAGTTTTCCTGATAGGAGAAATGTGTTTCAATTGAATTATGACATGCTCTGCAGCCTGATTCCTGCAAGACAGCAACAGTCTGCTGTCTGTCAGCTATGCCAGTAAAAGTGATAAATGTTTCCAGTGATTAAGTTATTTGTCAATAATAGAAGAAGCATCTTGGACTCATAAATTCTGCACCTATAATTTCATACTTGTCTAAAACTGTATAATCTATTTAAGCATTAAAATCTAACAGAAAGAGCTGATAAAAAACAGAAGTACATTTTCTAGGTTAAAGAAATATAGTTTACTTCAAACTTCTCTGTTGCCTGAGAAAAATCCCAATAAGGGGATTTCACTGCCCTTTGAGACAGTTGCTTGAATATCACCTTAACATTATCTAACCAGATATCATATACTGATATCAAAGCCATAAATACAAACTTCTCATGTCCCATACATTTAAATGTGTTTGTGTATATATATATATACACACACACACATACATATATGTGTCATAGTAATACAGTGTAAGAATTAGCAAATTCTCAAAATAGAAAGTATTTAAAATTATTTTAAAAATCTGATAAGATTCCCAAGGAAATCTTTTCAGAAAATACAATGGAGGATAATATGCTAAAGTAGTAATATTCAGGCTGTAGTAGGTCTTCGGGGAAATATTCAATGCTCTCTTCAGCTTTCACTGAAAAACTAAACAAACAAACCAAAAGCAGCAGGACAGTTTTCCCTCTGGAAGTGGATGGTTATAGATGCATTAAGGAGTATAACATATGCTATAAATATAGACGGTGAATAATTCACATGTGCTATCAAAAGAGTCAAGCAACTGGGACTAATATCTACTCTGCTAAAATTCTCATTTTCTTCTTTGCCATCTTTTGCAATCAGTAGGCTCACAGAATATCTGGTGTAAATGAAATAAGGTTGACTGCAAAGTTATAAAAAATAAACAAATTAAACTCACATTATAAGCCAATGCTGACACATTGCCTTTACTTGAGAAAATCCTCAAAACACTCTAAATAGCTGCCTAATATTTCTCATTATAACCTAAGTAATGTGTTGGCAAAATGTCCATATCAATTTCTTTTTTTAAATAACTCTTTGGTTGAAGAGAGAGGGAAAGTAAACCAACAAAAAACGCTACAGGGAAGCAGTGAAAGAAACAGTCATAGAAATTATATCAATTATGTAGGGTTTTTAAAGGTGATTATTTAAAGGTGACATTCTGCTTAAAAGACATATCTGGATAAGTAAGAATGATGTTTAGGAAAGCATCTAGGTTGGTATGGACTCAGAGGGTCAGAAGTGGCATTTCTACACCCACTACTAATTGTACTGCAGAAGATCTGAAAGAAGGGAAAATTGCTTATTTAATAAATGTTCTTTGATAGTAAAATCACTGTAAGTTACAACATTGTCTCTTGCCCAGAACAGCCTTTGTCACAATAACAGCCCTGAGGACAATTCTCAGAAAGTAGAATTCCATAAAACATTGAATGCCATAATTCAAAAAGAGTCATGTACCACAACGTTCATTGCAGCTCTATTTACAATAGCCAGGACATGGAAGCAAACTAAGTGTCCATTGACAGATGAATGGATAAAGAAGATGTGGCACATATATACAATGGAATATTATGCAGCCATAAAAAGAAACGAAATTGAGTTATTTGTAGTGAGGTGGATGGACCTAGAGTCTGTCATACAGAGTGAAGTAAGTCAGGAAGAGAAAAACAAATACTGAATGCTAACACATATATATGGAATCTAAAAAAAAAAAAGTGGTTATGAAGAACCTAGGGACAGGACAGGAATAACGACGCAGACGTAGAGAATGGACTTGAGGACACGGGGAGGGGGAAGGGTAAGCCGGAACAAAGTGAGAGAGTGGCATGGACATATATACACTACCAAACGTAAAATAGATAGCTAGTGGGAAGCAGCCGCATAGCATACGGAGATCAGCTCGGTGCTTTGTGACCACCTGGAAGGATGGGATAGGGAGGGTGGGACGGAGGGAGAAGCAAGAAGGAAGAGATATGGGAACATATGTATAACTGATTCACTTTGTTATAAAGCAGAAACTAACACACCATTGTAAAGCAATTATACTCCAATAAAGATGTAAAAAAAAAAAAATCATTAAGCCTTTCCTGATCTCATTCCCTCCTGTCTCTGTAACCTGATGCTCTGCTCTGGCCTCATACATACTTTCCTCTTTAAGCAAACTGAATGACCTGATATGCCCTGATGCTGCGGGGCTGTGTCCCACCCTCAGACCTTTGCTCACAGTGATTTCGCTGCATGAAAATGTCTTTCCCTTTGTCCCATTTACAATAACATATCCTTTAATATCCAGCTGACATCACCTGCTTTGGGGAACCTGGAGTGCCCAGATGGTTAGGAGCTCCATCTTTTGAATCCCCATTTTATTCAGGGCAGCATACTTCAATTAGAGAAGTATCACTGGCAATTCCTGTCTCTCCTGTTGATAAAGTTGGGAAATCCATTGAGAAGAGACAACAGGACTCACTTTGTTTTCCCAGTGCCATGCACAGGCCTGACAATAGTACAAAGAGTGCTCAATAATGTTTGTTACATGAGGGAATCTAAGAAAGAAAGTTTAACTTACTGAGGGGAATAAAAATATTAGTACTTTGGCTTCACTGGTGTACATAATAAGCAAAGACATATATCTGCACTCATTCACCTATTAAACCCCCAAACTAAGTACTTCTATGCGGTAAAATGTTTCAGAAACACTTTTTAGGTTAATCTTGGCCACCTGTAACTCAAAGAAATAAAACTGTATTTATCTGAAAATATTATGTATTTAATACTCAAAAATAATCTGGAACAAATCTGTACAAATATGTACAAACTTTAACTGAATAGTAAATAATTTTTTTGTAATTTCTGTAATTTGTAATCTTTCAATTTGTAAATAATTTGTAATTTGTAAATTTTTAAATAAATTATAACAAAGCACTGTTTTATGAACGTTGTCTTCTTGGAAGCAATGCCTTCTTCAGTTTAGTTTACCAATAGCTAGAGACTTATCTCTTTGTCTCTAAGGACAGACTCCAAGCTTCCACATGTGGAATGAGAACTAATTAATTGTTAATTGACAATTATGACTCTAATGATAGCAAAATATAAAGATTCCTTTGAGATTTTCTCATAGTATACTAGCTAAAATAGCCTTCCGCATTGATTTCCAACACCAAACACAGTTTACATACTCCCTTTCCAAAAATCAACAGGGTTTCAAAAATTATGCTATTAGTTTCTAATCCCAACTAGAGTTCTTGAAAAATACAAAAACAATCTATTTCCTCAGTTACATTAAAGAAAATCAATGTGTCACTAAGTTTATTTTTTTTAATTTCATGAACTTTAGAGTCAAACAAATCAGGTACAGAGCTACTTAGACATCAAAATTATATCTGGGTTTAAAAATAGGCTTGTCTTCTGATTTCAAAAATATATTTTCACAGAGAATCATTTCATACTTGCCAATGTCATTCTTGCTTATCAACACACTATTCATTGTCTGCTTTCTTACATTACATAATTACTTCATGCTGAGGCTTTTTACTGATTTCAAGTCCTCAATAATTGATTCCATATGTTATTATCATTATCTGTAATTACAGAACACTTCTGCTTTTTAAAAGGTTAATATTTTAAACAATAACAACATGACGGAGTGAAAAGCAAAAGTAGGGACCACTGGACAGAGCACTTAGTACAAATCCCAGTTTTTTTAAACCATCTCTTAGTAAAAAAGTAAAAAATAAATAAATAAGGGGCTACCTTAACATTTGGCACAAGAATTTCCATTAGAGATGAAACTTTCTTTGTCTTGAAAAATGCCTTATCAAGCTATAGAAAACAATACTTTTGCAGAGGTGAAAGCCAAAGCAAACAGAGCAATAGTGGGGCTTTGTAAAGTGTAGGAAAATGAGATTTGTTTTCCTCCTGGCAAACGAGAAAGAGGACGTTAGATAGGATGACAAGAGGGAAGAGGAAAGAGGAGCCCAGTGGAATGCTATGAAATCCGGACCAAATAAAATTCCCGAGAGATACACTAATAGCAAGGTTCCAACGTAAAGTCATTTGTATTGATGTGATATAGACACTCCTTGTCTTGCTGTCCTCAAATCAGCTAAGTTTAATGCTACTGGGAATAACTGGTTTAAATGGTTGTTTTGTGGACACTGATGAAAAGGCTTGTTTCCCCTGTGGGTTGGTGCTTTGTAGAACAGAACCTTCCTAGAATGAGCAGAAATCCTTCTATGGGATGACCTTGAGCATACAACCTTTTCCGCACCCACCACACACCTTTATAAATCTGCAGAAACCATGTGGAGGGGATTGGACCTGCCTGGGGCATGGTCTGTAAGGATTCTCTGATGATACCTGTATAGCTTTATAAGAGATTTGGCAAGTCCCACCTTTCTTCTTATTGAATGCAGTATGACTTTGCCTATCAAAATTGCAATATTTTGAAATAAAAATTTTAGGGTATGCAATTAAAGGTACTGCCCACAAAGAATAACTCAAAGATCAAAAAACATTCAAAATGAAAAATGTTTGAGTTTCATTCACAAAGTGAAACATTTTTCAGTGTCTAAAGGTAAAAATTAAAAAGACATTTAAGTGCTGATATTTGACGTTTGGTGTGTACAAATCAATTTCATAATCTATTTCATTAAATAGGGAACTTACATATTAATGTTAATAACTTATTTATTGTTCTAACAGGCAAGAAAAGAGTCAAAGTTAGCCAAAGATACCATATGTTGAAATCAGAAATATTTTTATCAGTAAAAGCTTTTAGAAAACTCAAAAATACTAGCATTATTTTTTTCAACTAATTTTTAAAATAAAATAATTGTTTTGTAGAACCCAAACTTTTGTCTTCTAATCTGCATGCAGACCTCTGTACACACATGTGGTAAATAGCCATGATGATAAATGACGTACTTGGCTAATTTTGCCTTTTGACTATGCCAAAGTCATATCAATTTTAAAATACAAAGAAAAAATTCTCCCTCACTGAGAAGGGAATACTTATATGATATAACCGTCCAACAAATACCGCTTACAGCACCTTTGAAGTAGATATCCTCATGATCATTGCTAATAAAATTAGAATAAGTGGTACAGGCTGCTAAGAGGTAAAGGTTACAGAAAAAATAAGGTCAAAGAAATGAGATTAGTGACCATAACAAGAAGAATGAGAGCTTGGATCTGTCTAGACATTCTCTCTATAATTTGTGTAAGGGTGTAAGATCAAATTTTTTAAAACCAAAGTAAAATGAGGAGAAGTTACTATCAACTTTCTTATTCATGATTACACATTCTTTTTGTGTGATTGTTTGTTTGTTTGTTATTCACATACTCTGTCGTATCTCATTTTTTTCTTCAACTGAAAAAGTCTGCTGATTTTGTGGCTATGGACAGTATAACCTATTTCAATAAAAATGCCCATATATGTTTGCAAATTGAGGGTATATGCTTCAAGTAACATACAAAAGGCTAAATATGACCAAACAAAGCTGGTGGAATGAGGCAAAATGGGTTACACTCATTAATATTGGACCCAGGCTCCAATTTTTAACACTAACTTTTAAAGCAGATATTATAAAAACACAAATTTAAAAAGAAAAAAAAAAGTTCATTCCTTTGCATATAATGTAATTTTTTTAAAACAATCTCAACATTTTATTTAAAACCATTTTTAATTATTCATCCAGTCATCATTCATCGCACTTTGTTTATAGAACACACTGAACAAATAAAAGTAAGCATTCACTATAATACACAGGATACAAAGATATAAAAAAGGTGTCATTTAAATATTTTAGCTATCTTCTCACAATTAAATTCTGGTGATAGAATCAGATTTTTGAGTAGCTAATAATTTTTAAGGACTCAAAAAAAAAACCCCACTCATGTAAAAATTTGGGTTAAAAGACTGCTTTCATTAACTTTTCCTAATTTCCAATGAATTTATTAATCATAAAATCCCATCCATGTTATACAGCCCCATTTAAAATGTTCTTTTTAGTAAAGATAGTTCATAGTCCATAATCTACCCCAACCCTGATTAAAAAAAAAAAATCAAAGATGCTCGCTCAGCCATCTCAGCTTAAGTTTCAAGCAGTGTCTGGCACAGACGGTAGATATTTGATTTTAAAGACATTCATATTTTTTAAAGCTACCTGTAGTGCTATTTTCAGAAATGGCAAGCATGATAACACAAATAGATTTTACAGCTATTATAATGCAATTGACAATATAAAATGTAAATTATGGTCTGAACTGGTAAAGAGGGGAATCAATTTGTGCTTAATCTATTTAAAATTCTTTCTAAAAGTCCCTAAGAATGAAAGACACCTTCCCCCTGTTGCTCATTTAATATTGGCATTTCTATGTGGCAGACGGTGTCCTTATCCCTGTGCTTCAGCTAAAAAGATTTTTATTAAGACTAAACAAGTGTGAACAGTGCTAATTTCTTGCAGCAGGCCAATATGAATAACCTCTAGAATGAGTGTAAATGCCCTGCCTCACCATATGGTTGAGGTTCACATCCTGCCAATAGAATGGACTGAAAAGTAGCCAACATGCTTGAATCCTGCCCTGAGTACCATGTTTCATCATTAGCCACCCAATCAAAGAACAGCTACAGAGGAAGGGAGATCATAATGGATGAGAAACGTAATCTGATGAATTGTTTGGTGGGCTAAGCTCTGAAGAAGGGCCAGCTGTGGGTGGATTCTGAAATAGGCAACAGTCACCTTTCAGTACCCCTCATCATCCTTACAATGCTCTTGCCACTTCTTTCCCTAATACCCACCTACCCTCCCCCTTTTAATAACCCAGAATCCAGTGATGACTGATATTAATCACTGCTCTGGGCATACATACCACCATAGACTGCCTCCCCAAGTGTGTGTTCCAAGCTCTCAAGGTGTGTCTCGAACTTAAAAACTGTATGCACTTCCTTTAAAGAACATATCTTTTCACAGACTCCTAGTCTTAACTTATTTTACAAGGTAACTTAAACATACACAAACATAAACTAGATAGAATCTTAGTATACTTTTGGTCCATAGGGAGTTAAAAATTTTTACAAAAAAAATTTTAAAACCTCTACAATTAGTAAATTTGAATTAATCACAGTTTGCTGCTGTGCTATGATAAATTGCTTGATATTTGAATATGGTATAGTTTCTTCTAGGTTGACTACACTACTACACCTTGGGTGAGGATCTAATAAGATCTCACCACTCTGTCTTCCTGGAACCATTGTAAAACTTACTTATAGAGCCTTGGCTTGACATCACTTGGTTTGAAAATGTGTGAATGAGATACTATATGCTTAACATCTGGTCATCTCAGTGCTTAACCAGGTAAGACAGATGATTATTTTTATAGATCATCAAAATAAATATTAAAAAATTAAATATTCTCATGAGAAACTCAAGGAGTATTTTAAGAACCACCACTCTAAAATTTCACCTCTTCTTTCCTCTACCAAAGTATAATTACCATATAAGTAAGATTTAGTGAAATCTTTCCATGTGCCAGACTCTTTATATGTCTTATCTCTGGCAAGCCTCCCAACAGTCCTACAAGGTAGCTACTGTAATCATTCACATTAAAGATTTAAAAACTAAGATTATACAATTAGGATGCAAATCAAGTCTTAGTGGACTCCAGAGCCTTTTCCTTTAATTACTACAATATGCCATCTACCAACTTGTTCTCAGCTAGTTGTCCAGTGGAAACGTTCCGAGCAGTCAACTCTCCTTAAAGAGCTGACTACCTCTTCTGAGAATATTTGCGTTTCCCACGTTTATCACACCCAAAATTAATAAAAATAAAAGTAAAAATAACAAAAGATTGGTGGGGAGAGAAACAAATCATTCTGAAACGGCAGAATATTTCAAATGGAAGATGGATGAAGATAATATAATTATATAGATAGCGACTTATTCTCTAATACTTCAATCTGACTGCATTAGGGGACACATAATAGCTCAATCCACTGCAGTTACGTTCTAAATTAATCTTTAGGTATTCCTGGGGTTAGTTGTATATTTGCGGAATGAAAGAAAAAGATGGCAAAACCTTCTTAATTGTTTTCAATGTCTTAAAACAAAGAAAATTGAAATATTTCATTTTATGACATGCTTGTTTCTCTTTTGTCCTTCCACAAAATTTCCCAGATCAGGCTGATCAAATATAGTACTTTCATAACTCCTTTCTATGTGTTTCACTCTGCATCTAAAAGTATCTACCCTTTATAGGCTCCTCTAAGATTCAACTACTCTTCTACTCTTAATCTGCACAGATTCTAAAATTTTGGTCAATTTGTATAAGTATTAATGAGTTTCATTCTCATATGTCTTCCTCTTACATTCCACTCATCCATAGAAACATTGCCTTTTTTAGATTTAAATTCCAAGGCTGTATAAATTTTGTCAGTAAAACATTTCATATCTACCAAATAGTGCCATACATCAATAGAAGATTACTGAATACTTTATGCAACTCTTTCCTTCCTTTTGCTTATAGAAAGACAGAAGAATTGCAGCATGCCCTGAACTCTTCAAAAAGTGCAACACAAAATCTAACAGAAACAAGGCAAAACAAACCAAAAACAGAAACAAAAGTTCTCATCAAAGACAAAGACACTAAAGTGATACAATAGCTATTTACGGGCCTCCCTGGTGGCGCAGTGGTTAGGAATCTGCCTGCCAATGCAGGGGACACGGGTTCGTGCCCTGGTCTGGGAAGATCCCACATGCCGCGGAGCGGCTGGGCCCGTGAGCCATGGCGGCTGAGCACAATGAGAGGCCCGCGTACGGCAAAAAAAAAAAAAAAAAAAAGCTATTTATAATTTATAAATTTCTTAAATGTAATACAACTTTAAAACTGACTAAAGTTTAGAGTCTACAACTTTTTTTGTCTTAGCCAAAATAATTCCTTTTAACTACATTCTCTCTAACACATTTCACAAGCAATTTTAACATATCATTTTGATGGACTCAAACAAATACAATATTTGTGATGTTAAAAAAAAAACAAATTCAGTTATGTGTTTGCCCACCAAGTTGACTTTTTTAAATTCACTAGACACAAGAGGATGATAAAATTCTAGTCAGTGAAGGAAAGCATCAGCTCTCTAGGGTACAATACACCTTCCCTAAATGCGTGTCAGCTTCTAACACATATTAGCCTTTAGATGTGTTATCAGTCAACAGAGTCAGGCAAAGCAGATAAGAATGTCTTTCAAGAATTCTTTTTCTAAGGCCTTATGGTAACTCTATAATTGATCAACACAAGTGTTACATCTTCTGGTTATCTAGGAAGCACAAATGACCCATGTAATGAAGCACTGAAGCGTTTGCTCACATAGGACTATGGGAAGAAGAAAAATCTGTCAGCTGCAAGAGTAGGAAAGAAATCACTGTTATCAAGAGTTACATTGTAGCTCTCCCCAAAATTTATAATTGTAGATATTGTGATACACAGTATTATGTGAGCTTTCTTTTAAATGGTATCTATCATACATAATCAAATAATTGTATTATCTATAAAAGTTATCTAATATACAACTTGCACAATGCAATTTGGGGAGTGAAAGCACAAAATGAAGAAAACATGCCACTCTTCTATCTTGCTCCTGTGGAATCTGAATTTATTTCACTGACTTAGATTAACAGTGATACATGTAAAAGCTTAGCAGGAATATGAAATAGAGGGTAAGGGTCTTGGAATATGATTATCATAGAAATAAGATTTTTAAAGCCATAAGGCCTTCATAGTATATTATTAGAAAAATCCACAGCAAAATGCAAAGCACAATATTCAAGTCTGAAGTTCTCATAATAAGTCAAATATTTTAATTGACCAGATAAATCTTTAGGATATTTATTATATTAAAAATAAATAAGACTGACACTACGTAAGAAATATGTGTTAAAGGTTTTTCCCATATTCTGGCCATTGTGGCTCTCCTCAAACAACCATCCCATTTAATACTCTGCATGGCTTAATAAACAAAGCCCTTGCATTTTGAAAGCTTCATTTCCAAATGATTAGAACATTTCCTTTCCAATTTTAAATAAATTTTAAAGGTCTTAATCTCAAGATTTTTTTAATTATGTATTCAATCAATTAGATTATTTTAAATGAACAGTCCAGTAGTAACATTGGATTCAATCCCAAATAATCACAGCTCTTTTGGGGGTCGCATTGGCCCAGCAAAGAGAGTTTTGCTTCTTTTTCATACCCCCTCACTCCAACCCACTCTGCAACTACCTTCTGTGCAAACACCCCATCCAGGATTCACTAGGAGGACTATGTCGGGGAGAGGAGGCATTAAAAGAACTAGGCTATTAGCCATGCAGCTGATAAGTTAAAAAGAACTGGGCAGCAAGGTTTGTTTGGTTGTTTTGTTTTGTTTTGTTTCAGCTATCTAACAGTAGGAGTATGCATGGCCCAATATTCCTACAAAATTTTATACGAGTTTAATTTGTGATATGTAAAACAAGACAACATGAGAAAAGCAACATCTGCTCCTCCTTTTGTGTGCTTCCCATTTAGTGATCTATCACCACATCTATTCCTCAAAGTTATAAACATAAGTGCTTTACTTTATGACAGAGCAGACAAATAAAATGTGTTACGAACCTAAGGGCATCCAGTAGGTTGGAAAGATGGGCAAAAAAGAAGATCCATAACTAGTAACAGAACCAATTGATTTAGTTGTTATTTGGTTCTGAAACAAATATACAAGCTGTCTCAAAGGCGTGAAGTAGAGTCTATCAGAGCTAGTCATTGAAAATTTTTAGTTCAGTTCTAATTCCTGCTTTGTTTGCTGAAAGAAAATTGTTTTCTAATAAATAGTGCCAGACCAACTAAAGCACTGTAGCAGACCAACGATTAGCACTGTAATTTAAGTCCAACTAAATGTTTTCCCTAACTGCTATCTATGTTGTTCATTAACAAAGAAGCATTCTAATTGTTTACCAAATCCATGTCGTGTGTAGGGAAATAGGAAGACAGAGAAAAACTGGGGTGCCACGTGTGCTAGAAGCCTTAAAATTCCTAAAATTCTAAAAGAAGCAGTGAGCGAATGAAACCTCCAAGCCGAAATAAATTATTTAATCCACCTTTCTGATGTAATATATCAGATTCTGAATTAAACACATGGAGTTTTTTTTTAATTACTGTTATTTTTGTCTGCCTGAAACTAAAAAAACCCCACTTTTTTACTGTAGGGCTGAAGTCTCAGAAATAAAAGAAAAAAATGTATTGTAAAAAATCATGCGGAGGGCTTCCCTGGTGGCGCAGTGGTTGAGAGTCCGCCTGCCGATGCAGGGGACACGGGTTCGTGCCCCGGTCCGGGAAGATCCCACATGCCGCGGAGCGGCTGGGCCCGTGAGCCATGGCCGCTGAGCCTGCGCGTCTGGAGCCTGTGCTCCGCAACAGGAGAGGCCACAGCAGTGAGAGGCCCGCGTACCGAAAAAAAAAAAAAAAAAAAAAAAAACACGCAGAAATGAGAGAACGTCCTTAAAATGGGCTGAATAAACACAAGATATGATCAATTAGAGACAGTTTCAATTTTAGTTATTAAACCTCTTTTTCTTCCCTCCTCACATCTATTCTGAACTTTCTATTAAACTAAAAAATTAAAAATGAATACGATTTGTTGCTTTCCAATTCTGAATATGTAACATTTCTCATCCTGAAATGAATATCATTCTTTAAAATTAGCAATCAAAGAACTTTGAAAGCGGACAGTGCAACAAACTGCATAATGATTTTAGATCACTAGAAGGAACAGCTGCCAATCAGCTAATTGCAATTCTGTATTGTGCCCGCTCAAAAAGAACCTAAAATGGAAATTGTTTCTTATTCATACACTTAAAATAAATTTTGGTCTGCACAAACTTCATGAATTTTGAAGAGTCTTTAGGCTGTACATTTTATCTGTCAAGCCATGGGAGGCTTTCCTGATTTTAAAAGAAAAAACAAAACAAAACAAAAAAAACAGTACCTTTATATTTCTGTAAACATGTTATGGATGCAGTCATTTTAAATGCATGTATTCAGTATGAAAAATCTATGATGTGTCTCTTAGGACTCTATACTGAATATTAAAGTCAAAATAAATAATCCTGGATATTTTGAAAAATAGCAGAACAAAAGGTAATCTTCAGTATCACTGTTTCTAAACAGTATTATATCTCTATAGTGAAAACAAATTTAAACAAAAAATAAGGCACAAAGGAAAGAATGTCTTTGAAAGGGCAATCTTTTGGTGCTGAAATTCCCCAAAAGGAAAGCTATTCCTAAAGAAGAGCCTTAACAAAAAATCCAGATACCATCAATCACAAACATACCATTAAAAAAAAAAAAAAAAGATAATTGATGAAGACACATTGCTCTATGGCAAACAAATGCTGTGACTAACCTAGGATAAATAACAATAAATATGCTTAACACTATAAATCCAGCATCTAAGTATCTTGAGAGAAAAGCTGTATTTCAAATGTGGTATGACAACAGGAAAACATTCTTTATTGAAGAAAAAATTTGTATAGACACCATAACTTATATGGAACATATAGCTTATCTTATATGCTTAAAATATTGGTCTCTTTTCTACTCATATAAATACATAATAAACTAAACTTGTATTATTAATGAAAGAGAAGCATACTAAGTGGAAAGAATTTCTCTCAAATTAATACAAACCTAAATAAAACAAATGAACAAATATAACGAAACGAGAAAAAGACTCACAGATACAGATAACAAACTAGTGGTTACCAGAGAGCACAGGGATTGGGTGAGGGCCAAAACAGGTGAAGGGGATTAAGAGGTAAAAACTACTACGTACAAAATAAAGAGGTTACAAGGATGTTTATGTGCAGCACAGGGAATATAGCCAATGTTTATAATAATTTCATATGGAGTATAATCTATAAAAATATAGAATCACTATGTTGTACACCTGAAACTAATATTGTAAGTCAACTAGACTTCAATTAAAAAAGAAAAAAATCCTGCAGATATGCTTATGCTTGAGTTACATTAGCAAGCTTAGAGGTTTAATGATCTTTAAACCACCCAGTTAATGAATTAGGAAACTAAATATTTTAAAGAAATATATCACACTTCTCAAATAATAACTGCAAGATTGAAACCTCAATGCCAAATTTAATTTAAAAAAGAGATAGATCCTGAACAAAAATAAAAGCATCTCAGTTTTATGTAAACAACTCTTTATAATGTTTAAAGTCATTTTTATGATTGGTGTTCAGCTGTAAGATATGTTTAACACTCTGTATCTAAGTTGTTGTATGGCAGTAATTTAGCTGAAAACATCTAAAGGTCTATTTTAACAGGATTGTGTAAAAGTTACAGACACCAAATCGCTATGAAATTATCAGTAAAATCATGTGACACTAGGCAAACACTGAGCAAGCATATTAAATTATTAACAGTGTTTTCTAAATAATTATGATTAGTGCTACGCATAAAATGAGATATTAAGTAATCTACCAAAGTGTTCTACATAAGGATACTAAATATTAAAGTCCAAAGAAGGTAAGGGAGTTGCCCAAAGTCACACAGCAATGCAGTTACCCAGAAGAGGCTAGATTTGAACTCTGGTTTTCTGATGTCAAGTCCAGGCCTCTTTGCAATGCACCTGCAAACACAGCATGCTGGTTGTACATTAATAAAAGAAAGTGAAAATATGGGACTGACACAGCCATAGCTATCGCTTTGCATAATGATATAAAAAGAATACATCAAAAGGTAGCATTTATATTTGAGTTACTGTAGTCAAATTAATAATTTCTTCCCAAAAGTATACTGGTGTTTATAACATCATGCTTGTGCTGTAGATCATGCAGGCCACTAAATGTGTTCACATGTGTAAAACATCTGATAGACAAAACATGCTGAATATTGGTTATTGTCCTATAAAAAAAAGTTAGCTAAGAATTTGTTAGGTTGCTCTCTTCCTATTTTCCTTGCACAGTCTAGTGTCAATGTGCAGGAGTGTAGTGAATAGGGAATCTCCTGTTTCTCAGAAATCTGTGACTAAGCTCACAGACTGAGGACAAAGACTCACTGAGTCTGAAGATAATGACCCTCCTGCAGGTCTTGAGCCCACCTTTTCCCCTACCCTTCCCCCGTCCCCAGGATCCATAAGAGCACTTAGGAAGAAAGAGGAGGTTTTCATAATCAGCATGAGAAAAAGGAGGAGAATTCTCCTTCCAAAGCAAGTGCTTGTGAATGTGTGAGGGCTGTTTTAAAGAGAATGACACCTAAAAATAGAAGCCTCGTCCAAGAAGAAAGACTGGCATTTTGCTCCTCACTTAGAGATCTGCTTGGACAACAAACTTCCTGATTGTCCCCATACATAACTGAGCAAAGAAAAGAGACACGGAAAGAGATGGCAGAGCAAAGAGAGAGGGGCTACGGTAAAGCATCTCACACTCCACCCACTGCCCTGAAGGGATGTAGGAGTGTCCCTCAGGTCAGGAGAAAAGAGCCACATTCAAGTCATTTTGCTGGTACTCTATCCAAGACAGCGATCCACTGGTAAGGACACCCTAAAAGCAAGCTGCTCAACTGTCTGAGGCAGATCTAATGTGGGAGAGTGGAAGAAGTCAAGCCTCCCTCGCCAAGGGCCTGTCCAGTGGGAAGGCCCCACGGAGCCTCTGAAGAACTTGGATGCGTATCAGCCACACAGAGGGCATGAGCATCCAGGTAGTGTTAGCCCTAGAATCACTGACCATCAACGGAAAGAACTAGGACAGCAGGGACAGAAGAGGAGAGTGTTCATCGTTTTGCCTCTCAATCCTCTACATCCTGGAGGAGCCAAGCCTTGAAGAGAGGAAGTGTCTAGAAGCAAACTATACCCTAAGAACCTATGCTACTCCAAGAGACCACGCACCCCTCCTCAAGTGTGCAGCGGGAAGATGGTACAGGATGAAGTGAGAGTGAGCATTACACTGGACTGACTTTAAAGTATTAAAGTGACTGGAAAGTTATAGAATCTATTCAAGGTATTATTAAAGGACGGAAAGGGAACACTCAGTACTGAATGGTTAAAATGAGACCATTTTCGGTTTTATATTCCACCGTCTACTGAAGTCAGGGAGCTAAATGAACCTGCCTTTACAAATGGGTAACCTCATTGTTTTTGTACTTATCAATCAAGTCAGTTCTTTATCGGTAATAACAGAAATTCTATTTGGACAGTCTATTAACCTAAATGGTCCTAGTGAATTTACATCTTCTAGAAAGAAAAAAAAAAAGAAATGATGTCATCTATTGTAAATAATTTCCTTTGGGGTGAGTCTTGCATTAAGGAGTGTGAGGAAGACAGCTGTCCTGTCTTGCATGCCAGTAACAGTTTTCTCTTTTTTCATTTGCACATTGTTTCAATCTTATAAAAATGATAAATAGTATCCCATGTGTTAAAATAGTGTAGGACATTGATCAACAAATCTGAAATCATAAGTTCCAGTAGTCTTGACTTAACCTTCTTATTTTCTCTGGTATGGGATTACAACCACAGAATATTCTAGTTGGTGGATGACCAAAGAACATATAGTAAACTTCTCACTCATGTAAGATCTTCCTTTCAACATTTCTGAAACAGGACTATCCAAACTTTATTTAAATATTTCCAATTATTGCGTTCCAATGGCAGCACTGTAACTGGAGCAGTCCTCTGGATACTCACTCCCCACCCCATGGGTCTGCATTCACTGTTGTTCAACAAAACGAATGCAAATGATTTGTGCTGGGGGGAGAGGTAGAGAAGGAGCAAGTGAGGAAAGATGGGGTTATTATGATATGGCACCTTATAACATATGAAGGTTTCCTCTCTTAATGGAATTTGGAAGAGCATATTACCTAATTCTGCGGCTTGCTGGATTATTATGGTTCTACCTGCAAAAGGTCTCTACCTTCTCCATTTCCTGTTACATTACATCAGGAACCAGTAAGGGCAGTTGTACAGAGGAATACATCCTAGTATCTGTTTTAAAAAGGAAAGGGGCTTCATACCTGTTTCCAAAGCAAACTAAAAACCACAGGAGATAGCCATCCACCATTCAGAAGATTTTTGTCTAGAACATTTTCAACATTTTTTTTATTACTAAACTAAGATCTGCCTAAAATTTCCATTGTAGTTCACATAGATAGTAACTGAAATTTTTGGTCCAAGTAAAGCATACTATAAAAAGGTATGGAGTAAAAAGACTATAAAAAGTTATCTGGAATTAGAACTTAGAGTTGCATTTGATCTAGTCCTCCAATATAAACAGAAATTTTAAAACTGAATGTCTTCATATAAAGTTAAGCTTTAGTAGAGGAATAGAAATTGAAACTGAACGAATGGAAGGAATCTCAGAAAAAAAATGAGAAAGGATTATGGGAGCAGCACTTACTGGGGGCCCATATATGAAATAATAATCTAGATTACTTTTCACTATAGGAGGCGCCATATGTATATTCAGTATGTAAACTAATGTATAGCATGAGGTTTATACATTTATATCTTACTATGTTGCTGAACTTGAATGATACAAAAAGTTAGGAATAGAGTAGATAACATTTTAAAAATGTTATCAGGGGCTTCCCTGGTGGCGCAGTGGTTGAGTCCGCCTGCCGATGCAGGGGACGCGGGTTCGTGCCCCGGTCCGGGAGGATCCCACATGCCGCGGAGTGGCTGGGCCCGTGAGCCATGGCCGCTGAGCCTGCGCGTCCGGAGCCTGTGCTCCGCAACGGGAGAGGCCACAGCAGTGAGAGGCCCGCGTACCGCAAAAAAAATGTTATCATTCAGCGTAAAGATCTTTCACTAGCGGTGTCCTACCAGGAATTTTTCCCCTCTTTTTTTCCACTACACTGGGTAAGAGCAATATTAGGTAACGGGAGCTAGAGCTCTGATTTTGTCAACTAGTAAAAATATGGATGAAAGACTCTAGCTTGCCCTACCTGACATTTGAATCATTGTACATTTTTACCAGGCTATACAGAGGCACTGAAAACCTTGTCTCCGATCCAAACCTTGAAAGTTTTTTATCTTTTATCAAATCTTTGATTATGTTAATAAAACACAATCTATAATTGGCCTATGTTACTTTAGCATTTGGCAGTTTTACAGACTTGACTAAAAATATATGTTTAAAGCCCACTACTGTATAATTAAATGAAAGTTTGGCTTTATTCAAAAATGCAAATGAATACTTGGCTTCTTCTCTTATACACTTTTCAATTATTTATATGTAGTCCCCATTCATAGTGTTTTCTCTGGTCCAGAAACAATTCAATTTTAACAAATTTCCAATCTGTTTAAAATTTTACAATAAAAGATGGCTTTAAATTATACAATAAAAGCATATTTCTGTTGCTGGAAAAGGGTGATATGCAACTTGCCAAATCAGAAATGAATGAATAGACATTTCATTTTCTTGCATCATCTGACACGACTAGTATTGTATGTATATTGGCAGGTGCTTAGATCAGATCTCAAAAGAAAGGAAATTATTTTTATGTTATTTGAAAGCAATAAATGAGCACCTTTAAATTTTATCCATCCTTTAAATTCTAATCGGTCAAGAAGTAAATGTTTCCAATTCCACAGTCAACAGCAAGTAGCCAAAAGAGAACATTTCTAGATTTCCACCTTCATCATCTGCAAGGGTTTTCTTCTAAACATCCTGAAAGCACATTCACTCTTTCAGAGTACACCAGAGCTTTTGCAGTTGCCTGAAATAGTTGATGCCTCCTTTGCTCTCCATAAAGGTTGACATCATGAGTTACTTATCTTTTGGAAAATGGACGAATGAAAGATGATAATATGTGTCATGACAAGTTGAGGCAATGAGGCAGATTTTATTTTTAAAATACTAATATTTCAAAATAACCAACAAAGATGTTTCCACTAACTCTAAATGGTTTTATTTATACAGCAACTGACTACTAATTGTGAAGTAACTGGACGCTACAAGCTGCAGCACGCAAGGAACTCCCCATTGAGTTTTGGTCATTTTTAGCGCTGTTCAACTCATTGAAATGCTACTAACAATAACAGCATGCTGATATTAAGCAAGTTATAAAAACACAGCACAAATTTCATACTAGTTGTTTTCCTTTTTATGCAAAATTAAATTAATAAAATAGAAGCATATTAAGGAATATTGTATTAAATCTTACACATTTATAAAGTACAACTGTGCTTCTCTGAGGTAAACAGAATAAATTCAATAATGGTCAGTTTAATTTCAATGGATGAAGTTTGAAGAGTTTTCAAGGTGATGAAACCATGACCCAGAAAGACATAATTTGACAAATTAAGAACATTGGCAATGACAGAAGCAAATATTTTGGAAACAACTGAATAAGTGTGAACCATAACAGCCTAAAGTGTCAATGACAGCAACATTGACTAGAGGCCAAGATTTAAATAAAACCTGTCTTTGATTTATAGTTGTTCTTACTGTTCTTGTTTTTGAGCTCATTTGGGAAGATGATCTTACCTCATGCTTTTAGACATCGCTCCCTCTAGTGAAAACAGCACTCAACCTCCATAAGACTCTAATTAATCTAATTTTATTCTCCAAATTGAGGATAATTTTCTTTCTGTGAAATGCTGCTAAATACTTGACCTGACTGCAATCTTAATATATCTGAATTTCTTTGATTTAAATAACCCAAGTATCCTGCTTCATATTCCTCGGATAGAGGAGGGATATTTTTATTATCACAAAGGTTTCGGGAGAGTTTCCTCGGTGGTGGTCTGAGTGGTCCCTGGGCCTCCTACCTCAGAATCATACAGGTAGCTCATCAAAAATGGAGAGCCCTGGAGCCTACTGTAGACCTACTAGGTCAGACTCTCTAAATCTGGGGTCTGAGAATATGCTTTTATAATAAGTTCCCCAAGGAAAGCCAAGATCCATTGCTTTCAGATACCACCTCCTTGGCCATTTTGCATTTTAGGACAATTAAACTGCTGCAGGTAATGAAACAGTGGAGAAGGAATTTAGGAGTCCTGTTATCAAGATTGGCTTACAAAGAACTATTGATCTTATACCCTACGTACTCCAACTCTGCCAGGTGTAAGCCCCTTAAAAGGCATATGTTGTTCTACCTTGAAGAATCCACCAAAAAGTCTTTTTATAAAAAAGTGTGGTAAAAAAGTTAACACAGTTCAATGCAATTGCTTTAACTGCAGGCACGGTTTATATCTGTTCCACTGAGATTATCTCCTGACCCAGAAAAAACAAAAAAATGTCTGAAATCTGTAGTAGTAAGTTGCTTCATTAATCACGTTTTCTTCGCCCTGCTTCATGCATCTGTCCCTGTACTGTGCATCACTTACTGAACCCTACCATTGCTAAGGACACTGACCTTCTCTTTAGGCTAACCTGATCCTGTGTAGGGTACCTCGTCCTCCTGCTAGTCTGCTTTCAGCCTGTTGTCTTCCTTGCCAGCTTCGAAACCTGTGCTGGTGCTCTGTTCCATGTGCACTCCTTTGTTAATCCTTTCCACAGACACCCCACCTAAGTGGGTTCCCAGTAATAAAATATAAAGATCCCAACAAAAAAGAGGGGGTAATATAATCAAGTACTTTTGTGAAACCTTGTATACCTTATATCTTACCTTCTCTGAGAGATGTGCTCTACACATTAATGCTTTGAAGGAACAGAGGATTCTCACAGCAAGGAAAAGTCTATAATCTAATCTAATCCAGTATTCCAGGTGAACCCTTTTTTGGATTAACACAAAACACTGGTCAGTGGGACCAGTGCTCCTCAGAACGAACCTTAGGAAATACTGTTCTCTGTATATGTTGGAATCTCTTTGCCTTGTGCCCATGACCTGACTCTCTCCATCTGGTGGAGGTTAGAACCCTGCAGTTGTTCTTGAATGGAGGCACATTCCTGGAGGTGCTGCAAGAAAAGAACCTTCTTATCTCATGTGGATGTGAAGTGGTTCCCTGAGAAAGGGATATGGCATTTTAAACCATTCTCTCAAAATTGATTTTAAGAACTACTCCAAAAGACCAGGTAGTATATTCCCAGTGGAAACTGAGTTTTCTCATTTGATGTAGAGACAAACAATGCAGAACATGAAACACAATTTATATTCTTCCAATTTCAGTCCCATTCCAAACGTTATACCTGGCATCAAGACACTCTGTAACTCTTAATTAGGGAAACCAAATGACTTTTTTCATCACAAATTTCTTTTAAAAAATAGTAGTAACCATCACAATCATAAGAAGGCACTTAGCAAGTGATATCATGATCAACAAATGCTACCCAAAGATATTCAGGAATAGATTATGGTTTCTTTTTTGTTTTTAATTCATACGTTTTATGTGGCTTCTTACAGACTGTGGAGACTTTGTCTTTAAAACACTGCCTTTAAAATGTCCTTATTTAAGTTACTAGATTATTTTAATAGTCTTTGAAATGATGATTTGTCATAATGCTGTACTTGATTCAAATTTCAGACAAAACATTTTGATTTTTTTTTTTAATTTTTTTCTTGGCTGCATTGGGTCTTCGTTGCTGTGCGCGGGCTTTTTCTAGTTGCGGCCAGCTGCAGTGTGCGGGCTTAGTTGCTCCGCGGCATGTGGTATCTTCCTGGACCAGGGCTCGAACAAGCGTCCCCTGCACTGGCAGGCAGATTCCCAACCACTGTGCCACCAGAGAAGTCCCCAGACAAAACATTTTGATAGACAATTTACCAAAAAGATAAATGTCTGCAATGTTTAAAATGCTTAATTGCTAACCTATGGTGCTTTAATGGATCAGTAAAAAGGAAGGTATTTGCTTTTTTAACACAACAACCTTCAACATTATAAACTCTTGCTTATATAAGAGACTCCTTTCCTTAGGTAACACAGGTGTTCCAAGTTGCTAGAAGTCTTCTTCCCTGTAAGACCCACTTAGCAGTCCTCCCAGCCCATCCCCACCTTTCACTAACCATGCCTCCCATAGTTGTGGGAATCCCTGTGGGATATAGGCATGGCTGTTAAATCAAGGCTGAATATTAACTGTCCCCTTGGGCAGAAGCCCAGTCCAATCCCCTGCTCTTCTGCACACAACCTCTCATTTCTCCATTCTGCCTTCACTTGGGCTATACCAACTAACTTGCTCTTAACAAATTCCTTAAAAACACCAGCATGGGCCTGACTTTAACTCCCCAAAGCACAGATAAAAAGCAGACCAGGGCTTCCCTGGTGGCGCAGTGGTTGAGAGTCCGCCTGCCGATGCAGGGGACACGGGTTCATGCCCCGGTCCGGGAGGATCCCACATGCTGTGGAGCGGCTGGGCCCGTGAGCCATGGCTGCTGAGCCTGCGCGTCAGGAGCCTGTGCTCCGCAACGGGAGAGGACACAACAGTGAGAGGCCCGCGTACCGCAAAAAAAAAAAAAAAAAAAAAAAAAAAGCAGACCAGAGTGTAAAATGAGACATTTCTCTAGTCTTTGGGAAATTTCAAATCATAAACAAAGATTAAAATTGGACTATAGATATGCAGGTCCTCAAGGTCTACAGGCTAAGACTACAGCCACCTCCTTGGTCCCAGCCTGCCACGATGATGCACAAACCGGCTCTCCGTTCCCCATGCCTGTCCTATCCCCATACCAGCCACAAGCCCTTCCCCATGGCTTTCTTTTTCCAAATTCTGGCTTTCTATTCACCCAGAGTCCCAGAAGAGACAACGTTGTTTTATTTCCTAACAGGAAAGATAATTTCTAATATGCACCTGTACCTGTACCTACAATTTAAAAGAAAAATTATACTGTAAAGCAGAGAAATTTTGTTGCTCAATATCTTAAAGATCTCTATTTTACAACAGCATTTTGACTTTACTTTTGCCAAAAGAAAAAGCCAAGTGACATTTTTTTCCTAAAAACAGAGGGACATTCTGCCCTCTTAGGTGAATTCAACCTTCTCCTGAGAAACAGAAAATACGCTGTTAACATTAAAACAACAATTTCTCATGATTTTCTCCAACCAGCCATCAATTTAAAAAAAAAATTACTTGGATCCAGTTTCAGATACTGTTATATTAGGAAAAAAAACATTAAATAAAGGACTTTATGGTTACTTGGTAGTAATATATGGTTCTACAGTAATTATACATAACTCCTATACAGTGCTAGGTACTAATAATTCTAGCTGAACAATATATTAACATATTAACATTAAACATCCCAAAATAGATACTATTAGTATCTCTATTTTATCTAAGTGAAGTTAGACACAGAAAGGTTACATGACTTCCCATGATCACACAGCTAGTAAGTCAGAACTGAGATTCAAAACCAGATACACTTGGGAAGCAATTCTCAGCCTCACACATCTTGAGAATAGCTAAGAATGTCAGGGAATATAACACTCTAATATGTTGGTTCTGTAGAAAAAGTATTACAAGTTCAAAAGACTTGGGCTTTAGTACTTACAAAACTAAGTTTTTACTCAGTCCTTTTCTTTAGCCCAATTTAACCCAAACTGGTATTCTAATGCTGAAGGGTTTTTGGCAACTGACAGCTATTAAGATCATTTTCTTCAGCACTGTGATAGTTAGAAAAAGAGTCTCCCAAAGATGTCTGTGTCTTCAACCCTTGAACTTGTGAATATGTTATGTTTCATGGCAAAAGGAACTTTGTAGATGTGATTAAGAGTGTGTGTGTGGACCAGGTGATGTGGAAGATTATCACGATCCTCCTTGTGGGCCCAGTCTAATGACACAGATCCTTAAAAGTTGAGAACTTTTCACGGCTGTGTCAGAAAAACACAATATGAAGACTTGATCAGCCATTATTGGCTTTGAAGATGGAGGAAGGAGGCTATGAGACAAGGAATGTGGTGGCAACTAGAACCTGGGAACAGCTATCAGCTGATAGCCAGCAAGTAAGCAGGATATCATTCCTACAACCACAAGGAATAGAATGGTGACAACAACTGGGATAAGCAGGAAAAGGATTCTCCCGCAGAGCCTTGAAAAGAAATTCGGCCCTGTTGACACCTTAATTTTTGGTGAGACCCACAGCAGACTTCTGACCTACAGAATTGTAAGATAATGTGTTATGTCAGCAACAGAAAACCAATATAAGCACCCAGAGACAACACGTATGTGTCCACATGGCTTCATCTCCAGGATTTACGAACTGGGAAATGAGCTAACTCTTCTGCCTTAAAGTATATTAAAAGAGCTATCACTTCATCTCCACGTTGTGTTATCCTGTTATATTTCCATGTCATATCATCCTGTTATATGTCTACAGTAATCCACACACAGTGGGCACACACACACCGGTACTAAAAGTACTGCTGTTAAAAATAGTTATATGTCGCCTCTCTCATCATAAAATATTTACCGACATAAACTTCATTACAAGGTGTCAATTTGTTGTAAAACCAAACTAAAAAAGACAGATGACTTCTCATCAAAGTAAAAAAAAGACAAAAACAAAAAACCTGACTTGTTGGGAATGTACTTGTGCTTTCCCTCAGTCTCCTAAGGACACTAAATCTGATCTTAGAGAACCCATATTTAATACTTCCAGGTGTCCTTCAGAGAAAATGAAGGAATTGCATAGGGAAGATCGAAGATTCTCGACATGGAGATAACCCGCTGCTGTTCAAAGATTAAATGCTAATTTCTCCAGGATGGGGTTGTAAATACCTCTCTCTCTAGATGAACTGGGCCAAAGCGTTGACGCACTGTATCATTCTTACTACATCAAAAAAGTAACCCAAACTGCAAAGGACTATTCTAGTTTATTTGCAACAGTTCCTGTCAGTGTTAAGAATGCTTGTTGCTACAAATTAGATTTTAAACTGGTGTTACATTGCTAATATAATAAGTTTACTTTAGGATCTATTCTTCTACTCAAGAAGAAACAAACTTCAAGTTGAGGAATAACACCTATTCTCTACATTAGTTCTATCAGAATGTTCTATACTGGCTCTTAGGTCTATAAAATGGTTACTCTGGAAGAAATGTCTCTTCTCCTTTGAACATGTGTCCATGTATAAACAGACCTAAAAGGCCCCAGGGAGAGCACAGTGACACTCTGCTTTGGGGATATAAAGCTGGAGAGAAGCTAGGTAAGGCTTCACAGAGGAGGTGATATTTTAACTATGGTTTCGAAATTGTCACGGCACATCTAGAAAACTGGGAGAGAAGGAAGTGGCAGGAGAAATAGAAGGGGCAGAATTTGGAGGATGGCAGGTGAGGATAAGAGCAAGCAGTATGCAGTCTCCATGCTTCAAAGCAGAACACCCCTTAAAGTGTGAGAAAATAGGAGGCAGGCATTGAGGACACCCTGCAGGGAGCCTCTGAATTTTGGGACTTGCTCATTGGCCACCAGAAATGGTCCAATATAGTTGAAAAACTATGAATCTGAAATTTCCTATAATATTCATTTTTTGCATAGTTAAGATACACCTATAGGAATAATGATCACTATTATGTCCAAATAAGCTGTGCTTTCTAAAAAAGTGTTTAGTTTCTTTGTGAATAGAACCGTAATGTGAATATACTATTGACGAAGATTGGTAAAGTTATTTCGATACGAACATATCATAATGGATTTTCTTAAGATGCATAGCAAATGTATTCGTGCCTTCTAAACAGAAGACTAAGTGGTTTCTTCCACATCAATAGAAATTATAATATGTAATGTAATATATATGACATTACAAGTAAGTAAGTAACAGCTATTACTCTTTTTCCTCTTTGGACTCACGTGCTTTAAGATGACAACATTAAAAGGTTCAATTCAATTTAGGTAATCATCAGAAATGTCAGCTGCCTTTCAAAGGACCCTTGGAGTCTGCCAAAGTGGGCTAGAAATCATGCATGGATAGTTTTCATTACATGTGAGCTGACAGTTGTGCTTCTGGTCAAGAAAAAATCCATTCCTGCAAAGAAGGTGTAGCGGGTGCCTTAGCCCCTACCCGAAAATAGCACAGAAGCAGAAGGCAGCAGACCAGGAAGGTTTTGTTTTTCCTATTATTAGGCCTCCAACTTTGAAAAAAATGACAATTTTGACACTTTGTACTTTTGTACTTTGTGAAAACTGGGGTTCGTAATCGCAAAAAAGATTCAGTTTAATATTTTAAACCAATGTCAACCATACTCTAGCTCTTCATAGGGCGTTCTCACCAGGAACTGGCAAAGGCCCCCCACTTTTTGCTTAAAGCCTCAGCCCAGTTACAGAGTAGAAGTGGGCCAGGTTTTACCAAGTGAACACCTGTGTGGTAGGCTCAGAATACAGAGAAGGTCCTGACCCTGATGGAGCTCTGTGTCCGCGCTGCCTAGAATCCAAGCCCATCAGCACTCAGTGAGTGTCACCTACATCACAGCCGCTCAACTGTGCACAGGTTGGGGGATGCCCCAAGGGAGGCAAAGGTGGCCCAAGTCCTGGGCCAGCAACCTTCACCTACCAGCAGCCTCATCCTTCTGTCTACCCGACTCAGCCATAGGTAATCTGATCATTTTCTATGTGAATTAAAATGTGACAACTATCAGGAACACTGAATTAAATGAATGAATAAGCCCTATCAAGGAAGTATCTAACAAACCTGGCTAAAAAGAGATTGGTTCACAGCTTTTCACATATTGTGATGGGATAAGTCAGTTGCATAATAACAATACGAACAATATATAGTTTTAATGTTAAGATTTTTCTGGAAAGTTTCTTTAAGAAAATTATATCTCCTCCCAGAAAGGAAAAAAAAATATAGAATATAGAACAAAAATAAAATAATTTAATCTGAGCATTTCAATAATATTCCTTTGTATTTAACAGAAATCTATATTGTAATGTTTTAAAAACATGCCCAGTGTGTTTTTATGGAGTACTTATTTTTCACAAAAGACTCTTTAAAATGATGGTTTATGTGCTTTTGCATTTTGCCTTTCAAAATAAAATAATTTCAAAGTCTATATTTTCATCATTTAAATAAAGGTATTATAGAAAGGTTTAATGATTTTAAACTTACTGTAAAACATTCTGCTCTCACATTGGATGCTCTTCACCTTTGCTTTCATTCAGAGTAGTTGCCACAGGATTCTGTGACATCCCAGGAGTTGCTGTTTAATCAAGCAAAGGAAATTATAATTTTCTAATTCCAAGTCAACTTTGTCGTATGGAAAAAAACATGCAAAGGAATAACCTTTTGTGAAGCACTAAAACCTTAAATATTAATGTAGTTGAAATTCCTAATTCGATAAAAGGGATGAAAGAACCCATTGGAGCATTTAGCAAGTAACCAACTAAAACTTGGCTATGTTCAGAGACCAAAGAATCTGTCCAGAGACCAAGATGGACATTTATTTCTAGAAGTTGAAAGGCAAAATGTTAATTAAGATAGGATTGGCAGCACAACTAAGGCACCTACCAGGCACCGGTGGGGGACCACGGACACCTAAGGGGTTGGGAGAAACCCCCAGTGACCAGGTAGGATATGGGACATGGGGAGAGTGAAGGGGGAGGAGAAGTGGAGGTGGGATGGGACTGGCGTCCCTCAGGGGCGACTGGGGGAGGGGAAGGGATCAGACGCCCGAAGGGGGAAATTGGGGGACCACTGGGAGGGCAGAGGATCAAAAGGGAGCATGGCCAAGTTTCCCCTGCCCAGTTAGACCCACAGGAACATGCTGAGATCCTGGGCCTGACCCTCTGCCCACCGAGGCCCCCTCCAGCCACGCGGGTCCTGAGGGAGCGGGAGGGCAGGAAGGGGGAGCAAAAGTAAAGGCCAGACCTACAGGACCAGCACCCCTGAAGGGCGGCTGGGGGAGGGGAGGAGTTCCTACACCCAGTGGGACCCACCCACGGTTGGGGGTCCAGCAGCAAAGGGGGGGGAGACCCTAGGGGAGACAGGGGTGGTGGCAAGGAGGAATGGAAGGGAAAGGGGCCAGCACTTTCCCTGTCCACTTAGGAACCGGGGAGCCTGTTGCGCTCCGGGGCCTAATCCTCTGCCCTTGGAGCCTCCCTCCTGCTGTGCAGAGCCCAAGCCCTGCAGCTGCACCCCACCCAGGGCCCTATGTCTACACTCGGTGACACCCTCCAACGTGCTGGGCCTAAACTCCACCCACACACCCTCACTCAGGGCCTCACCTCCAAACTCTAGAACTCCACACTCCAGAAGCTCTCCTTTCCACACACTGCCTGTCTCCTTCTGTGCAGATCCTAAGCAGAGGCCCCGCCCCACACTTGAACGTCGCCCCGCCTAGGCCCCGCCCCCAGGGCCTTTTCTGCTGTGTGGTTCCTGAGCCTAGGCCCCCACCCCACGCTCAAACGTCACCTCTCCACCCGCCTAGGTCTCGCCCTACCCTAAACCCCGCCCCTGCCTAAGTTCCACCCCCCACCTAAACTCCACCCCCACAGCCAAGGCTTTTTTTCTTTTTTCCTCTTTTAGATTGGGGTTCTGTTTTACCTTGTTGATTCGTTTTTGTTGATTCATTTATATTTTTATTTTTTCTAATAAATCTTTTATTTATCTAATTTTATTTTATTCTTTATACTTTGTTATTGTTCTCTCCTTTTGGCTTGTTCTCCGCCCCACTTTTTTTTTCTTTTTTCTTTTTTCTGTTGTGGTTTTATTTTACCTTTTGTAGTTGTTTCAATTATATTTTTATTTTTCCTAATATATTTTTTATCTTTCTAATTTTATTTTGTTTTTTATTCTTTGTTATTGTACTACTCATTTTTTTCTTTTCTTTTCTTTTTTCGCCATGCCACGTGGCCTGTGGGATCTTGGTTCCCAGGCCGGAGGCTGGGCCCGAACTCCTGTGGTGGGAGCTCTGAGTCCAAACCGCTGGACTAACAGAGAACCTCAGACCCCTGGGAATATTAATCAGAGTGAGGCCTCCCGGAGGTCCTCACCTCAGCCCAAGACCCGGCTCTATCCAACTGCCTGCAAAATCCAGTGCTGAATGCATCAGGCCAAACAACCAGTAAGACAGGAATACATTCCCACCATCAAAAAAAAAAAAAAAAAAAAACTGAAATGACAAAAAAATATGTTACAGACAAGGGAGCAAGGTAAAAACCTACAAGACCAAACAAATGAAGACAAAATAATCAACCTACCTGAAAAAGAATTCAGAGTAACGATAGTAAATATGACCCAACATCTCAGAAACAGAATGGAGAAAATACAAGAAACATTTAACAAGGATCTAGAAAAACTAAAGAGCAAACAAACAGTGATGAACAACACAATAACTGCAATTAAAAATACTCTAGAAGGGGCTTCCCTGGTGGCGCAGTGGTTGAGAGTCCGCCTGCCAATGCAGGGGACGTGGGTTCGTGCCCCGGTCCAGGAAGATCCCACATGCCACAGAGTGGCTGGGCCCGTGAGCCATGGCCGCTGAGCCTGCACGTCCGGAGCCTGTGCTCCACAACGGGAGAGGCCACAACAGTGAGAGGCCCGCGTACCGCAAAAAAAAAAAAAAAAAATACTCTAGAAGGAATCAATAGCAGAATAACTGAGGCAGAAGAACAGATAAGTGACCTGGAAGATAAAATGGTAGAAATAACTTAAAGGGAGCAGAATAAAGAAAAAAGAATGAAAAGAATTGAGGACAGTCTCAGAGACCTCTGGGACAACATTAAACACACCAACATTCAAATTATAGGAGTCCCAGAAGAAGAAGAGAAAAAGAAAGAGCCTGAGAAAATATTTGAAGATTATAGTCAAAAACTTCCCTAACATGGGAAACGAAATGGTCAATCAAGTCCAGGAAGCACAGAGAGTCCCATACAGGAAAAACCCAAAGAGAAACACACCAAGACACTTACTAATCAAACTATCAAAAATTAAATACAAAAAAAGTAAAAAATAAATACAAAGAAAAAATGTTAAAAGTAGCAGGGAAAAGCAACAAATAATATATAAGGGCATCCCCATAAGGTTAACAGCTGATCCTTCAGCAGAAACTCTGCAAATCAGAAGGGAGTGGCAGAACATATTTAAAGTGATGAAAGGGAAAAAACCTACAAGCAATATTACTCTACCCAGCAAGGATCTCATTCAGATTCAATGGAGAAATCAAAAGGTTTACAGACAAGCAAAAGCTATGAGAATTCAGCACCACCAAACCAGCTTTACAACAAATGCTAAAGGAACTTCTCTAAGCGGGAAACAAGAGAAGAAAAAGACCCACAAAAACAAATCTAAATCAATTAAGAAAATGGTAATAGGAACATACATATTGATAATCACCTTGAATGTAAATGGATTAAATGCTCCAACCAAAAGACATAGACTGGCTGAATGGATACAAAAACAAGACCCTTATATATGCTGTCTACAAGAAACCCACTTCAGACCTAGGGGCACATACAGATTGAAAGTGAGGGGATGGAAAAAGATATTCCATGCAAATGGAAATCACAAGAAAGCTGGAGATGCAAAACCCACATCAGATAAAGAGACTTTAAAATAAAGACTGTTACAAGAGATAAGGAAGGACACTACATAATGATCAGGAATCAATCCAAGAAGAAGACATAACAATTATAAATATTTATGCACCCAACATAGGAGCACCTCAATACGTAAGGCAAATGCTAACAGCCATAAAAGGAGAAATCGACAGTAACACAATAATAGTAGGGGACTTTAACACCCACTTACACCAAGAGACAGATCATCCAGACAGAAAATAAATAAGGAAACACAAGCTTTAAATGACACAACAGACCAGATAGACTTAATTGATATTTTTAGGACATTCCACGCAAAAGCAGAAGAATACACTTTCTTCTCAAGTGCACAAGGAACGTTCTCCAGAATAGATCACATTTGGGGTCACAAATTAACCTTGGAAAATTTTTAAAAATTGAAATCATATCAAGCATCTTTTCTGATGACAATGTTATGAGATTAGAAATAAACTACAGGAAAAGAAAAGTATAAAACAAAAATACATAGAGGCTAAACAGTGTGCTGCTAAATAACGAAGAGATCCCTGAAGAAATCAAAGAGGTAATCAAAAATTACCTAGAAACAAATGACAATGAAAACATGATGATCCAAAACCGATGGGATGCAGCAAAAGCATTTCTAAGAGGAAAGTTCATAGGAATTCAAGCTCACTTCAAGAAACAAGAAAAATCTCAAATAACAATCTAACCTTACACCTAAAGAAAATAGAAAAAGAAGAACAAAGAAAACCCAAAATAAGTAGAAAGAATTCATAAAGATCAGAGCAGAAGTAAGTGAAATAGAAACAAATAAAACAATAGCAAAGATCAATAAAACTAAAAGCTGGTTCTTTGAGAAGATAAACAAAATTGATAAAGCTTCAGCCAGATTCATCAGGAAAAAAAGGGAGAGAACTCAAATCAACAAAATTAGAAATGAAGAAAGAGAGATTACAACTGACACTGCAGAAATACAAAACATCATAAGAGACTACTACAAGCAACTGTATGCCAATAAAATGGACAACCTGGAAGAAATGGACAAATTCTTGGAAAAGTACAACCTTCCAAGACTGAACCAGGAAGAATTAGAAGAGATAAACAGACCAATCATGGGTAATGAAATCGAAACTGTAATTCAAAATCTTCCAACAAACAAAAGTCCAGGACCAGATGGCTTCACAGGTGAATTTTATCAAACATTTAGAGAAGAGTTAACACCTATCCTTCTCAAACTTTTCCAAAAATTACAGAGGGATGAACACTCCCAACTTGTTCTATGAGGCCACCATCACCCTGATATCAAAACCAGACAAAGATATCACAAACAAAGAAAATTACAGACCAATATCACTGATGAACATAGACGAAAAAATCCTTAACAAAATGCTAGCAAACAGAATCCAACAACACATTAAAAGGATCATACACCATGATCAAGTGGGATTTATCCCAGGGCAGGGATGCAAGGATTCTTCAATATACGCAAAACAATCAATGTGATACACCATAATAACAAATTGAAGAATAAAAACCATATGATCATCTCAATAGATGCAGAAAAAGCTTTTGACAAAATTGAACACCCATTTATGATAAAAACTCTCCAGAAAGTGGGCATAGAAGGAACCTACCTCAACATAATAAAAGCCATATACAACAAACCCACAGCAAACATCATTCTCAATGGTGAAGAACAGAAAGCATTTCCTCTAAGATCAGGAACAAGACAAGGATGTCCACTCTCACCACTATTATTCAACATAGGATTGGAAGCCACAGCAATCAGAGATGAAAAACTAACAAAAGGAATACAAATTGGAAAAGAAGTAAAACTGTCACTGCTTGCCCATGACATGATACTATACATCGAAAATCCTAAAGATGCCACCAGAAAACTATTAGAGGTACTCAATGAATTTGGTAAAGCTTCAGGATACAAAATTAATGCACAGAAATCTCTTGCATTCCTATACACTAACAACGAAAGATCAGAAAGAGAAATTAAGGAAACAATCCCATTTACCATCGCAACAAAAAGAGTAAAATACCTAGGAATAAACCTACCTAAGGAGGCAAAAGACCTGCACTCAGAAAACTATAAAACACCGATGAAAGAAATGAAAGATAACATAAATAGATGGAGAGATATACCATGCTCCTGGATTGGAAGAATCAATATTGTGAAAATGACTATACTACCCAAAGCAATCTACAGATTCAGTGTAATCCCTATCAAATTACCAATGGCATTTTTCACAGAACTAGAACAAGAAATTTTACAATTTGTATGGAAACACAAAGGACCCTGAATAGCCAAAGCAATCTTGAGAAAGAAAAACGGAGCTGGAGGAATCAGGCTCCCTGACTTCAGACTATAGTACAAAGCTACAGTAATCAAGACAGTATGGCACTGGCACAAAAACAGAAATATAGGTCAATGGAACAAGATAGAAAGCCCAGAGATAAACCCATGCACATATGGTCACCTTATCTTTGACAAAGGAGGCAGAATATACAATGGAGAAAAGACAGTCTCTTCAATAAGTGGTGCTGGTTTCCCAGACTGAACCAGGAAGAATTAGAAGACATAAACAGACCAATCAAAGAATCAGAAGATATAAACAGACCAACAAACCTTCTTGGAAGGTTGTACTGGACAGCTACATGTAAAACAATGAAATTAGATCACTCCCTAATACCATACACAAAAATAAACTCAAAATGGATTAAAGACCTAAATGTAAGGCCAGACACTATCAAACTCTTAGAGCAAAACATAGGCAGAACACTCTATGACATACATCACAGCAAGATATTTTTTGATCCACCTCCTAGAGTAAGGGAAATAAAAACAAAAATAAACAAATAGGACCTAATGAAACTTAAAAGCTTTTGCACAGCAAAGGAAACCATAAACAAGATGAAAAGACAACCCTCAGAATGGGAGAAAATATTTGCAAACGAAGCAACTAACAAAGGATTAATCTCCAAAATATACAAGCAGCTCATGCAGCTCAATATCACAAAAACAAACAACCCAATCCAAAAATGGGTGGAAGACCTAAATAGATATTTCTCCAAAGAAGACATACAGATGTCTAACAAATGTGTGAAAAGATGCTCAACATCACTAATCATTAGAGAAATGCAAATCAAGACCACTATGAGGTATTACCTCACACCAGTCAGAATGGCCATCATCAAAAAATCTACAAACAATAAATGCTGGAGAGGGTGTGGAGAAAAGGGAACCCTCCTGCACTGTTGGTGGGAATGTAAATAGATACAGCCACTATGGAGAACAGTATGGAGGTTCCTTAGAAAACTAAAAATAGAACTACCATATGACCCAGCAATCCCACTACTGGGCATATACCCTGAGAAAACCATAATTCAAAAAGATACATGCATCATAATGTTCATTACAGCACTATTTACAATAGCCAGGACATGGAAGCAACCTAAATGTCCATCAAGAGATGACTGTATAAAGAAGATGTGGCACATATATACAAAGGAATATTACTCAGCCATAAAAAGGAACGAAATTGAGTTATTTGTAGTGAGGTGGATGGACCTAGAATGTGTCATACAGAGTGAAGTCAGAAGGAGAAAAACAAATATCGTATGCTAACGCATATATGGGGAATTTAAAAAAGCGGTACTGATGAACCTAGTTGCAGGGCAGGAATAAAGACACAGACATAGAGAACGGACTTGAGGGCACAGCGGGGAAAGGGGAAGCTGGGATGAAGTGGGAGAGTAGCACTGACGTATATATACTACCAAATGTAAAATGGATCACTGGTGGGAAGCTGCTGCATAGCACAGGGGGATCAGCTCGGTGCTTTGTGACGACCTAGAGGGATGGGATAGGGAGGGTGGGAGGGAGGCTCAAAAGGGAGGGGATATGGGGATATATGTATACATATATATGTATACGTATAGCTGATTCAGTTAGTTCAGCAGAAACTAACAAAACATTGTAAAGCATTTATACTCCAATAAAGATGTGGAAGAAAAAAAAAAGACAGGATTGGCTATGAAA
The DNA here is from genome assembly GCF_039906515.1 of Pseudorca crassidens. NCBI lineage: Eukaryota > Metazoa > Chordata > Mammalia > Artiodactyla > Delphinidae > Pseudorca > Pseudorca crassidens. The sequence goes on from NC_090308.1 coordinate 56,069,004, forward strand.
AAATTTAAATATCCTGTAAGAGTAAAATATGGGTAGGCTATCTTAGCTAATAAAGATTATACACAGATTATACACAGATTTATATAATATAAACATACAAATATTATATTTATATAAATATCAGGGGTGTTAAGTGTCATATTGTTAAGTTATATTACCATCCTGCCAGAATTTCTAAAAGCAATTTCTCCATTAAATATGCATTAAAGATATCAAGAATTTGTTTATAATCAATAAGTGACTTCAAGAGGTACAAACTGATTAACATATGCTTATGCCTCGCCAAGTTTCCCATACCCTGTTACAATTACCTAGTTTATAATAGTGATGCTGATATTAAAATTATGTACACAAGGAAAAAACAGACACACACTCAGAATTTGCTCATAAGCTATACAATGGCTTAATTACTGGCAGTTACATATCTGCAGCTTAATAAGCATGTCATTTTACTCACTCATATACTTAGCTTCTCCTAAGCATACATACATACACAAACACCAGAGTGTTCCCTTTAGAATTGTTTGGCAGTTAGTCCAACAAGTCAGCTCAATCAAATGCCACATTTTTATCATAGCTTGCTTCAATGATGTGATTAACTTCACTATGTTTTGGGTATCCCCAAATAATCCAGAAATAATCATCTAAACTCTGAATTTGTTCTCTAGCATTTTGTTTTGTTATATTTTATCTATGAAATTCATATTTTTTCTTGTCTGATTTAAAAACCTGAAAAGATGAAAAACTTTTAAGATTTAGATATAAAAGTATATATAACTGAAAATAAAAAGTGTTAAAATGCAAGAACCCAAGATTTATGAAATAAGAACTATAGTAAGTAGCTTACATTCTTCTTTAACCTCTTTTTTTTTTCCGAATTAAGGTTGTATTCACACACAGATGCACACATGCACATATCAAATACACATTTGAAGCTGAATTATTATTTGCAATCTCTCAACAAAAATTTTGAGCAATTATTATGTGCCAGATACTGTTCTAGGCACGGTAGATACAGACAATGTTTATTTCAGATAATTACTGGTTATTTGACTAAACTTAACTACTTTGCTTTTTAGAATTTGATTTTCTGAACAATTCTAACTAAAGGATCCCATTTGTCCCCTCCCCACACAGTCCTGCCACTGACTAGCGTCCTGGACAAATAACATTCAGCCTAAGCAAGTTTGACCATAAATTTTTCCAAGAACAACATGCTATCTCAAACTGAAAATATTTCAGTATCTAATTCTGGATTCTACTAAAGCATCTCTGGTCCTAGGCATTCATAATATCCTTTCCTATCAATTCAGGCTATATACAAACATTATGATGCTAATGAAGTTTTCCTTTAGTGTTTCCTCAAACGTGCATGCACCTTTCAGCAGCCCTCTTTTCCCTTTTAAAATTATGCCACTATTCCTGCCATTGCCCAACAAGCTAAAGGTATCTAGAGCCCCCAAGACCTGCTCTATTATAGAATTATCTTGTATTCCAGATCAAGTTCATGAATCAAACATGCCAAATTATCTCCTCTTTCAAATAATGAAAGTGTTTTTTAAGGACCTGTTCTGTGTCAGGCCCCACACCAATACCCCTTTGGGATATCTCTGATGAATGTCAGCTCATCTGATAAACTGAGCTAATGTGTTAGTAGGTCCTACTGGGATAATGGATTACCTTCACAATAATATGTTACATGTTAATAAAAGCTTCGTGGAGATAGTACCTTAATCCATAGAAATTACTGCAGTAGTTGAAATTTCAGGTACCAGGGCAAGCTTACATTTAAAAATCATTTCAGATCCAGAATGGACTTTCAAGACAGTCTAGTCAAACTCCATTTACAGAAACCCAAAAGTGTTACATGATCTCCCTAAAATCTGACATCTGGTTCTTGGAAAAATCAACATTTAACTTCCAGTTTTCTTGTACCCTAGCCTTTAGAGTTTCACTTCTCTAAAGTCTTCACTTCTCAGGATAAACTACCAGCTTTTTAATTCAATTATATATCGAGCAGACCCTGTGCTTATGGAGCTGTAATTCTGATTCTGATGAATCACATCCACCACTCAAAGTACTACAGTACAAGCAGATCACACACAGACATAAAACAAATTATCCTATCAAGTCATAAAGAGCATTATTTTCTTTCCTACTAAACCCTTAATATACTTACATGGGACCACAAGATTAATGTGGGCTTAACAAGTTTATATGAAGATGTTCAAATCAAACCATTATCTACCTGTATTATCCAGGTAGATGGACCACTAAACAAGAATTCAGAAAAATTATTGAGCCCTCAATCTCAATTTATAAGGATTCCACAAAATGTTCATATTCTATTGAAATTAACTTGGGAAGTATAAATTTAACCTAGGTCTAATTATTTTATGACATGGTACCTATAACACTGTTATAATAATGTAGACTGGCCCATGGCGTGCTAGAAGCAGGGAGACAGGAACAATTAATTCAGCAGAGAATCGGGGCAATTAGAAAATAAGTTTTAAAAAAATGACTTCCCACTCCCAACCCCAATCTCCTGAGAATTTTGCCCTTATCCCATTCCAGTCATGCCAGAAGCACGTCTTGCATTATGGAATATTGTTTGGAAAGGGGGGGCTCAGTGTACAAAATACAACATATTGCTAAAATCACTGGAACAAATACAACCAGCCTTTCTAGACACATTATCTACCTTTTGTTTTTTCTTCTTTTTAGATATACAAAACACAGAGAGCAAAAACAAGCAATGAACCCACTTTGCCAGAAAAAGTCTCTGCTCCCTTTCCTTACCAATCTCCTACAGCCCATACACAACTCCCCAAAACAATAGCTCTATGCCATTATCCCTAAATAAAGTATGGAAGACATTAATAAAACAGTCTTATGAAATTATTTCAAACAGCAATTAAAATTCAGAATTATATAAAAAAAATAAACATTAAAGAAACATTATTAAAAATAATACATTTATTGCATATAAAACTTAGTGAATGCTCAGGTATGTCTGAAGAAATTCCAGGATCCTCAGCATAACTTGAAGTGTTTGTAAGCAAAGAGTCTCCACAGTTTAAGTCTATGGAAAGTCTAAAAAAGTATAACTAAGCATAAAACAAACCATTTAATTACTCAGACATCCTTGAGTATCCAGTGAATTCAATAACTTCAATTTGCAGAAATAATTTTTAATATTAAAATATCAATGCCAGTTATCCCTGGTACCTGCTCACTGATGGACTGGTGTATCTTGGGCTGCTCCCCCTTCATTTATTAGCTTTCTGTTAGCTTCTGGCCAGATACCTTCCTCATTCTTTTTTTTTATGAAGAAAAAGAGGTTCCACAGTTAGAGCTAAATCTTAATCTTGGAGTGAATCCTGGACTTCTAATCACACGGAACTGACCATAAATTAAAGATAACTACAATATTTTAAACCTAAGAAATAAAAACAAAAACCTAATGGCTATAAAGATCTTGTAGTAACATGGGAAAATGGGTATAATTTAATCTTATGTGAAAAAGCCAAATACAAAATTGCTTATGAAAAAATAAATATATAAAAGAATTGGAAGAAAATAAACTAAATTGCTAATAATTATGTTAGGGGGTAAAGTTATAAGTGAGGTATTTTTTTTTCTTGTTTCTATTTTCCAAACTTTCTGTGATACCATTTCTATATGAAAATGTTTAATTATTAAAACCAAAATTTCCTTTAGGTTACCTTAAACTGATTATTATGTTTTACATAAAACACTATCCATTTAGTACAGAGTACTTGCATTCTGACTTAGCAATGTCACCATATTATTTTAAGAACAGAGAAATTGTTCACTCTATTTCACAAATGGGGTATGAATTCATCCCTTGAAAACATACTTTTTAATTTAAAAGGTTGAATATAGTTCTGATGATTGGGCATTGTTGATCTGATTTTGAATCCTAAGGTAGAGCTAACACTGAATGTCAAAGAAATGTAGCTCTTATCAAATGAAGAGTTATACAAATGTTCATGATCAATGTCTAAAAATGTTCAGACCCCACCAAATTTATACCAATAATACTAAATTCTTCCTTAGCTATCATCCAAAAGACCACAAAAAACAAATGTTGGTGAGGATGTGAAAAAAGGGGACCCTTGTACACTGTTGGAGGGAATGTAAATTCGTGCAGCCACTGTTTTTTTTGAGACACAGTGTGGAGGTTTCTCAAAAAACTAAAAATAAAACTACCATAAAAACCAGCAATTCCACTCCCGAGTATTTATCTGAAAAAAACAAAAACACTAATTCAAAAAGATAAGTGCACCCCAATGTTCATAGCAGCATTATTTACAATTGTCAAGATATGGAAGCAACCTAAGTGTGCCTCAACAGATGAATGGACACAGAAGATGTGGTATATATGTGCATGTAAATATATACATATATATATACACACACACGTGCACACATGCAAACATACAGTGGAATACTACTTAGCCATAAAAAAGAATGAAATTTTGCCATTTCCAACAACATGGATGGACTTGGAGGGTTAATAAGTCAGACAGAGAAATACTGTATGATAGCACTTATTTGTGGAATCTAAAAAATAAAACTAACTAGTGAATATAACAGAAAAGACTCACAGACATAGAGAACAAACTAGTGATTGTCAGTAGGAAAAGGGAAGGGGGAGGGCCAAGTTAAGGATAGGGGATTAAGAGGTACAAACTATTATGTATAAAATAAATAAGCTACAAAGATATACAGTGCAACACGGAATATAGCCAATATTTTATAATAATTATAAATGGAATATAATCTTTAAAAATTGTGAATCACTATGTTGTACACCTGAAACTTGTATATTTGTACATCAACTATACCTCAATTTTAAAAAATTTAAATTCATCCTCTTTGCAGAGCATTAAAACTGATGCTCCTCTAATCCTCTCAAGCTCTGCCCAGTAGAGCTCAGGGAAGCAAATAAATACTAGTGGTTTCTCCACAGAGAAATGTATTGGAACTTTTCTAGCACTACAACATACAGAGTGGAATTCAGTAAAAGCTAATGGTTGAATTGCACCCTCCAAGGGTTTAGTTTTCGAAATTCTAAAAAGAGCTCAGTATAGGGCACATTATACTAAGCAGTTTCATGGCTAGGCCCACTGCCGTAACTGGTTAGTCTCCTATGTTGAAATGTGAACATTTAAACAGAAGGCATAATACAGCATCAGTGGCTTGTCTGGGACAGCTGCACTAGCTTCCCGGTCTCGCCTGCTGGGAAGAGCTAGCATGCTTGGCCATACTCACGTGAGGGCTAGAGGTTGGACACTGGCAATCCTCCCTGGTATCTCATGAATTTATATTAGGATCTCACAGAATGCTTTTAAAATGTTCCATCTCATATATCATAGATTATTCCACTGTCAATAAAATCCATGATTATAAACAAATAGCTTTCAGTATTTTGGAATTTTTTTAACTCTGTAGTGTTTCTTTGTCTTGAAGGCAAGTCAAAGGAACAAACCTGTTTTATATAAAGTCAGATGCTTTAAATCTGCAGTTGGTAATGCTACCAATCTAAGAAGATGAAGGAGGAGAAGGGGAAGCAGGAGGAGACAGGAATGAAATACACCTGCTTGTGTCTGTCTGCAGTAGGAATAACTCAGTTTTCCCGCTCATACAAAGGTGAGCTCAGCTTCTCCTACTTTGCTTCCTTTACTGTTTCAAGTAACAATTATTTGGTGTTTAGCATTTCTTGATAATTTCCCTTTCGATGTCTTATGTTTTGTTCAAACAGCTGAGACTCCTCAAAGCCTGTTACTGGGAAGTAAGTTGATGTTTTATAGAAAATTTCTAAATTGTATATTTTTGAAGGAACATGTCAATGAAGCAAGAAGGGAATTTAATGCAATAAAATTTAACATATATGTGCTAAAGGGGTGCTTATAAAATCAAAGTATAGACATAGAGCACATGCACTGGAAGGGTCTGCACATTTAACAACATAACCTTCTGGGGAGCAATCCCAATATGTATTTCTGATGAAAAAGATTACATTCGTATTGCTCTAGTGACTGGAAAATCACAAACAAATTAGACATTTTGAATGCATCATAACTAATAAGACTGTGGAAACCTTTCCTTATTAAACTAAGTTAACATTATCAATTTAAAGCACATTTCTGACAGCTCAAATACATTTTTTTGGCCATGTAACAGGTTTGAAAATATTAATTTCGCATTTCTCTAAACCATAATAAGAGCATAGCATGAATATTTAAGAAGCTTAGCTTTGATTTAAATATAATTTGCTCAGGATACGCTGGCAGCAACCAAAAATGTAGTGTAATACCCTCAAAGCTGGCAATTCCAAACTCATTTAAGAAAGCAGATAATGTGGGTTGGCAGCATTAAAGCAAATAAAGTCAATTAATTTTTTTCTTAATTTGTTTCTTCTAGCTTGAAATTGCCAGGGATAGATAAATCTCAATCTTTTTAAATTGAGATGAATAAAAAAAAGAAATTACTGAGAAGGGACCAAAAACAAACAAAAAAAAAGGATGAAAAAAATCTAAAGCTGCTATTTCTTATTCTGATCTTAATAGCAGGCTACAGTTGAATAATAACGTTATCTATTGGAGGTCACTGAAATGTAGAGAGGGAAATCCATTTTGAAAACTTTAATGTGAAGAAAGTTGGTACATCATTTCAGCAATACCCTGAACAGAAAGTTTTTTTAGCACTGTTATGTTAGAGAAAACCACAATTTTATAGTAACTGAAAAATGCAAACTTACTGCAAAAATAAAACTGTCATTTTCTTTTATTACCATTAATCATATGATTTGAAGTGTGATCCTTTGTTGAAGCTGAGACTAAGTGGTGAGATATTTCTACCAACCACACTCAGACAGTATTCTTAATGTTTCACCACCCTTCTTCAGCCCATTTTGGTTTACCATGGGACTGTAATACTGTTTTGCAGAAATAGGAAAGCAATAAAGAAGCACATTGAAATGGAATCCTAACTTGCTTTCCAATAAAAAAAACAGTTTGCATTATTTAGTTTCTGCTTGAAGGCACTTCAATTTTTGATGCTTAGATGACCCAACTTAGGTGTTGAGTGAACATATCTTTCATACTATCACTGCCACCTTTTTAGGAAAAAAAAATTATAGAGTAAAGCTGTTTTGGAGGAATTTAAAAGCAATGTCTTATTTGATACTTTGAGAGCAATAGTTCTCAACCCCGACCACACATTGGAGAACGTAAAAAAAAAAACCCAAAACTCCGGTTTGCACTGCAACCCCAAATCAATTAAATAACAATGCCTTTGGGTGAGCCCTCAGGTATTAGAAGTTTTTCAAAGTTCCCCAGGTGGTTCTAATATTTGGCCAGGCTTAAGAACCACTACTTTAAGAGTAAGTCATTCTTAAAACATTAGGAAGGCTTTTAGTACTGCTAAATGAATGCCTCTAATCTTTAATTAATCATGGCATCATACCACACTGATTATCAATACTATAGCCATGTTTCTTGAAGAAAGTGTTTTAACATACGGAAATCTGTATGCTACACTTGCATATCCATATGCTCTGTTTCTATGTATATTTTTCAAAATACCATTTTATCCTTTGTGTCACTTTCACAAGAAACATGTCCTCCATATTTTATGAATTGATTAATAGGAGGGTATTTATTTCTATATACATAATGATTTTAAATTAATAAAAATATTATTTCAAGCTATAATTCATAGAAAACTATTTATTGAGATAAAGTATTGGATATTAGTTTGAATATTAGTGAATACTTGTTTTATACTTTAATAGGTAAATTGGATATCAAGAGTGCCTCCATAGGAAGGTTAAACTAACATAAAACAAAATAAGCAGTGCAAAATAAAATTTCTAATATTTACTAAAAGAGTAATAAAAAGAAAACTGATGTTTGGAGGGCACATCCTCTGGCCAGTCACATTAAATATATTATTTCACCTTTCTTTTCCTTTTTTTTAAAATATTTATTTATTTATTTTTGGCTTCGTTGCTGTGCGCGGGCTTTCGCTAGTTGCGGAGAGTGGGGACTACTCTTTGTTGCGGTGCGCAGGCTTCTCATTGCTGTGGCTTCTCTTGTTGCAGAGCACGGGGTCTAGGCACGAGGTCTTCAGTAGTTGTGGCACGTGGGCTCAGTAGTTGTGGCACACGGGCTTAGTTGCTCCGAGGCATGTGGGATCTTCCGGGACCAGGGCTCGAACCTGTGTCCTCTGCATTGGCAGGCAAATTCTTAACCACTGCGCCACCAGGGAAGTCCCTCACCTTTCTTTTAAAAAAAAAATCCTGAGAGGTAGGTAGCACTCATCATCAGAGTTGAATAATGTGGTTTCAGAAAAATCAATAATTTATCCAGGGTCACACAATAATTAAGTTCAAACATGGAGTGCAAATCCAGATTTTATTCTGTACTTTTTTCCTGCCACTCCATGCTATCTTCAAGAAAGGAAGCTTTGGCATGGCTAACTTCCATAAGACAACTGAAACAAATATCTCAAAAGAAATGCCATAATTAATTCAATTCCATTCAACTAATTTATTGACTGCCTAATATAATCAAGAGCTACTAGTAGCTATCAAAGATATAGGAGTGAAACTCATTTGACCCCTGCCTTCAGATATATTATTACACAAATAATAATGGATGATAAAAATATATTAAGAGCTATGAGAGAAGTATAAACCAGGAAGTACTATAGTAATGCAGACAGAGGAGAATTTTCCTGCATCAGCAATCAAGGAAGCAATGGGAATGACGACTGAGATCTACTTAACCATGAAGGTTAAGTAGAATTTCTGGAGGACAAGGGGTGTGAAAAAAATGTGCAGTGATTAATCTACAAAGGGAGATGGTTTAGAATGGTTTAGAGACTGGTAAGAAGTAGTGAAATCTGTCTAAAGTATAGAACACACAAAAAAATGGAGTGGGAAAGGAGACAGACATTTTCATGGTATCAAAACCAAAAGGTCTGAAAGCCACTTTAAAGATTATCAAGTAGTATATCCTCTCTTTTTACACTGAGGACACTGCAGCCCAGTGATGTTGAACGTTTCACCAAACATCACACCAGTAATAAGTGGTAGAGCTATACACAAAGATAAATCTCTTCCTAGCCTTTTCTCTGTTCTCTATTCCATTTCATCCTCCCTCTCTTCTTCCCTCACTTTCTCCCTTGCTCCCTTTCTTCATTATTTTACATTTTTCTTTCATTTCATTTCTTTTTTTTTCTTGTATTTTTAACACCATATATAAAATACAGTAAATAGCATAATAAAAGGGTTGACCTAAATTATGTAGGCAATGATGAAAAGCCTGAGTAGTTACTGCCGCACACATAGACGCCATTTACTTACTAGCAAAATAGTGTTTTCTCTTGTAGACACATCTTAAGCCAGCTACAGCCTGGATCAGAAGCTCTGAAGCTGATCCTGAAATTACACTGACCCAGAATCACATCTTTGATGTGGTCTTGAGACCCACAAATCTCTGGAATATTCACTGGCTTTCAATCTGCCACTTTTTAAACTTCATGGAGTTAATAACAGCAACAAAGAAGAAATGTTACAATAACATATTACCATATCTTAATAAGGTTAATTCCCAAACTTACTGTGAATTCATTTAAACAAACGCTCCATGATGCCTCTTGTCTTTATTTTACATTCACTCTCTAAATCTATTGCTACTAGAGCTGCAAAATTTCATGCCATCTGAATGACTTGTGATTTCCCAGATTTCTCTTATTTTCTTCATTAGAAGGCCATGAACTATATACTCTCCAAGTCATTACATACCTTACCTAAGTTCCAGAATGGCTTTCAATAGACTCAGTAATATTTTGGAGCCTATTAGTCAATGTACTGAACAGCAAATTTACCAGAGCAATTTATAAAGAACAAAGAGTGAAAGTTGGGACTTTCCTGGTGGTCCAGTGGTAAAGAATCTGCCTTACTACAATGCAGGGGATGTGGGTTCGATCCCTGGTCATGGAACTAAGATCCCACATGCCACTGGGCAACTAAGCCCCTGGGGCAACTAAGCCCACGCACCACAACTACTGAGCTCACATGCCTCAACTAGAGAGCCTGCATGCTGCAAACTACAGAGCCCACGTGCCCTGGAGCCTGCGCACCACAACTAGAGAAGAGAAAACCCACACACCACAACTAGAGAGAAGCCCGTGCACCGCAATGAAGAGCCCACGCGCCTCAACGGAAGACCCTGCATGCCGCAACTAAGATCCAAAGCAGCCAAAAATAAGTTAAATAAATAATAAAATCTAAAAAACACACAAAGAGTGAAAGTCATGATAATCACAATTTTCCTCATTATTTTTCCAAACTGGAAAACGTTCCCATTTTTCAGCTTTTTTCCAGTTTTATCTTTGTATTATTAGTCCCTGTGCTTCAAGAAAATCATGTTCACAATCTTCCTATCAGATAGTTCTTTTTTTTTTTTTTTTTTTTGCGGTGCGCGGGCCTCTCATTGTTGTGGCCTCTCCCGTTGTGGAGCACAGGCTCCGGACGCACAGGCTCAGCGGCCATGGCTCATGGGCCTAGCCGCTCCGTGGCATGTGGGATCTTCCCGGACCGGGGCACGAACCCGTGTCCCCCGCATCGGCGGGCAGACTCTCAACCACTGCGCCACCAGGGAAGTCCCCAGATAGTTCTTTTTTAAATTTTGAAATATTTTAAAAAGGCAACTGAAATATCTGGAAAGAATTATTTGATTAACAAATACAGTATATTAATTGTTCCACCACTGACACTAAGCAATATAAATTTTCAAACAAAAATACTTTAAAAGCCTCTCAGTTTAAATAATTCAACTTAAAAAGCTGTTATTTTCATGATTAATTGTATTTGCAGAAAATTTATTACATATTTTGATTCATTCTAAAAATATTGATTAAAATAATTTATCCTAAATCTAAGTTATAATGGTTGTTAATCACTAGCATAATTTCTTAAATTTCCTCACTTTGGCATTGTTGGTGTGCCAAACATCCAAGTAAAACAACAGAAATTCAGCTACCGAAGGACCTCAAAGTATTCAAATGTGAGATATGTTGACAAAATATTTGCATATGTAATAAACCTTTTTGGGGCATAAGCATTGAAGTAAAATTAAGAAATTTTGAATATATTATATATAGATCATATACATACACACAAACACACATTCAGTACATAATTTCAAAATTGTTAAGTAAATTTTCACCATTTGGAAATACATCTGTGTATTTTCTGTTAGGAAATACATCTGTGTATGGCTGAATACAAATTCATAATATAGGACTAGACAGAGTATGTCAACCTTTTCATAATCGTAACACAATTAAAACCCCCTCAAATCTAAAACCCAAGCAAATTGATCTTCCTTCAATATCAGAATATCTATATTCCAGGCACTCACCAGAAGATCTACCCCTAAACTGATCATTATCCAATCTTTGTCAAAAGTGCTGCTGAGATAGTTGGCATGTCAAAGGGCCAGGCCAGCCACTAAAAACTGATATTGTCAGATAATACTGCTCTCACAAAATCCCAACCACATTGCTTTTTAATATTAAGTTCTTGAATTATTAAAGAGAAAAATCTAGAAATTACCAAAAGTGTTCCCAATAAAGCCATTGTTAATGCTATTGTCCATTCTGTTGTCACTATTTCTTATAAACACCCTTTATACACATATGTATATACAAAAAAAGATGTCTTCATTTATCAGATTATTATATTACTACTAAGTATTTCATATTGCCCTGGCTTCCAGGATGCCTAGAACTAAATTATGTTTTGTGTTGATTTCAATTATAAAAAACATTAAAAAAATAGAGTAACATTAAACAAAAGGTAAACATCATTTTATACTCTTACAAACAAGGAATACACTCATTACCACTTTGTTAGTTAAATAACTATATTTTGTTTCTGTTATTGGCATTTATTTGCTTACTAATGAGATTTAAAATATTATAGTAAATCAATGTCATTTTTATTTCTTATTAAGAGAATTTGTATTTCTTGGTATGGGAATTCACTTTCTTCATGTCCTTTGTCAATTTTTCTAATTACTCTTTAAAGATTTCCTTTATAAACTTACAAGAACACTACACATAATGATGATATTTGATATTTTTCTTTCAAATATTTTCTCTGCTTATCTTTTACCAGGCATTCAAATGTCCCATGAACAATTATTTAATAAGCAAGCAAGACGTCCAAAGCTTTAAGAAGCTTAAGTAAACTTCAATTCTTAGAAAATGCAACTTTAAAATAATAAATAAAATGTAAGCATTTGGATGGAAATATTTTCACAGTGTCGTTTCCACTGTGCATTGCACCTTGGTAACCTGTTGACCCTAGCTCACCTTTTCTGCTTATTTGGAGCACTCAGGAGGAACCTGAGAGGGTGGACCATACTATAAGACAGGGATGGCCTCAGGGCCTCCTCAGATTATAAAGAGCTTTCTAGCCTTCCACTGCTAGCTGAAGCCCAAGCTATTGAGTCTTATGTCGGTTTTTTTAAATGAGTGCGCAATTTTATGTTTTGGGGAAGGGGAGGAATTATGTCTGCTCCCTTTTCTCAGGCTATTTCTGTGACTTCCTGCCAATCTTTCTGTAGCTGTTTGTAGAACCTGCTTCTTCCCCTTCCTTTCACACACTTCAAATGGCTCATAAACCAGAAAAATTAAAAAATATATAAAATATAAAAAATTAAAAAAATATAAAATATAAAAAAATGTTTTGGAAGTGTTTCTTTAATGTATAAACTTTGTGCCCAACCATGTGATTACAGAGATAAAGAAATTGAGGCCCAGAAAATGAACTTATTCCCCCAAGATTACTGCTTACTAACTTCTGGCTTAGTACAATTTTGGGAAAAGGATTGGTTCATGCAGTTTTGTTTGGGTTTTTTTTTCGGTACGCGGGCCTCTCACTGCTATGGCCTCTCCCGCAGGCTCCGGATGCGCAGGCTCAGCGGCCATGGCTCACGGGCCCAGCCGCTCCGCGGCATGTGGGATCTTCCCGGACCGGGGCACGAACCCGTGTCCCCTGCATCGGCAGGCGGACTCTCAACCACTGCGCCATCAGGGAAGCCCAGTTTATGTAGTTTTGATTAACTAAATGTGGTTGATATTTAGCTCCTTTCTCATAAATCACTAACTAGTGCTTCAGCTCTCAGGCTTAGATGTTCGTGCAAAATATAGTTATCAATTTATTTTGGCGCTGAGATATATGGAAAATTTAATAGTTAAGATCAAAATTATATCTGACAAATAACTTATCATAAAATATAAAATACAAATTTTGGAAATAAAGAGATCAAACTCTTGTTAAGGAATTTGAGGACGACCTATGTAAAACAAAATAACCACAGCACATTCCGTATCTGGTAGGTTAAATCTAAGCCATGCCTCTAGCTGACCTCAAATTCAATGAGCCAATGCTTCATCTGGCCTCCTAAAATAATGCAAGCCTGAAGTACAGTATATAAAGTCATGCTCACATCATGGTCACACTATACTTTGTGCCAGACTATTGGGTTCACTTCTAAGAACCCATTTCTTAATTGGGACATTGACAAAATATTCAAAGGAAAAAGACAGGATGACAAGAGGTCTGAGAACTATTCTATCAAGTGGTTTAATTAAAAAATCTTAAGTAATTAAAGAGAAATTATATTTAAACAGCTGTTCACATGCGATTGGGATTAGTCTTATTTGGCCAAATGTCAATTTGAGGATTTAGGGAAGGATTTTCTAACAATATGAATTGCCAATAAAGAATGGGCTCTAAAATAAGTAATGCCCCACCCATAGATGTGTACAAGATGGACTTAAATGAAAATCTATCTGTGAAAGGTATTACAGAGAAGATATCAGACCTGAACTACATAGCAGGCAAGTTTCTTCTAATTTTGACATTCAATCGAAAGATTTCTAGAAATCTGTAAAACTTACATTACTACATATGTTAAAAAAAAGATCCGAATATGTTAGGTACCCAATAACGAACCTAAACAAGTAAGATATATGACTACAGCTCCCAAATTATCTATTTAAACTATTACTAATCAAAACTCCTGAGAGACCCATTGTTCCAAGAATATCAAGAAAGTAAATACAGAGCTCTTGGTAAACCTCGGTGTTGAAACAGATGTTATCTAAAGAGCAAAAAATTGGACTCTCTAAGAATTATTGGGTCAGATTGGTTCAAATATATTTAACTGGGAAGAGATCAAATTTATAACTTATAGTCTTCCATTGGAAATTTGTGTAAGGGGCACAACTTCCTTGGAGAACACATTTATAAACCTGAGAGGGCTTTTACAAAGAATTTCCCTCCAAGTTTCTAAGATTCTGATTCTCCTTTGGCCCTCTCCTACAGCAGTGAGAAATCACTGCTTCAAGAAGCTACTCTTCAGCAACGAAGACCCAAAAGTAAATAAATAAATTAAAAAAAAAAAAAGATCAGTAAGGAAGCTACTCTTATTGAAGGAAATGTGTTAGATCACTCAGTTGCGTTGAGGAAAGAATAAAAGTAGAGAACCACTGTGGCATACGTATAAAGTCTTTTCCATGTTCAATGTGTCATAGTTAAGAGCAAAGAGACAAGGTGATTGAAGTGATTCTAGTAAGGCATAGGTGGCATTTCCATAAATTCTCCTACAAAACTACTAATACAGTCATATGTGTAGATTGTTTTTAAAATTGTTTTGACATTTAATCCAGTTGTCCTTCAAGGTTCAGGACTTTTAAGGACAATTTTGAAAATATACGGTTAGTTTAAATGAAGTCATTCTTCCAAAGAGGTAATGATAAAAGTGATCTATCCCTGTTTTCCTTTCCCAGTGTTTATTCAGAAATATGTCTTGCTAGCAAAAGCTTAATTACCTGATGTGATTAAGCTCCTTTACAAGACAGACCATCTTATGCTACTAAAACCATAAGATTCTTAGTGTACAAAAGAAAGATAATACCAATGAAGATGACAGGCATCAATGCCACTTTATATCTGTTTATAATAACACCATATGATTTTACTCTATGTAAAAAGGATTTTATTCTTTGTAATGAAGTATAATAATGAACTGTATAGATAAAAAGGATGAAAATTTCAAAAAAGTACCATGAATAACTCATAAACCCACAACCTTGTGCTATGAAGAGCATGCTTCTAAATTGGCAAAGTTTATCATTCATTTGAATTTGGTTCAGCAAAAATGCATTCTGTTTAACTAGATACAGATCACTAGGTTAACTACTACAAAGGATACCAACACGATAGAATCTTGTAGGCCAGATTATCAGAGATAAAGATTTACTCAGCAAAGCCAACAGAAACAAGCTGAGTGCTAAGGGGGAAGAGGTCACAAAGAAGAGACTAGTGTTTAAGTCTTGAAATTTGGAGAAGGAGATTACAGCCAGAGATCAGGATAAATGACCCAGACGAGGTGGTAAAGCATGAGATGTGACCATGGAATGACAATAATACTAAGATCTTACAAATGTAAAACAGTGTTTATACATATTATCTCAATAAGTCTTTACAATGTCCGGTAATTTAAAGAAGGAAAATATTTTGGCCTCATTCAGAGACAAAAAATCACATAGCAATAGTTTCTATGTGTGCCGTGACAGGAAAAATCCTGCAAGCCCTGAACCCTGGTGAGGTTTATCACAGCTGCATTAGTGAATGATTCAGCTAGAGATGGGAAAAGTGGCTATGACCCAACTGCCATAAAATTGCAAGAATCTGTTGTAGGGTTAGTCAGTCAGCACACATCTGGTTCCACAGCCCACATCAACTAAATTTTTTGGCCCATTACAAAAGAGGAAACAGACACAGGAGAATAACTGGGGCTATGGAAAGATGAAAGAAAACTGGTAAAAGATCAAAGAAACAATGGATTCTAAAGTGGAAGCAAGTGCCCTTTTGAAATGGCTGTCCCTGGAGTACAAGCTGAACATTTAAGCAGATGAACCAGAATGAATAAGATGTAGAGGGCATATGAGAAGGACAGAAGGACTCGGGGGAGGAGATAAATAAGAAGTTCACTGTGGGGGCAGAAGGGGGAAGGGAGAATGGAAAAGAGGATGGGATAAGATGTAGTGTTCACAGAAAGTATGTTCAAAGTTAGAGATCTTGAAAATGATACTTTCAAGTAATGATAGAAAATGTAATCACAATGAAAGACAGTTCAAACTGGCTGAAACGGAAATAGAGACAAATGCTACTAGGTTTTAGGAGGTGAAAACAATGAAATACCAGGTTACTCAAGGGTCATCAACATGAGTACCGTCTCCAAGTAAAAATGGCAAGAGAAAGCCATTGAGGAAGACTAAACCAAATCCTTAAGTTACCGAGGAAGAGGAGAGCAAAACAGTAGAGATCAAGGATTATGCTGAGCCTGCTTCGTTCTCAGATTTTTAGGGAACTGATGGAGAAGTAGGCTGCACTGGAAGGAATCCCAGGGACGTTGTCACATTTGGGGTAATTTAAAAAGGAGAAGGAAGAAATGTCTGAGAAGTTCAAGTGTGAGGATTAGTTTTTTTCCCAACCGAATGAGACACGCAGGTAGAAAAGTAGAGGCAACTGATAATTAGCAGATGGGGTGAAGGGATCCTGAGGGCTTATTGCAGAGTGAGAAAACAAGAGGATATGGAAGTAAAACAGAGAAGCTTCATCCACAAGGGGCAATGCTTATGGTTCAATAATAATACAGGGAGTGGTGAGTAGACTGAAAGTAGTTAATGAAGACTTTAGTACCATCAACCATGTGGGTCAAGTTTGTACCTTTTTTTTAAATCTGAAAATGTACAGATTTTCAACAAGAAAGGAGGACTGCAATTTCCAAATTGGAAATTCTTATTTAGTGAGCAAATTGTGTGGTTCCAATAACAAAATGCAATTAAGATAAACTTCACATGTAAATTGAAGGGATTTCGTAAATTTGGATCATTACCACACTTACCACCAAAAGTCATCAGAAGCTAATATAAAACAATGTTTTCTTTTGTAATTAAGAAACCTTAATACATTTTATGAATATCCTGTAGTATTTTTTATATCATATGCCCAAATTGCCAGGGTTCCATTAGAGATGAAATATTTTGACTAATTTGAATATATTACTTAATAGAAACCTACAATATTTCTAAAAATTATTAAAGTAGCAACTAAATGAATAAAAACAAGTAAAACTTCCATCTAGACCTTATCTCAGAATATAGGATATGTTCTTCCTTGAAATGCAAATAAAGTAATTTAAAAATGAAAACATTTTCAGACTGAGATACTGAAAATTACACTGCAGTACAAATGGCTTCAGGTAGTAATCATATTTTTAGAGTAAGTAATCAAGGAGAGAAAACTATTACCTGGCTTTAGTTTGGAGTTTTCCAAGTATATGCACATATTCAAAAGATTCATCCTACTAAAAGTTTCAGAAATAATTTTCATTGTTATATAATAAATAATAACCATTTTAAAGTGATTTTCAAAAAACTTTCCTTGCATCCAAAATTTACTTGCCCATTTTAGCTTTTTGTTGCGTCAGAAGATAAGGCTGAACAAAATTAAATTCTTTGATTAAAACTCAGAAACATGTATCTACTCATTTGTTTTGAGGAATAATCACAATACAACAACATAATTTGTTTTGATATTTAATATATTTTGCTTTTTCCATCAATCACTGGATATTTTTAGTGCTTTTCTATATGATAGTATTCCTCTATGTAAATGGGAATTCAATTCAGTTTTTGAGATACATATTCTCCAAAATTTTTAGACACATTTTCCTCCTTTCATTTTCTCTTAAGTGAGCTGTTTGATTCGTGGGGAAAAAAAAAAGCAATACTGTTGTTACTCTCTTTTTTAACTCCACATAGGATGTTATTGGCTCCCCTTGTTCCTTAAGCATGTACATCTGTACCTTTTATTGAAGACCCCTTTCCTATTTTAGATATTTATAAATGGGAATAGCCAATCTCAAACTGATCACTCTGTGATGCATTCTATTAAAGAGTGGTGAAAATGAAATAGTATAATGCAAAGAGAGGTAGTAGTAGAATCGAAAGCATTCATGTCTAATTCTTTCATACACATTATAAGAAAAATAGTAAAACTGGAAAAATCTCATGTGTTGTTTCTTTGCTAGTTCACTCATGACTTGCTAACACCAGGCATGGTAAAAATACTTACTCACAGAAATCCGGGACAACAGTCTACACAGGAGGTGAAAACTATCACTCTCAGGCCAAATCTGTCCACTACTTGCTTTTGCAAATAGTTTTACTGAAACTCAGCTGTGCCTATTCATTTATGTATTGGCTGCTTTCATGGTACAAAGGTAGAGTTGAGTAGTTGCTACAAAAACCTTATGTCCTAAAAAGTTGAAAATATTTACTATCTGGCCCTTTACAGAAGAAGTCTGCCAACCCCAGGTTTAGGTTCAAAGGGTTCTCCATTTATCTGTCCTCTCATCACTCTTTTTGTCTTACACTTCCTTCTAAACCCAATGGTAGCATATAGAAAACATAAGTTTCTGGTATGTCTTTCAAGAAATCTGGCAGCATGTCAAACAACTATCAAGCTTCAGGACATATCTGTGGCTAAAGCCAGGCTCCATGCTATATCCTTTCCTGCCATGTAGCAGACCTTGGAATCTCAGCCAAAGTTTCTTCCCTCTTTAAAATTATCCTCACCCACTCTTATCCCTTGAAGTTACCCCTCTCCCAAGAATTAGAAAAACTCTGCTCTGTTCATTCTTTTCTTGCATCTCCTAAAAGACAAGTATTGACATCCTTTCACAACAAGAAGTTTCCCAAGTCGCTTTCTTGTACTCAGTAGTTTCAGCAACAAAATGAGGCCACAGAGACTTCTTACTTCATAAAGCTTTTCCCAGGCCTTAAAGCCAATCAAGGCAGAATTATTGGCCATCCATTGTTGCAGGAGGGTAGGTCACCTCCTAAAGTGGGTAACGCCATGTTCCGGGTGGCACGGGCATTTCCAGTGTTAAAACGGAACAGAAACAAACTAATTGACAAACAAACCAAAAAAGATCCTGTTCTCTCACTAGAAAAATAACCTGGAGACCTTCTAGAAATATAGGAAACTGTGACCGCTTTATTTTTTTCTAATCTTATGGTACTGAAATAGAATCTGATTCACCAGACTTCCAGGAGGTACAGACTGGTTGGGCAGGGCCAATCCCATCTAAAGCAGGAATCCACTAGAGGCAGGAGATAGACACTAGACTACACAGAAAGTGTCACTCAGTGAGAACTGATATGTGGGGATACTGGTTTTTGGAAAGAGTTGAGCTTAGAGAACATCTAAAGGTATTAAGGTCTGCAAAATGGAAGAGAGCTACAAGTCCTACAGTCTAACATTCTCCCCGCTGTGAATCTTCTGAACAATTGAAAACAAAAACAAAACAAACAAAGAAACCAAACCAAACCAAACCACAGCATTTCTTGTGGAACCTGGCAAAGAGGGTGAGTCTTTAGGTCTGAGTCTGATGAGTACTGGCTTTTAAAGTTCCTTGCAGATTTGGGAGCGGGGGCCGGGGTGGAGGTTCCAGGGCGGACAACAGGAGGAAGTAATACACTGCAAATCTATGAAAAGGGCTTTGAGCTCTCTAGGTCCTCAAACACAAATATGGGTAAATGTGTCAATATGTCCTACGGTAGAGAGGGGCCCCCAGTTGGAACCTGATCATCAATTTTAATGTCTTAAACTGAAAAGAACTAGGAAATATAGTCGTTGGACAGGCTGCATGGGTTCAGGTTTTATTACACAGGCAGAAAGATATACGGCTTTCAGTTCTTCAGTCCAGTTACTTCCAACTGGGCATAAAAATCTTCCTCAAATGATTTTCCTTCAAAGTTGACTGGTCTTAGAATTGGCTGATTAACCAGATTGACTTTGCAAGCATTTGTCCTAGGGCTCTCGTGGCTCCAAACCACTGGGTAAAGAAATAGAGAGTCAAGTGCCTCAGCAGGATTATTTTAATTACTGATTAATTTAATGCACTGAGCTAAATTGCAACTTTGTTCAGTTCTTCATAAAATCTAGTATTTCCCTCCAGTTTTTGTTGACATCAATTGGCCCCTGTCAAATAAGATTTGGTCCATGCTGTGCTTTGTACCTAATTCTGTTGAATTTCTCTGTATCTAATTTCACCTTGATTATTTCCTGTTGTTTTAATAAAGTTTTTTTCAAGGACTTTTCCATGAAAAGGTCATCTTTATTTGATACTTTTTCTGCAGCTGTGTATGGGTGATTTTATATATATGTATTTCTTGGAAGTTATTTTTTCCACTGGCATCTACTAACATTTGTTCATTCCCTAGCATTTTCATAATCTCATTGAAATGTTCATTTTTCAATAACAACGTTATTGCCATAATTATAGTTTTTAATCCCAGAGTCTCACTAATTGTCATGAACAAAATGAATATTCCCTCTCAGGAACCTTTTCAAGCATCTTCTTTACTCAGGACTCTATCTAAGGCAGAACGTTGCTTTTCTTTACAAATTGTATTTAAGTCAAGGTAACTAGGTATACCCAATTAACTCAAAATTTTAAACTAAATGTTCTTCTTAACATAGTCTCATAATAGATAACGACCTATAATACCTACATCTCAGAGACTGTTTCTTGTTTTTGTTATTTCAAGTACTGTACATTGCATTTCCATTTTTAAATAAATGTTCAATATACATATTCACCTGTATAATGATGACTTTAACAAAGGCAGTTGAAAAGAAGAGAAATATTTATTAGAGTCAGTAGAGTATAATGGAAAAAGCCCATGTGTTTGGAAATCAGAAAATCCTGGATTCAAATGCCTATTTGCATGAATTTAAGTAATCTCACTTTAAAATTTAGTTTCTTGATCTCAAAGATGAGATTGGGGATAATTTTCTTATAGGGTTGTTGTGAGGATTAAATGACATATATGTATAATGGAGCCTATGAAGAATTAAGCAGCTGCCAGAACTATGGCTTCCTTCCAAGGCTAGAAGTCTCAAGATGTTCTTTCTGCATAAAGTTGTTACTTTGATCTATGGGTGTCCAGTGAAACCATCCCTGTTTTCTAGAACAAAATTAACTGAGCAAGGGATTGGTGGCCGAACCACAGACAAATATAAGTAAGCTCATCTCTGAGATGGGTTCCATGGAACAGTGAACAGTAGGAATAATCCATATGGTATAAACATATGTGAACCCAATGGGACCCACTTTCAGGAAGTAAACATGCTCACTGCAACTGGCGAAGTGGTTACCAAGCTCCACTGTACGCTGAAAGCAACTAAGCAATTGTTTAACATATAAATAGCCTATTTTATATCCCAGGCTTAGAAGTTCTGAGATAAAGTTCAGACTCAAGGTAAATGAAACCAGGATGACTTAAAATATGCTAAACCTCATTAATTCTATACGCTTATCAACAACCGCAATAGTCATTGTTATTGTTGTCACAAAAATCAATAGAGCTACTGAAGTGTATACCTCCTTGTAAACATAGATGTGTCCTCTGTAGGCCATCGAATCTGTTCCCAGGGATTCAATTTCTATCTGTATGGTGACAACTCCCAAAGTCCCCTTATTTGTGACTTTGTTGTAAAGCCTAATTTATTCTATCAGTTTACTGAGAAAAACACTTATAACACATGACGTGTCACCTTTAAATGTTACTTTATCTATATTTACTGGAAAGTAATGATGTCATACATCTATAAATTACAAATATGGACTCATTGTAAGAGTGTGCCAGGGACAAAGAAAGATGTTGATCACATGTTTGTTGATGGTGATCTCACAATGCGGCTGCATTATTTTGGTCTTTCCAGAGGACCCTGTAATGGAAAGATCTATGTTCCGTTCAGGGGTTCCTCACAAACATTTATTTGTAAGTGCAATAATGTACCTATTCACAGGATACATTAGCCTTTGTAATTTTAAATCTCTCAAATAAAACTCATCTGAAGGACTAAAGCAATTAAATTAATGGCCAGTGTCACTTCAGAACAAATTGCTCTGATCAATTATGTCATTCCGTGAAAAATCAAAACCTTTCAGTTGGCTGAGATCAAAACAACAACAAATGAGTGCCTTCCCTTGAAACAACCAAACTGTAATCAACCTCTAAAGCTCACTTCACATCCCCCTTCTTCCATGATACCTTCCTAATCACTTACTTCAATCCACGAGGACCACTAACTTTATTAGAATTACAATAAATCTTACTGCCTCTATAACAAATTTGGCACTTAATCAAAGAATACCCAGGTAGACCTTCATCTGATGCATAAATGGAGACATGGAAAGACTTAGTGATCAAACCAAGGTCTTACAGCTGTTTGTGGCAAAATCAGAAAGAACTACTAGAGTTTATGGGGTTTCATGATGAGCTTTTTCCGCACTACATTGTATGTTCTCTACCCACTGCTTTGTATTGTATTTCCTTTTCAGTATGTTTTTGTCTCTCACAATGAAAACATAAGTTATTTAGGGAAGAAGGATGGAGTGTGGAGGTGAGCTGGAAAGGAGACAAAGGGGGAAGTTTCAGACATCTTGCTAGCTTCTTTACTTCTATTGTTTATTCTACTCACTACAGTATTCATATACTGTAGTGAG
Organism: Pseudorca crassidens; assembly: GCF_039906515.1. Lineage (NCBI taxonomy): Eukaryota > Metazoa > Chordata > Mammalia > Artiodactyla > Delphinidae > Pseudorca > Pseudorca crassidens. The sequence continues at coordinate 56,091,704 of NC_090308.1, forward strand.
TAGAATAAACAAATAAATAAAGTCTCCCTATTTTACAGGTAAGAATTTGAGGCTCAGAGAGATTATATTAGTTGGCCAAAGCTACTCAGATGGCAAGATGGACAGTATGGCCACTTTGGGAAAATGATTAGTGTTATACTGTATGGACTGTAAAGAAATCACTGTCCTGTGCTTTCCCTATTCTCTCATACGTTAAGAACATGTACCCATTTATTTATAGCACTCTCTCATTCCTAAGAAATGTCCTATTAAATTACAATTTCCTAAAGGCATACTAACAGAAATAACAGAGAAATGGAGTAGGAAATTTTTAATCACAATATTTACTGTATAGCAACAAGGCATATAAAAGGGGGCTTTGAAATAAATGGAACAGTCCTTTTTGTTCTAATTGGCACTGTTTTTGGCAGTTATGAAGTACATTAGATGCTCACCACATAATGCTTCTATTATGTAGCTAGACCATTATCAATAAAAGGAAAAAGGACATATTTGCTAAGATTTCCACTAAGTAAATAGGACTCATGAAGGAAGGCAAATGGACATTTTTGCTAATGCCTTTCCTCATGTGGGAATGGAATCAAACTGAAGATTTTTCTGAGAATGGAAATGAGCCAGTAATGTGGTCTGTTGAGTCCTTACTATTGATAGCATCACGTGACAGTAGTTGTATGCCTCTCCTTCAGTCCTTGGTAAATTTAGGGGATTTCTTTGCTAACTATTGGCTACAATAAGGACACTGAGTTTGGTTTTTTTTTTCATTTTGTTTACAAAATACAATATATATGTCCATATAGGTAGTTAAATCTGGAAGTATTTATATAATTACATGCACTATATTACACAATTATAAACTATATGAAAAATCTCTACTTTAAAACTATAAGATAGTCCATTTCTAATCTTAATTTAGAAGAAATTTACAATATAATTTTTAATCATCTGGGACTAACTGTTTTACTTTAAATTATTATTGATTTTTACCCTCCCCCCAAAAGCCCCTAATTATTAAAGAACAAGAAAAACTACAAGATCTTAAATTGGGTTACTTAGTTCTAGGAAAAGATTATACATGATGAACCAAGAAGATTCTGAAAATTTGCAGAAGATACCAATTCCCCAAATTACATATTCTCTATCCAGACTAATACTTGCTCCCACATAAAAATCTTGCTCCAGTAAGAGCAAGGGTAACATAAATCATAGGATCTAAATATGGAAGAAACCTAATTATTCACCACACCGCCCCTCTATTCAATCTTTGCCACAGAACATTTTTCTCACAAGGCAAATGCTAAACGTCTCTGTACATAGCCTTGCAGCTGGAAAAAAAAAAAAAGTACCAATGTCATTAAGAGTTCAGTACAGGAAGAAAAGCCATCATCATTTCAGTCAAGCTTTCTGTTTTGTAGAATATTCTAAGATACTCAAAAAACATACTGTAGGAATATAACATACAAGAGCCTTCAAAAACACAGCTTGAAAAAATTTGTTTATCTCATAAAAACTAATACATAATTAGCAAAATATAGCCATATAAATGTTTAAGTATTATATAAATACATCAACTTGTTCAAAAGTTTTACTCCTGAAGAATTCTGGGTAGAATCTATTAACAAATCTTATTTGAAATGAACTAGGCAAGATCACACTTATAGAGACCCTTAAGTTGAATTTTGAAAAGGATAAACAATAGATCCTAATTTTTAAAAAAATCAAGTGCACATTTTAATATTTCTATATGAAATAAAATAAGAATAGCAAGAGACAAACTGGGAGCCCACTCTAATCGTCCATGTGAACAAAAATGATGAGTATCTAACTATGGATGTAATAATAAACCAGATCCAGGAGGCACTGAGAATAAAGAGACTTCAAGGCTTGGAAAATGTTTAGCCTTGAGAGTAGGGATAGGAAAAAATCAAAGACAAATCCAATATTCTGAGTCCGAGTAACTGACGAATGTCAGTGGCATTAATAAAGGACATGGATTCTGGGGAAAAGAAAATGAATGCTGTTTGGGCACACGACTCGATGTGCCAGAGGAAATTTTGATGCCATGAAGAGAGGACAGGAGTAGAGACAGATTTAGAAATCATGCATGTAAAGGAAATTGTTTGAGCCATTGGTATAGAGGCAGTGGAAAAAGGAGAAGGTAAAAAGAGAGGCCTAGAGGTGTCCCAGCACAGTGGGAGAGAAATGGTTTCCAGAACACAAGGAAAAAACTAGAAGAGTGGCTTAGTTGGGGTAGGGGTGGCCAGGCCATAACTATATCCTGCTTTAAGATATCGGTTTTAAACCCTCTTCTGTTGCAAAAAATAAATAAAAATCACTTGTGTGTCTTCATAGTGTAGTTAATTGGAAATTGTCTAATTCTTGGCACAGTTCAAGCAGGATAGGTGGAGACTGAGTCCTGAAGAAAATGATCCCTGCTCTGAACAGCAGGAAGGGCCAGCGTCAGACAAAGATGAGTGGCCCCATGGCTCACAACAGCTACTGGGGACTTAAGCACAAGACAGCATTGCCGTTGCTGAGTCACAGTATATTCAAAGAGAAAAAGAACAGAAAAGTACTTTCATGGTTCTGGATGAAAGCACTCAACAATCTGATCTAGAAACTGTTATACAGCAAAAAAAGTTTAAAAAAAAATGGCACTGATAAAAAAGAAGAAACAATTTTAACTCTGAGAGCTGGGACTACATCATCTATTTTTTTTATTTGAAAACGCAAGCTCAGTTTGAACAACCTAAATCTCTATGAACAGAATTTTCTTTTCTCCTCAGATTTCTCCTCAGAAGCTAAAATAGAGCTAAAGTACGCAGGGTCCTCACAGTGTAGTTGCATAGAAATAAGCAAGATGTTGTCTCTGTCCTGTGGTTTTTGTTTTCCCTTCAGTGATCATGGTGACCAGCTGGGGAAAGAAGTACCCCATTTGCCATGGTGCCTTCACTGACATGTCTGACAGACCCTCAAGAAAAAAGGGCAGCCCTCCACAAGGGATCAAGTATGTGATATATTAGATAATCACAGAGAGGTTAGGAAAATCCCCCTTCACCTATGAAAGGCTTTATTTATCTCATTCCAAAAAGTGGTAGGAAAAGAATACATTTTAAATCTCCACATCCAGAAGGTGATGTTCAAACCATTAGGTTAAATTCAATAGAGCTATAAAATGTTACCCAAGATTCGCAAACTTCTAAGAAAAATATATAAATGACTCAGCTTTTTCTTGTCTCTTCTCATAAAAAAAAAAAATCAAATTAGTGAAAAAAAGAAGTCTACATGTTAGCTCTTCTGTTCACAGAATCAGCCACCTACAAGGTACTTTAAAGTTTGAACTCGATGTCCGCTGATATTCAAAATCTCTTCAAGCTCTGATATTCTAGTATTCTGAGTTTGCCTGAGAAGAAGAAAACTTTTCTGAGAATCCATTTCTAGGGAGGAGACCAGGGCCATGTCTCCCCTTAGGCTTGATTATAGGCATTCCCTCACAAATGATCCCAGGACATGTATTCCGTTGCATCCTCTCTTCCTGACCTCTAGTGGGAGCTTTTGCTGAAGCCTCTAGAATTCTGCAGCCAGTGGGCCATCTCACCCACAGGAATAAGGAGCAAGCATGGAAGCCCCACTTTGTACTGTTTGCTTGCCGTTGTCTAAAAAACCCCACAGCCAACTGTTATTCCATAGTGAAGGGTGATCTATAAAGCACATATATACCCCTGGATCAGTGGGCCACAGTAAAATGTAGGGCCACCGTGTTGCTGTGACTGGTCACGCACTGTTTCTTCTAACATAGTAAAGAGGGACTTCTAATCTCTAGTCACTATTTTAAGATCTATTCCTGGCCTGCAAGACTCACAGTGTTCCTTAAACTACTCCTGGGAGTAATTTGCATAGGCAACTGGTGACCATTAATTAGGTGACTGCAAACATAGGCAACAGAGGATAAATGAATGTAGAGCTTTCTCTTTTAATCACACCGCTCACTTCTAGATTCTGAGTGAAAAAGTTCTTATCCCCGTGGACCACCTGCTCTGTTGTGGAATTCTAAATAGAAAGCTGTATACCTTGTTCTTCAGCACACAGAAAACAGTTAAAACAAGAAGGAAAAAAAAAAGTACCTGAGACAGGTAACTTTTGATGAAGAAAAAATTGAAGCTAAGTTTTAGAAACATAGAAGAAACAAAAGTATAAATCTCTATTTATAGAGATTATTATACAGGCATAATAAACATTTATTACACCCTTACCACATGCAAGTCACTGGGCTAAGCCCATTTTATACGTTGTCTCTTTTAATCCACATAACCGTCCTACAAAGTAGTTGCTAAGATTATCCTCATTTTATAGATGAGGAACTGGAAGCTAAAGAGGGTAAGCAAATTGCTCAGGGTCACCGGCTAGAAAAACAGCAAGCCAGGACAGTCTGTATTCTTCTAGTCTTTTCAAACCTCGAGAAGTTAGATTGATTATTCAATCTTGCCAGGAGGCAAACAGGAAAGAAATGGAAGCAATGTGTACTTCCCAAGTATTTTCTAGATGCCAGGTACATTACTGGACACCTCACATACTTTTTTCATGTGACCCATACAACAGCCCCCAGAGTAGTTATTATTGTCTCCAATTTACAGAAAAGGTCACTCGGGATTCCGCCAGCCCCAAAGCCCTCCACAGCCTCTCTCAGGTCACCTTGTCCTGCCTGGAAAGACCCTCAGCTCTCAACTCAGTGTCTGTGCCTCAAACCTCAATCTCTGGCTCATTGTGCCGTCCAGGTTTCTCTCTCCTCCTTTTCCACCTCCTTAAAATCGCAGAGGCTGGAAAGGGGGTGTCTTTTTTTTTTCTCTGTTTCACATATTCTTCTTCTCTGGCTCTATAAAGACTTAATAGTGGAGAAAGTTCTACCCTCCTTTTGTTGATTTGCCAAATGGGAAGAAAAACATATTTAGATCTCTTCTCAAGAAAATAGCCCAGTTTGTATAATTATTATTGCACTCTTTAATGCTACTCCTGAGTGACAGAAACTGAATATTTTCATAGTTTTTCTTAACAAATTCTAATCATCGCCCCCTCTTATCACCCCAAGCAGATGGATGTTTTGATAGACCAGGATGAATTTGTTCCCAAAAAGGCAAAAGTGCACAATTATTTTTAAATGTCACCCTCAATACATAGGTATCAATCTCCTCTCCTAGAAGACCAGAATATGGAACCGAACATTTTTCATCTTTGTATTCCTACACCATATTAGGTGTTGAATGAATGTTTACAGAGTGGATTGTTCTTGAGTGTTATCTGGGTAGGAAATATCATTTAGTCCAATGTTTGAAACTGATACCACAGTACAAATTAGTTTACCAGAATAATTAAAGAAGGATCCAAGAGATTAGGACACTAGAATATAAACTCCATGAGAATGAGGAACTTATTTTTCAAGTAAGCACCTAGGACAGAGCCAGGAATACAGCAGGATCCTGGTAAATATTAGCTGAATGAATGCTTCATGAAGCAACTCTTCTTAGGGGAAGCAGAAGAGAAAAATCTAAAATATAATAAAATGTTGGAAGATAGGCCTGATTCAATCACGGGTAGGAAGCCCCAGAGGCTTTGAGGAAGTGGGGAGAAATATGAGAGCATGGGGCGTTTGGAGAGAAGCAGGACAAGATCTAACGAGAAAAACAAAAATTACATAGACACAAGAGTCTTAATTGTGCAGAAGAGTTTTAATTTCTTTAGCAATTGCTCACAATGGATTGTTAGCTTCCTGTATGTGGAAAGCAGAAGAGAATGAAGATCCTGCTTTTTTTATTAATTAATTAATTTATTTATTTTTGGCTGCATCGGGTCTTCGCTGCTGAGCACAGCCTTTCTCTAGTTTCGGCCAGCAGGGGCCACTATTCGTCACGGCGTCCGGGCTTCTCACTGCAGTGGCTTCTCTTGTTTCGGAGCACGGGCTCTAGGCACGTGGGCTTCAGTAGTTGTGGTGCACGGGCTTAGTTGCTCCGCGGCATGTGGGATCTTCCCGGACCAGGGATTAAACCCATGTCCCCTGCATTGGCAGGCGGATTCTTAACCACTGTGCCACCATGGAAGTCCCTGGAGATCCTGCTTTTTAATAAGGAATTATGTTTTGTTGGGAATATGAACATGGCACGTTTACAGGACTCCTAGTACCAACTGTCCACGTCTGAAGACAGTGTGCATGGGATACACTAAACAGGCAGTGCTGTCATGTGCAGGAAACCTTATGCTCCTTAACCTAATTGAGTGTTGGAAATTTCTCCTCTTTACAAAGAATATTCAATCAATAGTTATAATGTATCCATGGCAGGCCCAGTAACAAAGCAATGACATATATTCTCATTTTTCAAATGGCCAAACTGATGTTACAGACAACTTCTACTCTGGTAAATAATAACACAACTTAAGTTTGTTTAGGTCAAACACTCTCCTCCACACATACACAAACACTCCAAGTATACACACATAAGATAAAACCCTCCTTTCCTTGAGGAAGTCTGTTCTCTTTTTCTCCCTTCTTATAGACCTGAGACCTTTTTATGGCTCCTGACCAAGAATTTTTCCAGGTTGCCACTGAGAGGAAAGATGTTAATTATCTACTTAGCACTTTCTTTTTAGACTCTCAGTAGTAAATGCTCTTCATTTCTCTGCCAAGGTAATTCTTGGTCTATTATCAGAGCTCTAAGGTCCTTATGCCACCATTCTGACTCGCAGCTATGAACTGCCCTGCTCAAAATACAAGGAAAGAAGGACGGCACATACATAGTTAGGGTGGGCACTACGTCTCTCTTTAGTTAAGTATTATTGAAATATTTTGGAGTGACAAGGGTATAGTTTTTCCTGGTCCTATGTGAATTCTCTCTTTCATCTGCAGTACTGCTGTCTTCTTAACATGCCACTTACAAAAGCAAGGTTCTTGTGGTTCTTGTATTAGAAATAACAGGCAAATAACTATTTTTAAAGCATTTTGACTAAAAAAGATCTGATCCTGTTCACACGTGTCACTCCCACTCGATGCTGTTGGGGACAACAAGATCACCAAGACTTTTACTGTTCCCAAGAGAACTTACAGTGAAATGACAATGCACACACAAAATTAGTATTTTAGACGTGGGGTGAGGTGCAAATATATATATGTTTAATTTTTGGTAAATAAGTCATCTGATTTTTCATAAGGCTTTATTTTAGAATTTCAATGTAGCAAACTCTAATAAGAAACCTAAGAATTTGAGAGGAGAAAGAAGAATCATAAAGTAAATTTGAGAGAATGATTTTGTGTTGCAGTGGAAGAGCTGGGACACATAGTCCAATGCAGACTAACACTGGTCGGTGACTAACACTCACATGCCTTATGGGAGGAAATGAGGGTATTGGATGTAATGGTTTCTACATTACACTCTGCTTTTAAACTCTATGGTTTTATGGATTCTCATTATATTTGCTTTTCGTAAAAAAACTAACACATGGATTTTCATTCCTGCTTCGTTCTTTATAAAAGTGGAAGTTTTCAAATTGCCTGATCATGTTAACAATTTCCTTATGTAACTACAAGAAGCTCTTTCAATTTCCTTTCTTGTATTTTATCAAAGCCACTATAGGCTTTTAAAAATCAAGAAATAGTAAAAAGTGATACTCTCATCCTACCAAGATTTAAAAAATTATTTTCCAAATGTTAATTTTTTGTAGTGACCCAAGCTTTAAGCTTTTGCTTTTGTGTTGACAACTGACTGACAAAAGGCATTCTCAGTTTTGCTCTTCTCATTTAATGCTGTAAAAATAGCTACCATCAGTGAAATGCACTTTCCTCACTTCAAAATGGAGGGAAACATTAAAACGCTGCATGCTAACAAGTGAAAGCTGTACTAAAGAATTCTCAGGGCATAACTAGCCAACAGAGTTAACAACAAGGTAATCATCAGGCTCAAGAGAACCCTTGTTTTTGTTTTTTTTCCAACATCAGTGATTCATGTTCAGAAATTATCACTGTGTGTTGGTTGAGTTCACATGAAAGAAAATCACTGACATTTTTGTTTATGGATGATAAAATGCAGACTATTACTTCCAACAGAAGTATTAATTCCTAATGAGCTAATTAAAGAAAAAACAGATCGTAGCAGGATGTATTGAACAAAAGATGTCTCTAAAACCACTTCCTAAGTAGATAACCCTAAGGGTAAAAAATACTATATTTTGCCTCTGTGACCCATTAGATTACCCCAGAAATTTTACAACAATTTAAAGACCACCAATATCTTTTAGTTACGAACTGTTGGCATTCACTGAATGAATGAATAAATGAATGATAGACAAACTGACTGACTGACAGACTAAAGACAACCCACTAACAGACCGATCAATTCACTTAACTGAATCACTTAATTTTACAAAACATTTCAAATTTGTATTTCCTCACAGAATTCATGGATAGAAAATACTACCATAACACAAACTTGGTCATTTATTTGCAATCAATGTGCAAAAGTACTAGAAAGCTTAGGTATTTACATTCTTTTCCAGGAAAAGAAAAAAAATTGAGTAGTGCTGGTTCAAAGTTATTCACTCAGCAAATATTGTCAGGCTGACTACTAGGATAAGAGCACCAGTGTATGGAATCAGAGATGAAAAGCTTATGGTCTCTACTTTCAAGCAGGTTTTCTAGTTATCTAGAAAATCAAACATAATTATATGTGTTCATGTACAAAATAACTATAAAAAAGGCAGACAAATGTGTAACTTCCAAAATAGAGATATTTAGGAGGGCAATGGGATTTCAGAAAGGTAAAGCAATAAGAGTGAAGGTTGCATGTCATCTAGGTCTTCCTGAATACGCAGGAATTTCAACAAAAGCTCAATGAACAAGAGGAAGCAGAGTCAAGAGGTAGGCACCTGGCCAGGGCTGACATTCTGTCCATATGCCTCAGTTTGAATATGGAAGTTGTTAAAATAATGAGATACTTCCATACTAGGTGGTAACTGGAAATATTTTCATTTCTCCATTTTTATTTTTTCACTACATATGTAATGACACATAACTTTACATAGATACCTAACTATGCTCACGTTGCTTCCTCCTTTTTTCCCCCCTTTTCCTTTTCTGTCTGATTCCTCCCTTTGGTCTTCCCATTCACATCCACATTTCCCACGTATATCCATGCCTTTTCTCCTCCAGGCATCTGTGTTAACAAATCAATAGTCCTTCTCTGCATTCATATAATTTCATACAGAGCTATACCTAAAAATGCATGGGCACACATACACACATAGACTCATTCAGAACACACACAGATATAACATGTGCACATATATTTACACATGGATTTTTGTCAGTTTTACAAAAAAAGGAGAAAAATATTATGTATATATATTATATTTATTGTTTTCTCATTCAACAATATCTTTGGAAAACCCTCTAAGTCATCTGGTATAGTCCCAATTTATTCTTCTTAGTATAGATAAAATGTTACATGGCATGAATATATAATTTATTCAATGATTCTCTTTTTTCTTGAATTTTATTTATTTTTTTATACAGCAGTTTCTTACTAGTTATCTATTTTATACACATTAGTGTATATATGTCAACCCCAATCTCCCAATTCATCCCACCATCACCACTCCCACCCAGCTTTCCCCACTTTGTGTCCATACGGTTCATCTGTACAATTTTTCTAGATTCCACATATATGTGTTAATATACGATATTTGTTTTTCTCTTTCTAACTTACTTCACACTGTATGACAGTCTCTAGGTCCATCCATATCTCTACAAATGACCCAATTTTGTTCCATTCTATGGCTGAGTAATATTCCATTGCATATATGTACCACATCTTCTTTATCCATTCGACTGTTGATGGGCATTTAGGTTGCTTCCATGACCTGGCTATTGTAAATAGTTCTTCAATGAACATTAGGGTGCATGTATCTTTTTGAATTATGATTTTCTCAGGACATATGCCCAGTAGTGGGATTGTTGGGTCATATGGTAGTTCTATTTTTAGTTTTTTAAGGAACCTCCATACTGTTCTCCATAGTGGCTGTATCTATTTACATTCCCACCAAGAGTGCAAGAGGGTTCCCTTTTCTCCAAACCCTCTCCAGCATTTGTTGTTTGTAGATCTTGGGACGATGCCCATTCTAACTGGTGTGAGGTGATACCTCATTGTAGTTTTGATTTGCATTCCTCGAATAATTAGTGATGTTGAGCATCTTTTCACGTGCCTCTTAGCCATCTGTATGTCTTCTTTGGAGAAACTGTCTATTTAGGTCTTCTGCCCATTTTTGGATTGGGTTGCTTGTGTTTTTGATATTGAGCTGCATAAGCTGTTTATATATTTTGGAGGTTAATCCTTTGTCCGTTGATTCATTGGCAAATATTTTCTCCCATTCTGAGGGTTGTCTTTTTCTCTTGTTTATAGTTTCCTTTGTGGTGCAAAATCTTTTTAAGTTTCATTAGGTCCCATTTGTTTATTTTTGTTTTTATATCCATTACTCTAGGAGGTGGGTCAAAAAAGATCTTGCTGTGATTTATGTCAGAGTGTTCTGCCTATGTTTTCCTCTAAGAGTTTTATACTGTCTAGCCTTGCATTTAGGTCTCTAATCCATTTTGAGTTTATTTTTGTCTATGTTGTTAGGCACTATTCTGATTTCATCTTTTACATGTAGCTGTCCAGTATCCCCAGCACCACTTACTGAAGAGACTGTCTTTTCTCCATTGTATATCCTTGCCTCCTTTGTCATACAGTAGTTGACCACAGGAGCATGGGTTTACCTCTGGTCTTTCTATCCTGTTCCATTGATCTATATTTCTCTTTTTGTGCCAGTACCATATTGTCTTGATTACTGTAGCTTTGTAGTATAGTCTGAAGTCAGAGAGTCTGATTCCTCCAGCTCCATTTTTTTCCCTCAAGATTGCTTTGGCTATTTGGGATCTTTTGTGTCTCCATACAAATGTTAAGATTTTTTGCTCTAGTTCTGTAAAAAAAATGCCACTGGTAATTTGACTGGGATTGCATTGAATCTGTAGATTGCTTTGGGTAATACAGTCATTTTCACAATATTGATTCTTCCAGTCCAAGAACATGGTATATCTCTCCATCTGTTTGTGTCATCTTTGATTTCTTTCATCAGTGTCTTAGAGTTTTCTGAGTATAGGTCTTTTACCTCCTTAGGTAGGTTTATTCCTAGGTATTTTATTCTTTTTGTTGCGATGGTGAATGGTATTGTTTCCTTAATTTCTCTTTCTGATCTTTCGCTATTAGGGTATAGGAATGCAAGAGATTTCTGTGCATTAATTTTGTATCCTGCAGCTTTACCAAATTAATTAATTAGCTCTAGTAGTTTTCTGGTGGCATCTTTAGGATTCTCAATGTATAGTATCATGTCATCTGCAAACAGTGACAATTTTACTTCTTCTTTGCCAATCTGTATTCCTTTTATTTCTTTCTCTTCTCTGATTGCTGTGGTTAGGACTTGCAAAACTATGTTGAATAATAGTGGCGAGAGTGGACATCCTTTTCTTGTTCCTGATCTTAGAGAAAATGCTTTCAGTTTTTCACCATTGAGAATGATGTTTGCTGTGGGTCTGTCATATATGGCCTTTATTATATTGAGGTAGGTTCCCTCTATACCCATTTTTTGGAGAGTTTTTATCATAAATGGGTGTTGAATTTTGTCAAAAGCTTTTTCTGCATCTACTGAGATGATCATGTTTTTTTTTTTCTTTTATTTGTTAATATGGTGTATCACATTGATTGATTTGTGTATATTGAAAAATCCTTGCATCCCTGGGATAAATCCCACTTGATCATGGTGTATGATCTTTTTAATGTGTTGCTGGATTCTGTTTGCTAGTATTTTGTTGAGGATTCTTGCGTCTATGTTCATCAGTGATATTGGTCTGTAATTTTCTTTGTTTGTGATATCTTTGTCTGGTTTTGGTATCAGGGTGATGGTGGCCTCATAGAATGAGTTTGGGAGTGTTCCTCCCTCTGCAATTTTTTGGAAGAGTTTGAGAAAGATAGGCATTAACTCTTCTCTAAATATTTTATAGAATTCACCTGTGAAGCCAACTGATCCTGGACTTTTGTTTGTTGGAAGATTTTTAATTAGTTTCAAATTCATTACCTGCGATTGGTCTGTTTATATTTTTTAATTCTCCCTGGTTCAATCTTGGAAGGTTGTACTTTTCCAAGAATTTGTCCATTTCTTCCATGTTGTCCATTTTATTGGCATAGAGTTGCTTGTCTCTTATGATGCTTTGTATTTCTGCAGTGTCCATTGTTACTTCTCCTTTTTCATTTCTAATTTTATTGATTTGAGTCCTCTCTTTTTTTCCTGAGGAGTTTGGCTAAAGGTTTATCAATTTTGTTTATCTTCTCAAAAAAAGTTTTCTTTGTCTCTATTTCATTTATTTCTCCTCTGATCTTTATGATTTCTTTCCTTCTACTAACTTTGGGTTTTGTTTATTCTTCTGTCTCTAGTTCCTTTAAGTGTAAGGTTAGATTGTTTCTTGAGGTAGGATTGTATTGCTATAAATTTCCCTCTTAGAACTGCTTTTGCTGCATCCCAAAGGTTTTGGATCATCGTGTTTTCATTGTCATTTGTCTCTAGGTATTTGTTGATTTCCTCTTTGATTTCTTCAGTGATCTCTTGGTTATTTAGTAGTGTATTGTTTAGCCTCCATGTGTTTGTGTTTTTTACATTTTTTTCCCTGTAATTTATTTCTAATCTCATAGTGTTGTGGCTGGAAAAGACGCTCGATATGATTTCAATTTTCCTAAATTTACCGAGTCTTAATTTGTGACCCAAGATGTGATCCATCCTGGAGAATGTTTCATGTGCACTTGAGAAGAAAGTGTAATCTGCTGTTTTTGGATGGAATGTCTTATAAATATCAATTAAATCTATCTGGTCCGTTGTGTCATTTGAAGCTTGTGTTTCATTATTAATTTTCTGCCTGGATGATCTGTCCACTGGTGTAAGTGAGGTGCTAAAGTCCCCCATTATTATTGTGTTACTGTCGATTTTCTCTTTTATAGCTGTTAGCATTTGCCTTATATATTGAGGTGTTCCTATGTTGGGTGCATATATATTTATAATTGTTATATCTTCTTCTTGGATTGATCCCTTGATCATTATGTAGTGTCCTTCCTTGTTTCTTGTAACATTCTTTATTTTAAAGTCTACTTTATCTGATATGAGTTTTGCTATCCAGCTTTCTTGTGATTTCCATTTGCATGGAATCTCTTTTTCCATCCCCTCACTTTCAGTCTGAATGTGTCCCTAGGTCTGAAGTGGGTGTCTTATAGACAGCATATATATAGGTCTTGTTTTTGTATCCATTCAGCAAGCCTGTGTCTTTTGGTTGGAGCATTTAATCCATTCACATTTAAGGTAATTATCGATATGTATGTTCCTATTACCATTTTCTTAATTGTTTTGGGTTTGTTTTTGTAGGTCCTTTTCTTCTCTTGTGTTTCCCACCTAGAGAAGTTCCTTTAGCATTTGCTGTAGAGCTGATTTGGTGGTGAATTCTCTTAGCTTTTGCTTGTCTGTAAAGCTTTTGATTTTTCCTTCGAATCTGAATGAGATCCTTGCCACGTAGAGTAATCTTGGTTGTAGCTTCTTCCCTTTCATCACTTTAAATATATCGTGCCACTCCCTTCTGGCTTGTAGAGTTTCTACTGAGAAATCAGCTGTTAACCTTATGGGAGTTCCCTTGTATGTTGTCATTTTTCCCTTGTTGCTTTTAATAATTTTTCTTTGTCTTTAATTTTTGTCAGTTTGATTACTATTTGTCTTGGCATGTTTCTCCTTGGTTTTATCCTGCCTGGGACTCTCTGTGCTTCCTGGACTTGGGTGGCTATTTCCTTTCCCATGTTAGGGACGTTTTCAACTATAATCTCTTCAAATATTTTCTCAGGTCCTTTCTCGCTGTCTTCTCCTTCTGGGGCCCCTATAATGTGAATGTTGGTGTGTTCAATGTTGTTCCAGAGGTCTCTTAGGCTGTCTTCATTTATTTTCATTCTTTTTTCTTTATTCTGTTCCATGGCAATGAATTCCACCATTCTGTCTTCCAGGTCATTTATCCTTTCTTCTCCCTCAGTTATTCTGCTATTGATTCCTTCTAGTGTATTTTTCATTTCAGTTATTGTATTGTTCATCTCCGTTTGCTTGTTCCTTAATTCTTCTAGGTGTTTGTTCTTTAATTCTTCCAGGTCTTTGTTAAACATTTCTTGCATCTTCTTGATCTTTGCCTCCATTGTTTTTCCGAGGTCCTGGATCATCTTCACTATCATTATTCTGAATTCTTTTTCTGGAAGGTTGCCTATCTCCACTTCATTTAGTTGTTTTTCTGGGGTTTTATCTAATTCCTTCATCTGGTACATAGTCCTCTGCCTTTTCATTTTGTCTATCTTTTTGTGAATGTGGTTTTCGTTGCACAGGCTGCAGGATTGTAGCACTTATTCTCACTCTTGCTGTCTGCCTTCTGGTGGATGAGACTAAGAGGCTTGTAGAGCTTCTTGACGGGAGGGACTGGTGGTGGGTAAAGCTGGGTGTTGCTCTGCTGGGCAGAGCTCAGTAAAACTTTAATCCATCTGCTGATAGGTGGGGCTGAGTTCCCCCCCATTGGTTGTTTGGCCTGAGGTGACCCAGCACTGGAGGCTACCCAGCAATTTGGTGGGCTAATGGTGGATTCCGGGAGGGCTCACGCCAAGTAACACTTCCCAGAACCTCTGCTGCCAGTGTCCTTGTACCTGCAGTGAGCCACAGACACCCCCCCAACCACCTCTGCAGGAGACCCACCCAACACTAGCAGGAAAGTCTGGTTCATTCTCCTATGGGGTCACTGCTCCTTCCCCCTGGGTCCTGATGCACACACTACTTTGTGTGTGCCCTCCAAGAGTAGAGTCTCTGTTTCCTCCAGGCCTTTCAAAGTCCTGCAATCAAATCCCGCTAGCCTTCAAAGTCTGATTCTCTGGGAATTCTTCCTCCTATTGCCGGACCCCCAGGTTGGGAAGCCTGACGTGGGGCTCAGAGCCTTCTCTCCAGTGAGTGGACTTCTGTGGTATAAGTGTTCTCCAGTTTGTGAGTCATTCACCCAGCAGTTATGGAATTTGATTTTATTGTGATTGCGCCCCCTCCTACTGTCTCATTGTGGCTTCTCCTTTGTCTTTGGATGTGGGGTATCTTTTTTGGTGAGTTCCAGTGTCTTCCTGTCGATGACTGTTCAGCAGTTGGTTGTGATTCCAGTGCTCTCACAAGAGGGAGTGAGCACAGGTCCTTCTATTCCACCATCTTGAACCGATCTCAATGATTCTCTTAATAGAAATGTACTGTATTTCCTTTTTTTGCCACAACAAACAACACTGAAATAAAGAACCACTTATTTATGTCTTTATACCTAGTGCATTTATTTATGTGGGATAGGTTCTTACGAGTATATTGCTTGTGTGTATATATTTAATTTTAATATACTGCCAGATTGCTTTCCAAAAAGGCTGTAATGCTTCACATTTCCACCAGCAATGTATGAAAGTACCCTTTCCCCCACATCCTAGCCAGCAATACATGCAAAAGCTCTATTCTTTTTCTGCCAGGCTGATGAGTGTGAAGTGATATATTGCTTATTTTCAATTTGCCTTTCCCTGACTGCTAGTAAACTTGAACATCTTTTCATATGCATATTGGCCAAGTGCCCTTAAAAATGAAGAAGTTCATTTTTTCTTCTTTTTTAGGGACACCCCATAGAGCTTTTTAAAGTATACCTAAGAACAAGCTTATCTAGCCAACCCATGTGAGTAAAATGGGATTTCCTCTAGATATTCAAAACTAAATCAGTCTGGAAAAGATACTCAGCTGTGTTTCATATAGAGTCATTGAGGATTTCCCTAGTTCCCACCTGAAGTATCTAAGTGTTCAATTTGGCCAAGGGTTTGTCTTGTGGGGTTGTGGACTGAGAGAAAGAGAGTAAGGCATGAAGACTGACGTTCATCTGTAGAGTCAACTGGGTAGTCAGCACTGCCTTCAGACTTTTTATATTTAGCATGTGTAATAGTACATAAGCCCATCTGCTCTCTGGTAGGACACATCCCATGTGGTAATAAATTAAAACCAAGACAGCACTGAGGTTTTATGGCAACATGGAAGTTCATACGTATTCCCATAAGAGCCGTAAGAAAAAAATTCAAGGAAAATATAAAGAAGACTCTATACTGAGTTCTAAGAGGTGTCCACATATATTCACACAATTGGTTTTCCTGGTCATGTTCTAATGTTGAAAAATTCAGGGAGGAATACACACATGACATTTAAATCATGTCATTTGATTTTTAATTGTAAAGAAATATTTGTGAGCACTATATTGAGTTTATATTCAAAAGCGTCTTTTTTTTTTTTTTTGTCTTTTTACTCAGGAGTAGGGGTGGAGTAAATATGAAAGGCTGGGATTATTTCCTTCCAAGAATGTACTCGATGAAATTTTAAACTTGAATTGTTTCTCTAAAACGACTGAAAAAGACAGGAAGACTTCATCAGGTAGGTCATAAAAGTGTTAAACATTGAGAAATCAGAGCCATAATGATGCTCCAAATTAGCTTCCCTGAGGAGGGGATTCTGGCCACAGCCCTTGTTAAGTGCTGTAATGTGTAGTGAGTAAAATGAATTATTCATGTAATACTTGAACATACTCTGGGAATTTCTGACAGCCTCCAGGAGAAAAATATGATTTGTCTTTCAGGTGATAAGAAGAATCTGGATCCTGAATTCAAGCAAATAATACAATTCAAGAGCAGCTTGCATTGATTTCATAATCTTTAGAATCCACACCCCTCCCCAGTAAAAGCAGAGAAAATATAATTTAATCAATTGGGTAAGAACCTGTGCTGAATATCTGAGCACTCTTCTGATATTCTCAGAGATGGGACTGCCATTCCTAATGCAGGATTTGTATTCAGCCTGCCTTTCTAAGTACACAACTGCTGTTATTTGTGTATGTGAATTATTTCTTCTATAACAAGGCTGGAATTACATTTGGGAATTTAATTCAAATTAAGTATTAATAATAGGAGCAACTTTTTTAATGTCATAAAAAGTGCCATTGGTACTTAAAACATAAATTGTCACAAAGCATCCTCCCTCTCCCTGCATACCTTCAGGTTCTAATCCCATCATTAAATTTTCTATCAATTTATTTTCTAAGTTATTACCAATGGAATGAAGGGAATCCAAGTGAGAGTCAATGCTCATTTATTTGAAATTGCTTTAAAATTCTGTTGTTGTTGTTTTTAAAGAACATTCAGCTAATATTTACTCCCTTTTCTTTGGGAACCTGGTGGCACAAATGGCCTAAGGATGCTTTCAAAAAGAGCAGGGATTTATTCAAGCTGCATTACTTGTACTTAAGTGCTATTTATTAAAATTTGGCTAGTAAAGAATTAAGAAAATGAACCCAGGATGATAATAACTTCAAATAGTACTCAGCAAGGTAATGCTCTTTAAACTCTCAGGACTCATGCTTTGGTAAATGGAAGACTATTGGGAATGTCTCCCTTTGAGAGGACAAAGAGTTAATGAACACAGATTAAGGATCCGCCCCACCACCCCCACCTCCCCCCCGCCCCAGACAATGGGAAGGTCCCAGTCACTGCTCTTCATACCCACTGACCCTGCCTCCTCCTCTTCCCTCTAGGTGACTATTACATAGACCAACCTCTAGGCTGCTAAGGGCAGAGCCATCCTTTATGTCATGCTGCACAGCTCACATGAAAAGACAAAGTTCTGGAATAAAGCACATCTTGCCATCTGCCCACAGAATGACACTCCTCAGAGCAAGAGGTAGCAGCAGATCAGTAGCTGGATGAACCAGCTGGCTGAAGGCTGACCAAGTCCTACCTTGAACATTCCTAGTTGTCTCATGCTGAAAAGTGGACTTTTGCACTCCTCCCACCCCCAGTAAGGTCTCAAAATGCAAGAGAGCCACCCCTAGAGGCAAGGTGAGGGGAGGGGCAGAGAAGGGGCCCAAGCTGTCTGGATTCGATTGCACTGAGCACTGAGCACTGCCCCCCCGCCCCATTCCCACACACTCGTCCCTGGATCTGTTTGTTTCGCTTGGTCTTACCCACCCCTGTGATGGGAAGACAACCCTTTTTCCATTCTAATTTTGCCTCTGAAGACTCCTGTCTTTTGGCAGAGATTTAGAAAATCTTTTTAAAAATATAAATATCACTAAAAAGAAGAACTCAATATTTGTGAAAACTCTGTCCTTTCCAGTAAGGTATAAACTCTTTAAGGGCAGGAACAATGTCCATTTCTGTTCATGCTGTAAACCCAGTGGCTAAAATACAGCACGTGACACAAAGTAACCGCTCAATAAATATATTAGATTAACCAGTGGTTTTCAAATTTGCCTGGGTAAATTTGAAAACCACCTGGAGGTCTTGTTAAACCACAGGCTGCTAAGCCTCATCCTCAGTTTCTGATGCAATAGATCTGGGGTGGGATGTGAGAATTTGCATTTCTAATAAGTTCCCAGGTGGTAATGCTGCTGGTGGTCCAGAGACCACATTTTCAGAAACACTGCATTAAACCATATGAAATTATCATTTTTGTTGGTCCAAAAATGGCCAAATATTAACAATTTCACATGATTTAGTTTAGCATGTTTATGAGTTAATAGATATGAATAGATAGATAAATATAATGTAGGCATTTATATTCTTTCTTGAGCTTATTCCAGAAGCCAGCATAAATGCATACGGCAGGTTAGAGAGCATAGGCTCTCTCTAAATGCAGAGAGACCTGCATTTAAATTCTCACTCTGACACTAGGTGTAATGTCCCAGATAACTCACTTATCTTCTTGGAACCTCAGTTTTCTTGTCTCTAAAATGGGGGTGATGGACTTGCAGTGAGGATTGAATGAGATCATATATGAAAAATACCTGCATTGTAACTGGCCTGCAGCAGATATTCAATAAAGAGTAACCATCATCATTATTAATTTCACCATTATTATTATCATCTTAACATTGGGCCACACTCTAGAAATTAGAATAACTCATGTTCTTCTATGCATTTTCTCTCTGTAAGAAGTAAGCCAGAATTGGGAAAGGCCGCTTGAGGGTTATTTCAGAAGAGCAATGGTTCTTCATGCTGAGGAAAATATTCTTGTTATGGCATGCAATGCCTGTTCTAGGTTCAACAGTGGGCTTGGAGAATCCCACATCCCAATCACAGAGCAGCAAAATTCAACTAAATTCTACCAAAATTTATTGAAATGAAAGGATCAGAAGACTTACTATCAGAGTCTAACCCAGCTTCAAACTCCTCAATATCTGGAACATTTGGGAAAAGTTATTTAACTTTTCTCAGCCTGTTTCCTCATCTGTGAAAGGAGATTAAGAGCACCTACTTTTTAGGCTTATTATAGGAATTAAATAAATATTGCGTATGCAAATG
This sequence comes from Pseudorca crassidens, assembly GCF_039906515.1. NCBI lineage: Eukaryota > Metazoa > Chordata > Mammalia > Artiodactyla > Delphinidae > Pseudorca > Pseudorca crassidens. The sequence goes on from NC_090308.1 coordinate 56,111,182, forward strand.
CATACACAATGCAAACCGTTAAACAAGTGTACTTGTGCAACATGCAGTAAGACAGTCCCAGTTTCAACCACACTATCCCACTGTCCCTATAAGTCCACCTGTACTTATCATACCTGTGTGTTGACTTAAAGTTTCTAAACTGTGGTCATTGTAGCTGTACAATCTCTAGTTATCTCAGGACCTCAGCCATCCTTCAATGTTACCAGTGAGCCCAAATACCTCCACCACCACCCAGCCCCATTGCACAGGCCCGTATGAGATTTTGGTAATTTAACAAAGCCACTAGTTACATAAAGAGTGAAAGAGATACACTGACAATAGGACGATTATGAGTAAAAGGAAATGGATGTGGGTCCTGCAAAGGTGGGAGGGTGATGGGAAAAGATCCTACACCCCTGTGAAGAATAGATCATATGACAGAACCAAGTAAAAGAAGCGAGTAAAACCAGCTTGCTGCCTAGGCTGAGGAAGACGAAAAAAGACAAGGCATTGGAGCTGTCCACAGGGAAGGAATGAGTCAGAGAAATGTAAGTAAGAGGGAAAACAGTGTAAGTTGTATGAGAGGCTTCCTTCTTTCCTATCTTGGGTGCAGCTAACTGAGACTCATCTCTGCTCTTAAAGGCTAGGGAAATCATGTAGACATGACCACATTAAAAATAGCGCGTTCGAGACTTTCCAGTAAAGATTTGAAATCCCCTTGGCATGTCAGGGTGACCCTGCTACTGGAGCTCTCAAATAAATGAGAGGAAATGGATGATAACCTGGGTTTGGGGGCTCGTCTCTGCTAGATCTCATAGCTGTCATTTTGCAGATGCTGTTTAGAGTAGCTATTTCTCATTCAATTGATGTTGAGGACATTGGCATTTCCATTATAATAATTTAAGAAAAGAGGAACAAACAGTGATTGATGAGAGGAGATTAGCAGAGGGAACAAAGGCATCTCCTCTCCAACCTTCCCTCACCTGCCCAACCAGCACCCTCACAGAAAGCCTCAACCACCCATCATGCTGCCTAGGAAAGACCACATGGACAGCTGCCTTTTTGGCCAACCAGTGTGAAATGAAACAACAAGAAAAGTGAAGCACAAGAGACAAGCATTTGCAACGCTTAGTCTCAGACTTTTTTGTAGGGTAGTATTTTGCTTCATGGAAACTTGAATACAAAATTTCACAAACTTTAGTGGAAAAACTATCTTCACCCCACCCCTCCATATGTAGTCTGGTACCAGTCCATAAAAGGGTTGTTAAACTCTGCATAGACCACTTCATAAAAATAGGCTCTTTTATCTGCTGCCAGAGAGCAACAAAGGGACTCTTGCGTGTCTGTGGAGATTCTAGGATGATGTTAGGATGGATAATAGAAAGACAAATACTTGCTAAAATACTGTCTGTTACTCCCAGAATCACTATAGCAATACCCAAGCCAAGCAGCTGAGAAAAGCCTTAACACACTATGCAATTCAAATGCAACCCATCACTGCTGCTGTAATTACAGGCGCCTGCCTTCCTCCTCTCAGATCTGTGGATAAAAGCCTAGGGCTGAATTTGTTTCTCAGCTGCACAGAAGCCGAAGCTAGCAGTCAATAAACACAGAGGATTCTGCGTTTGACAGACAGGCTCTTGTAGGATAGACAGCTAACCTATTGTTCAACAGTTCGTCCACACTCAGATTATCAGGATGACAGAAAGGGAAGGGACGTTTTTGGATGTTCCCTAAATGCAAGGACTTTCATTTAAGCCCCACAACAACCATAGAAGTGAGGTGTTATTATCCTTATTTTTTAAATAAGAAAAATGAGGCTCAAAGGTTGAGTCATTTGCCTCAGGTCGCACAGCTTTGTAAGGTGTGGAATTGGCCCTGGAATCCTGATCTTTCTGACCACGTTGTCCATGTTTTTTCCAGCTCAGTCTGGAATTGGGCTCCTGGCAATAGTAGGTTATTAGCAATGTACTGTGGTGCTCGTAACTTGTAAACTCTCAAAGGCTGATGCGTGGCTATTTTCAAATGAGAATTCTGCACCTCCATCCTTTTAGGGGGAGGTAGAGTGATCAAGATTTAAGATTCCACCGTGGCTATATCTGTGTGCTGGCGGATCAGAAAATACTGAATGTAAGGGCAACCTAAAAGATTAAAAAGAGCACATCAGGGTTACTAGAGAAGGAATACTTAGGAAGGCACAGAGAGGCAAGACTTCGAACCTCTAGAATCTCTGTCTTCTTAAAATGGGACAGCAAACATTTATGCTGAGGTTACATAGGCTCTATTAGAGGATGGAGGAGAGTGCCCACCAGCCACGTGGAAATTTACCTTCGTACACAGAAGTTATTCTCAGATTTTTGCTGTACTAACATTGAACCCACTTCCTTCTCTCTGAGCAGGCCAATAGGGATCTCCTTCCAGTGATGTACGCTCCTCTCAAATATAGATCCCAGGAGAATCACCTCCAATTTCTCACTCTGTAGATTACAGCATTAGTCTATCTCAAAGGCTCTAGCCACACGTATTTATACCATTTTACTAGGAACTTATGAAGCCTTAACATATCCAGTTTTTAAAAATATGATCTTAAATACATAGAAAAAAATAAATCTACTATTGAAAAGTATGCCCTTTAAAGAAAAAATTGGGTAAACCTAGCAACAAACCCTGAGGAATTACCCATTTCAAAATGTTATGTGGAAGTGGCTTTGAAGTTCAATTTAATTTCCTGGAAGCCCCAAACACCTCTATTTCCCTACAGAAAATAATTAAGCATCAGGGATGACAATGTGATTAGCAAGTAAAACACCTGGAACTTGCTTAGCAAATCAGAAAGCAAAGAGAGGACTGCTGTGAAACTGCAGCAGTTCCTCCCCTGCCCAACCTCATCACCAGCGCTGGAGAACCATCCTCATCTTCAGAAGTAGGCAGGGGGGTCAGGCCTGCCATTGTAGAGAAATACCCCACTATTTGTCACTGCCTAAAGGCCTATTGGGTCCTGGTTAATCGTCCGGCCCCTCATGTTCCTGAAGGGCACCCCCACTGGCCTGAAAAAAAACACATAGGACTTCTGGGATGCGGGGGGGTGTCCAATCATCCTTCTGAGAATAACATAATATGTAGATGTATCTGATCTAAATGAGCCTGAACCAATTACAGAAATCAATACTTTGTGTTGCAAAACTAATTAAATGACTGACCAATTGATTGATTATATTAACATTTAGGTTCTTATACACCAGGCCCTTCACTAAGCACTATATGTGTTATCTCTTAATCCCAAGAATAACTTTATAAGGTGAATAATATTATCATTTCCATTTTATAAGTAAGGAAACTAAAACTTAGGAAGATTCAGCAGCATGTTGCAATCATATAGCTCAAAAGCAGCAGAGTCAGGTTCAAATTCAGATATGTGTGAATCCAAAAGCCAAGCTCATGACCTTATAATAGAAGAACTGGTTAATAAATAACAAACAGCTGTACAGTGGAAAGAGACACTTAAAAAAAGTTACACAAAAATACTTCAAAACAGAAAAATGTTCACAATAACGTGTTAAGTGAAAATAAATTAACAAAACATGTATAGTAAGAGTCAAGGATAAATCTCAAAATGACATTTATGGTGAAATAATGGGTGATTTTTAAATAATTTTTTATATATTTTCCATTTTCTACAATAACTATATTACTTTTTTAAAATTTTATTTATTTATTTTTGGCTGCGTTTGGTCTTCATTGCAGCACGCTGGCTTTCTCTAGTTGCGTCGAGTGGGGGCAACTCTTTGTTGCGGTACGCGGGCTTCTCATTGCAGTGGCTTCTCTTGTTGCCAAGCACAGGCTCTAGGTATGTGGGCTTCAGTAGCTGTGGCTCGCGGGCTCTAGACCACAGGCTCAGTAGTTGTGGCGCACTGGCTTCGTTGCGCTGCGGCATGTGGGATCTTCCCGGACCAGGGATCAAACCCGTGTTCCCTGAACTGTCAGGCAGATTCTTAACCACTGTGCCACTAGGGAAGTCTCTACAATATTACTTTTATAATCAATCAAAATATTTTGTTTTGTTTTAATTTTAAAAGGCTAGCAAATACAAACAAAATGATAACAGTGGTTTTAGTTGAATGGCACAATTATAAGAGGTTTTATTTTCACTTTTACACTTTTCCATATTTTCCCAAATGTAACAGTATTACAATGCATTACTTCATAACCACACACACACACACACACACACACACACACACACACACAAAGTTTAAAACTCTAAAGAGCTGAGCTCCTTTCTAAAATGTTTAATTGGATGCCTGTGGCAGAGACTACCAGTGGTCCTTCAATCTTCATTCTCTATGTCTTCTACAGAAATAGACCCTGAGATTTTCAACTGGGCACATTTCCTGTAATAGGGCTTCAATTCCCAGCCTCCTGTTTGCCCAGGTGTAGCCATGTGCCTAAGTTCCTGTCAATAGGATATGAGGTAAAACGGTGTGTGCAATATCCAGGAGGTGTCCATCCTGCTGTTGGGAAGGTGCGTGGGATCCCTAGAGCTCCACTTTAGACCATGAGAAAGTCCACACCAGATGCCAGATATAGACACCAGAAGAGAGAGCTGGAAGTGGCATGGACCCCAGAAGGCTACAGACCCACCACACCATCCCTGACTTGTATGTGAGAGAGAAGTACACATCTATCTTGTTTTGTTTTGTTTTCCTGGAAGGTGGGGTGATGTTTTTATGATATGTTACTGAATCTACATCCTAACTAACACAGTACTTAAATACTTAAAATAATATAGACTAGTTCCCTCTCTCTCTCTCTCTCTCTCTCTCTCTCTCTATATATATATATATACACTTACACACACATTTATGTACACACACGTGTGTGCAAGTGTTCATGAATATTTGTATATAAATATATGTGTGTGTATATGTGAAATATATTAATGGCATCACTATGATTTGAGACAACAGGCCCAGTCCAGCTGAAGACTTCTGGAGTTAGAGCAGTGGAGAGAAGGAACACAAACAGCACAGCCATTCTAATATCTAATCTAATATCAAGAATGGGGGCTTCCCTGGTGGCGCAGTGGTTGACAGTCCGCCTGCCAATGCAGGGGACACGGGTTCGTGCCCCGGTTCGGGAAGATCCTACATGCCGCAGAGCGGCTGGGCCTGTGAGCCATGGTCGCTGAGCCATGGCCGCTGAGCCACAGGCATCCGGAGCCTGTGCTCCGCAACGAGAGAGGCCACAGCAGTGAGAGGCCAGCGTACCGCAAAAAAAAAAAAAGAATGGAATGTCTGAGTAAAGGCCTCAGTAGATCACAAGTCTCAGAGAAAGATGCAAACAGCAGGCTTTAGAAATCTGTCCATGCAGATTCGGCTAGATGCCTCTCTTCATGTTAGAATAATTATTTACATGTTACTATTGTGTGCACTTGTCACACTGTTTTGCAATTTTCTTTTACATGGTTACCTATACCTGTAGATTATGAGATCCTTGATACAGAGACCAGTTCTTTTTACTTTCAACTTCTTAGTGTCCTAGAGCCCAATACAGTGCCTGGCATAAGGTAAGCAGTTAAACATTTGTTAAATGAATAAACAAATAACACACTGGATTATTGGTTGCTTGTACAAACAGACTTAAATACTAAGGTATATATTACAAAGAAGCAACATATTAGAGGGTATATATTAAAGCACAAACTCTAGATATTAGAGAAAAATCATCTCCAAGTATATATACATTTTGATAAGTTATATCAAACTAAAAGTGAATTTCAATATGGTGGATTCTTCAATTCTATCAAGGTATTGAAATAAAATACTGAAACAAGAGCCTACAGTATGGAACTGAAAAATATACATCTTACTGTCTATCAGAAAAAAAAACAGAATCATTAGGAACCTCTATATAATGTATTTTATAATAACCATATTTTGGGGAAATTTTCATATTTACTGAAATTTTAGTTATGTCTTGCTTTACAATTATTGTATTACGTCAATAATCAAAGAACTGGATCAGATACCAATGCTGAATAAATATTTGTTGAATTAACTGGAAATTTAAATCAAAAATGGAAGCAAAATTGAAAGAGTTGATAGGAGGCTTTTGGCATCCTCCCTACAACCACAATATAAAGCATTACTTTATTTTCTGGTAAACAAATTTAGTTTTATCTCCCTTTCTCGAAAAATAGCAACAAAAGAGAGAGGGAGAGAGATTACTTATACTAAATACGGCTTTTGCTTATTAATACATAGTGATCTTTTTATATTCGTTTAGTTCCCTTATAACATACGCAGTACAGGAGAAAAATAAAGAAATTTGAACATTAAAATTCTCTCCACAGTTCACTTAGAAAATATGCTACTTTGAAATCTTAGCTAAGAGTCTATCCTTGTTTATATTAAAAGTTGCTGAAGTAGTCTGGCCACCTGCTAGGCAATAAAAGATGTATAAAATTCAAAGAACTTTGAGCAATTCATTTCCATTACCACTGCCTTGTGGCTGTCAAGTTTAGTAAAGTCAGAGACTCCAACCTAAAGCCAATAAATGAGTATCCTTGAATAAATGTAAATGTATTAATAATATTATCTACTGTGTACATTTTTTCATATCCAACGCATATATATAAATTTATCCTAAACAAATGGGAAGGTTAAAGGCATAATAATTCTAACTTATAACTGGATGAATATACAGGATTAAAACCTACTATGAGTCTATCTCTGTTTTGTAAATAATTTCATTTATATCATTTTTTTAGATTCCACACGTAAGTAATAGCATATGATATTTACTTACAAAACAGAAATAGACACAGACATAGGAAACAAACTTATGGTTGCCCAAGAGGAATCAGGGGAGGAATAAATTGGAAGTTCAGGTTTAACAAATACACACTAATATATATAAAATAGATAAACAACAAGGACCTACTGTATAGCACAGGGAACAATATTCAATACCTTATAATAACCTATAATAGAAAATAATCTGAAAAAGAATAGATACATATACAAATGTATAACTGAATCACTTTGCTGTATACCTGAAACTAACACATTGTAAATCAATTATACTTAAATAAAAAAAATTCAGATAACAATTAAAAAAAAAACCTTACTGTGAAATTCATGCCATAAAAAAGGATTTTTCAAAAAAAAAAAGGATTTTTCATAGTATGTCTTCCAGAGAACTGCACACCACCAGATACAATTTTTTGAAAGTACATATTTCCATGCTGTCAATCATTAAATCCCCTTTGAACTATTTTAATTAAAATAACTAACAATATTTAAACACATATTAGTAAACATAGTTGAGTCCCAATAAGAAAAATTCTGAGGAATAGTAAAGTTAACTCAATGAGCTTCTTCAATATTTATCTTAAAATTATCATTAGCATGTAATTATGATGATTTCAATACTTCAGAATCTCTAACCAGTCTATAATTGTGCTACTGTTAATGGTACCATCAATAAGGTGTCTCCTATACATAATTTTGTATAAAGTCTCCCAGATGGCAAGTTAAATTATAGCAATATACTTAATTAACTGGTATTTTACCTAATTGGCAATAAATATGGGAAACTCTTAGTTACCAATAATTTGGACAGATAAAGATATTATCAGTTTTAGTAGTAAAGCAGCATATATAATTATTGACAATGTCCACCTGAAACAAATATACGAGCATTCTGGTTTCATTCCAAAAGTAGTGTCCAGATTTCAACTCTTGGCACCATGACCTAACAATGACTCAGATAGTATATTCACAGCAGTGGGCTGGGGGAGGGGTGGACACGGTTTAGTCCAAGGGGTTTCTAATGAACACCTAGGCTGGACTCTATTTTCAGCCCAGATTCTGGGCCATTTACATGTATTCATGGCAACTGAGTTGGGGTCTTCTTAACTAGAGCAGATGTCTGCTGGATTTTTTTTTTTTTTGGATAGATTTTGGGAAAACAACATTTTAAGATGATCTGTTAGGGGCTACTCTAGTAGGAGGTTGAGAAGGAAAGGTCCCACAACTATTCATCATCTTCGACATTATTTGTAAAACAACACCTGCTTAAGATTCCCTTGGGCGGTGGGGTTGGTTATATGAGTGTAAATATTCTAAATGCTTAGGTTGTAAAGGATCAGTCAGCCCATCAGTGGTACACTGAGGGCCCAACACTGTGTGTGTTCTGAGACGGATGATAAAATATCCAAGCCACAACCCTTATCTACAAAATTTACTCATTGCTTTACGCAGCCTAGTCATGATTATCAATTGTCGGTCCAGAAAGCTGATGCACCCGCCCAGAGGAATTATACTTTTAAGGTCAAAAACTCCTTAGGATTAACTAGCTCAGTGATTGATTTTCAACCTGCCTGGGAGTTTTGTTTTGTTTCTTTTAAGTGCATTTCTTAAGAGTTTTCTAAAAAAGTGACGGCACTACAACTATGCAGTTGTGGAACTATGCAGTTGTGAAAAATGGAACATTTTAAACCACAGAATCTCCGGGTTTGGGAATCAGGAATTTAAATTATTTAAAGCTCTTTCCATTCTGATGTGAAACAAGGTTTGGGAAACCATTGATCTGATCAATGCTTGCATTTATTCTACAGAATCCCTATCTAAAACAGACGTTTTGGAGGAGACAAAACAATCTAGATTTTTAAAAGGATAGTTGATGTATGGAACAGTAAAAGGAAGAGAAATGCATCTTAGAGAACAAGCTGACGATGAGTCATTAAAACATCACCCCCAATCCCCAGGAAGGCTTCTTGAGGGATCAACCCAGAATCCTCAGGGAAAGATGACAGAATGGAATACTGCCCTGTCCTTCACCCACTGGAAGCAGGATCTCAACTGCAACTTCACATACTCCAACATCAGTTCTGCTATGATGCAGAACTGCTTCCAGAAACCCCAAACCAGACTTAAGACAGGGGAGTATTTTTCAACCTGCATTTAGGCCATTCATCCTTTGGATTATCATAAAAATTTGAGACTGCCTCTCCTTCATCCAACCCCTGGAAGTTAGAAATCAGTGCTCCAAAACCTCATTATCCTCAACATCCTGGAAATTTTCCTAATAAACTTCATATCTGAAGTTTTTAAAACTTTTAAAATTTTTTCCAAATATAAAAATGTATTATAAGTTGAATACACTTTTCAAATGGTCTCCTGGATGCTCTAATGTGGCACCACTGGTGTGGAGTTGAGGGGTTCCTCATCTCTCTCTACTCACCTCTATGCTGCTTCCCCAACACTGGGTTAGAGCTTATAAAAAAAGAGCCAAAAGTAATTCAGAAGGGACTTAAGCAAGAATGATGAGGTGAGTGCTGTATGGGTGACACCAGAGTCTGTCGAGACTTAAAGAGTAAGTCCCGGAAAGACTGCCTAGGACAGCTCCTTGATGAAGATGCCAACATCACCAGAGAAAAGTCCCCCTTTTCTATCCCAAACAACTGTAGTAAATCTGAGTGTTTGTGAAACTTTCCCTAATCAATAGTCACTTGTGTACCTACAAAACTTGAATAATAGCTAAAAGTTCATAATAGGCAGATGGATGAAGAATTAAGTATATATAAAACCAGGCACAGCTTTTCAGAAAATGTTTTTAAACATAAATTAGAAAGACTATGCCGTTGTGAAAAAGTGAAAAATCTTAAACCACCAGATTTAGCATGATTTCTTTGCTTATTATTTTGGCTTTTAGTTGTGATATGTTTCTTACTTATATTGTGGATATTTGATAATGCCAATTAAATTCCTGATATACAGAGAAGGAAACTATGGACTTGCTCTTCTGTCAAACTACCAACTCGGAAGAAAGTTTGTTCAATTAGTCAATAATCCTTTTCAACATGTTCATAATCGCTTCAGGTGCAATCCAAGGAAGTCTATTCAAGAACAGTTTAGAAAAGACTATTGAAAATGTTTATGCACATTTTAAGAAGCTGAATGAAATATACACAAGTGATAACAAATTTGACCTTGCTCTACACATACACAGTAAATGAACAACTACACCTTCAATCCCCAAAGTCCTTTTCTACCAATAAGCCCAGAGTTCTATGCATTTTCCTATTAATTCCAACATTATCCTTGGAAGTTAGATAACAAGTAATGCCCATTATACAGAAATAGACATCAAGACCTAATGAGATTTAATTATTTTTCCTAATTTACAGCCACTAGATGACAAAGTCAAGAGTAAAATTCCTAGCTTATACAGGTCTGGGGTCCTGAGTTCATACAGAATTAGAAAATATCACTACAATGAATTCATTCTACTAAAATTGTTTTTAATTTTAAATTCTGATTTGAAATAATTTTATTATATATTATATAAAATGATACAATTATTATATATATACATACATATATATGTGTGTGTGTGTATATATATATATATATATATATAGTTTCAGGTAATGGAACTCTCTTGGAATTAGACAAAAATTGAGAATGCCTTACAGGCAATATACTATATCCCTCAAGGAAGCTAAGGGTACTTTTAAATAGTCTTCCAATGCATTCACCTTTAGATAAACTGAAAACTTTTCCTTGCTTAATCATTTGATCTGGCCATGTGTTAAAAAGATATTCCTTTATTTCACTTAAGAATTTCACTTAAGAAGTATCGTGATTCCATATTACTTACTGGTAAAAAGAAATGAACCATGAAGTCATGGAGGAACACAGAGAAACCTTAAATACCTATTACTAAGCTAAAGAAGCCGACTTATAAAGTCTATACACTGTATGATTCCACGTATATAACATTCTGGAAAAGGCAAAACTGTGGAGAGAGTGGACGGATCTGTGGTTGTGGGGTGGCGGGGGGTGGGGGTGGGGGGCAGGGAGGTAAGGAGGGGGAGGTAGAGCACAAAGGATTTTTAGGACAGTGTAACTCCGTATGATACTCCATATGGTAGATACATGCCATCATCCACTAGCAAAACCCACGGAATGCACACCCAGAGTGGATCCCAGTGTAAACTATGGACTTTGAGCGATACTGATGTGTCAATGTAGGTTTACCAATTGTAACAAATATACCACTTGATAGTCAGGGAGGCTGCTGTCTGTTTAGGTGAAGGGGTATATGGGAAGTCTCTATACCTTCTGCTCAAATTTTGCTGTGAATCTAAAACTTCTCTAAAAAAAAAAGTGTTTTTAAAAATCTGAAAAAAAGAAGTATCCGTGATTCCAGACCAAGAACTTTTTAAAGGTTTCAATGATCAAGGACAAGGGTGGGTCCTTTGCTTCCATTTCAATAACACAGAGAAAAGACTTGATCCACTTATTCACCATCAAATGTAAGCAGCAGACTGAGAAACCACTTGACTGCTTGCTGCAGCCCAAGTCAAACCCATCCTTTCACTTTCAGTTGCTTTCTAGGGGGTGACAAACAGGAGAGGAAACCCTATAACCTAAATATTAAAGCTCTGAAAAAGCAAGGCCTTAACTATCCTCTGATAGGGCCGGTCCATTCCCTATCCCAAAGCTCACCTTCTTAACTTCTGCCTAAATTCCTTTTCTTGTTCTGAGTCTTCTGCCAATGATATATTTCCATCTTCTTCCCTATCACACATTTTTTTTCTTTTTTACAGGTCCTAGCCGGAGTCTAATCTCGCCTATAAAAATGCAAACCCACAATAATCTCCTTTAAACAACATTGTATATATTTTCTGCACTACTCAATTTGTACTTTAATATGTCTTTTCTCTTTAATTGGATTACAAACTCCTTGAGGTCAGAATCTGGGTCTTAGAACTGTATTTGCCTGGCACACAATATGTATTCAATTACTATTTGCTGAATAAATGGATGTGGTCAAAATTCTGGACACAGGGAGAAGAATACTCTGGCAGGCATGGGAGAGGGGGATGGTAGGGGCTACAGACAAAGGCGACAAAGAAAAGGGATAACCTATGGAATAATGTTCTATGAAAGAAAAGGTGGAAGAAACAAAGGAGGCAAATGTCTAGGGGAAGCTACCAGAACCACTGACTCTTCCTAAAATTGATGCAAAGCACAGAGAATCAGAGGCTACCCTGGAAAAATAGCATAATTCACTGAAAAACATCACTCAACCAGCAGTCAGGATATTCATGTTTTGGTCTAAAATCTGACACTAACTAGCTGTGACCAGAAAAAGAGATTTAACTGCTCTTGGCAACTCATATCTAAACCTAGGATACTAGACTTGATCTGTAAAGGTCCCTTTGGCTCACATATTACATGATTCGATAGTTTTCCTTCATCTTGAAAGAGTTTTCATTTCATTTCTTCTGGGCAAGGAGGGGCGTGAATGCACTAAAAGGTATAATAAACAACACAATATGGAGGCTTTCGTTGGTAGAAAGATGAGCAGGATTAAAAAGACAACATAAAATAAACTAAATGCCTATGATGATACTGAAGCAGAACACTTCTTTGATATTTGCGTTGCTTATTTGATCATTTTAGCTGAGCAATATTCCCAATGTGATAGGTCAAGGACTCAGAGTGAGGTGGAGCTGGAGATAGAAGTGGGAATTAGAGGCAACACCTTTCAAACACTTGCTTTCCTTCAATGATGGAAAAGTACCTTGTTGATTTAAAAGGGTGTGAAAAGTATTTAAAGATCCTTTTGATTGGGAGGAGATATGTCAATGTAAGAATATCATTGACATCTGATTTCAAATCATCACATATGCTCAAAGACTTGGACTAATACAAGCAAAAAGATCAATTTACAACGCATTGAAATGTCTGGCAGTAAAGCTAGAAAAGACTGTGTATCAAACAGCATTTGGCTTCCCTCTTTTTTCAGCCTCCCCTTCACATCAGTGCTAATCACTCAGCACTCCCTCAGTACCTGGAATTCTCTTTTATATCTGAGCATCTCTATCACAGACAGAATCGACTGATCTAATAAACTTATCCTAACTTTACAGTCTAGGGACTATGTGCTCTCCCTTTCAGAATATACTTGTCTTAAAACAAGGCCCCGGAAGAGGGCAAATGCTAAACCAAAAAGAAAGACTGATAGAATTACATGTATCCGTGGGAAAAACATCTGAAAGCCACAACGTCCCCAGACCCTTTCAGATCTTTACACATAGCTCTGCTGTCCAGTGACTTGTCTCTATTAAAAGAATGCTTAGTTTTTAATTAAGGAAACGAAGGATTCAAGTCAATCGATAGGAAAATGCTATATCTGAATGCTGTGGTAAATGAAGAAGAGCTTCAAAGCCCAAATATAAAAATAAAATGGAAAATAAAAAATTTTGCAGAAAGATCTTAAGGGTCTTCTCTAACCTCCCATTCAGTTTTACCATATTAGTTTTATCTGATAAGCTAATTGTCACTTTGAAAACATAACAGTATAAAACGTTTGGCCCTAATGGTGTGAGGCAAGAGACAAATAAGCCTACTTGTTCAGGGATCAATGAGATGTGGGGACGTGGGGTGAGCAAGAGGGTGAAAACTGGAGACTCTGAGGCTCCCTCCTAACCAGCTGAGTGCTTTCGGTTTGGTCAACTTGGAATTTTTTTAAACATTTTTTTAAATTATGTACAATCAAAATTGGAGAGATTTTTTATATAAAAACTTGGGTTTGGGTGTTTTTTTAGAATAATCAAAGGAACAGACAACTTTGAGAGGACAATTTCACAAGGCAAGAAGCAGTTGGAAGGAACAATCCCATACGAGACTGAAGCTTGACTTTCACCATGTGAAAATGAGAACATTAACTGTGTTCTCAATGTGAAGCAAAGAATTGCCCTTTTTCCAGGGGCAGAAGGAACCTGAATGCACTGAAGTATGGTAACCTGAATGGATAAGTTTCATTAAGGAAAAACAAGGGCGGGATTAAAAAGACAGCATAGATCCTAAGTCAGATACCTATGACTCTACTGAAACTGTAGAAGAACATTTTTTGAAATTATTTTTGAGGTTTCTCTAGTACAGATAAGCATTGCTTATAAGAAAAAACTGCCAAAAACAAAACTTTTAAAGAAAAGTCAAATTTGTTCTTTTCAGTTACTGAAAAGAAAGGATTTGTCATCAACACTTACCCTCAATACCCTGGATCCTCTCAAAGAATTTTACACGTCTTTTGTTTTTGAAATAAGAAAGGTATATAATTCCATTTATGAAGTGAGCTCTTAAAAATATTTCCTTATTTAAACTTGGTCCTCAACCTAAGTTCACAGTATATGGTGAAGGTCTAAAGAAAGCTTATTTAACCTACATTGATAATGCATTAATGAGTCTTTTAAAGCGATAATTTTAATTCCCCAATCTTCAACCATAAAGACTATATAGTGCTAATCTGCCTTGCCCTTTCGATTAAACTTGTTAAGGGCATTCTATTTAGTCAGCACAGGGAATGGGCCATTAAAATTCTTGATCGGTAAGAGTTGCGTTCAGTGCTCTGTTGTTTTAAATTCCATTAAATCCAAATGGTCTTTATCGCCGCATGACCACCATGACTTCAATCAGGCAATTTAATTATCTTACAAAATTGTCAGCAGAAGCAGCAAAGAAAAACAGGAAGCCCTATGACGTTATCAGATTGAAATCTCCCTCTTCAGTGTTTAATCTAGACCAATCAATAATGATGATGTGCACCTACTTCCTTCTCTTTCAGGGGATTCTGACCTTACCTTTCATGCTAAGATTTAGGGTTTAAGATTCATTTTAAGCACTTCTAGTACCTTGATAACTGGATTACAAATTGAAAGTCCACAGAAGACAAAGCTTCACCACCCAAATGCAAAACAATCAACAATTCCATTTCAATACTTTAGACCATCCTACGGAGGAAAACTTCAGATCTCCTGCAAACCCCAGGTATTATGGATGCAGTAGATTAAAGCCTTAAGGCTATTACAGTTGAAAGACAGAGAACTACTTTCTACTCTGATGTGTAAAAGTGGACATCAACAATTTCCAGGGAATCAATGGAATTGGAGCTACAATAACACAGTAAAATCCTAAGAACAGAAAGAGAAAATAAATCCCTCTCACTTGAATTTCTACCACAAAAGAGCAAGACATTTATCAGAAATTTTGATAATTAAAAGAAAATCAAAGATTATGTCATCATTATCACAGGCAACCCTTTATTTAATGGTCAATAGACTTGAAAAGGCTCTGATAACCAATGATACATCCTGTGTTTGGTTTATGTTATGTTCCTCCTTTGTGTGGGAGCAATTCACATTAACTTTCCTGTGCTGAGTAAATGTTGAAACAGTGTCATTTGAGAATTCAGAACTGAACACACTGCAGTGATCACTTGAATTAAGCTAAAAAGCAAAAGGTGTCTATCTGAAGAAATGTCTACTGACATATAAACCCTTGTTCACTTCTTAAAGACAACCTCACACAGCCAGAAAACATGTTGAGTCCCATGTGTCTTGGTGGAGAAGAGGTGCTATTTCTAGAGGACAAAAAGATCATTTTTAAGTCATTTTCTGAAACGAGTGTGCCTCCGTTGATGGATCACATCAGAGTTATTCTTTGAAGCTTTAAGAATAAGTGAGAACTTACGTGAAAAAAACAGATCAGATTCTTTTTTTCTTTTCTTTTCTTTTTTTTTTTTTTTTTTTCAGCGTGGCCGTTGTTTTGGTGATTCTTGGAAAGATTTCCCTCCCCTGCTTTCCAGAGCTCAGCTGAGCAGGTGTTCGGGCTTTATCTGTTTCAGACAGTAGCCTCTATTACTCCCCCATCCCCACCTCCCAAGAGCCACTTTTCCAGCTTCCAGCTGTAAAGCCGCTCCCCCCCTCCCGCCCACCTCACCTAAAGAAGAAAAATCTCTTCCAAAGATCTTGTAGAGAGTGGCAGCTTCTAAGCCCAGCCAATTCATTCACACTCATCGATATTGTAGTACATCTGCTACTAATGATTCTATCTGGGAGCACATGGGATAGCCAACAAATAGGGGGATTTCCATAGGAACACTTTCCATTCCCTCTCACTCTGTGGGTTTTATAATCTGGGCTGGCCCTGAGCTGGTGGCCTTCACCTTTGGCATGTGCGCAGGGAGGTGGCTAAGCGCTGTGCCATGGAGCCAGCGCACAGTGCCAAGGAGGTCCGAGCGCGTCTGGGGGTAGACCTCGCCTGGGAAGCCTTTTAAAAAAGCCGTCCTACTGTAACGCCGAAGAGAAAAGCTAGGTCGAAACATCTGAAGGGAATGAGTGGCCTACCACAATCTCAGCTCCTCTGAAAGGACTGTCTTGGAGAAGCTGCCCACGAGTTCGGGAGAAAGTTTGGGTTCCTGTCTTCGCTCTTGGCATTCTAACTGCCATTTCAGATAAGGAATTTGGAAAACCCGATCTCGAAGATCGTAAACAAGTGGTGGCTTGGGAAGCGATTCCTTAAAGAAGATGCCAAAGCCGCCCAACCCCCAAACTCCGAGACGGACTGCTAGCCCCGCGTGGAGCCCCGCCCGGAGCTGGCTTCTACCCCTTCCCACGCTTTCCCAGGAGCAGAGGTCGAGCGAGAAGAGAAGGGTGGCTAAAGTAACAAAAGAAACGTTCAAGTACCTCGGAGCCACTGTGGTGCTGGGAGACCTTGGAATTGGGGCTTGCGCCTTCGCCCGTCCAGCCGCTAGCAGGGCCGGGCCGCAGCTGCGGGGAAACAAAGGTGCCTCATTTACATTGCTCGGCGCCGCGGGCTGCCGGGCTGGAGCGCACCCGAGAAGCCCCGCGGGGGGCGTCGCAGGCTCCGTGCCTGAAAACGACGACCCCAGGACTTCTGACCTGACCTGCAGCGGGGAAACTGACCCTCTAAGTGTCCAAGATCCACCGTGTCCCCCGACAACGCGCCCGCTGGATGGTCGCCCTGGAGAAGCCAATCTGGGCCAAGCCAAGATCAAAGGCGGGGAAACTGACACGACCCACCCACGGCGCGGCGCCGCCCGCCTGCGGGCGAGGAGCTGACCCTTGGCTGACCCTCAGGTCGCTCCCCCATCTCCCCAGGCTGCCTGGAAGCTTCGGGAAAGCTCCCTGGGGTCGGCGCTCGGGGGACTTTCTCTAGAAGGTGTTTACAAAGCGGCTTCGGAGTAGCAGGCCCTAGTGGGCAGCCCCGAGGCCAGGCAGGATGGGAGGAGGCGCCAGGACACAGGCGCTCGCGGAAGCGACTGCAGGAAGTTTTCCTGGGGACCAGAGAGGAGTCATTGTGCCAGAGTGTTAGACTTGCTTCGCTAGAGTGCATTTGTGCGCGCGCGCGCGCGTGTGTGTGTGTGTGTGTGTGTGTGTGTGTGTGTGAGAGAGAGAGAGAGAGAGAGAGAGACAGAGAGATTGAGCACTCGGAAGATGGGCGGGGGTGGCGAGGGACTCGGCAAGTGTCAGCACCCTAGGCTGCTCCCCGATCCACACTCGTTGGTAGGAGGACGCAGGCTCAAGCCACAGCACTAGCGGGAGCAGGGGGAAGGCCAGCAGAGAGCTCGTAAAGGTGGTTTGCCACCACCTACGGGAAGAGGGCTCGGGGATGGGGCGGCCGCCGCGCGGGGCCCCGCGGTTGCCATAGCGCCGCCGCAGAGGCGCCCGGCGGCTGGCACAGGCCAGCCACACCGGGGTCGGTGGGGAAGGGACTGGATGCCACCTCCTCAGTAGAGGCGGCGGGTCTCACCCGCACCCCAGGGGCAGCTGCTTCACCAGCGATTCCAACCCCTTCCCGTCCAAGGCACTGGGCCTGGGATGAGGCTCTGGTTCGCCTTTTCAGCTGAAGTTGAAAATAACCTTTCTCAAGAGTGGCTCATATGGGCGCAACCAATCTCCACCCCACTCAAAACATGTTTTTCCCAGAAGAAAATAAAACTCCTGCCATTGCATCAAAACATCCCCAACAGGTAAATGTTCCAAAGATTATCATGTATACAGTCCTTCACCACAGCTCAGGTCAGAAATCAGAGAAAATGGATCTCCACGTGGAATATGTTCGAAGTTAATGGAGAAAATAACAAGTTATCTAGAAACTGGGCTGTTGGTTTAAGGTAGCAAAGCACAGGTGGGAAGGTGTCTGCCTACTCCCCCATTTCTTACAGACATTCTTAGTAAGCACTGGTCTAGGAAAATTTATTCTTGTGTGTGTGTCAGCTCTTTTGGAAAGCTGCTACACACTGCTACAGTCGCCAAGATTTTTAATATGAAGATATGAAATGATCAGCGAATGTAACAATCTAATGATTCAGCACATATTATGCTGCAAGACCAGAGCAGCAATAATTAAATCTTTAGAGTACTGGTGGCAGTCTTCCGGCTCCCAGACTTCTTTTTTTTCCCCACCCAGTCCTCAAACGCATTAAGATGCACTCATTCACAAACACACTTCAGAAGACACCTCAGTATTCCAAATAAGTAGGTTGTACTACTCAAAATATTGGGCAAAACTACCAAACTGGAGCACTTACCATGCTTGAAGCAGAACAGCTGAACACACACACACATTTCCAGCAATACAGGGACCTGTTTAATCTCATCCAAAGAAACAAGCATTCCTGTGGACGCTTGTTGCTAAGAGCAACGTGCTTAAGTACCATCTAAAGGCATGAAGAAAGCAGGAAAACTACTACAGCAGGAATCCAGTTATAACTCATTGTCTTTTCTTGTCATTACCAGTCTTCTGGACTCCAGGTGTGTCTATGTGTTGGTGGGGGAGGGAAGGTAGGTAGAATTCCTACCCTGGTTCCACAAAGCCTGAGATAGATGATGAATTTTATCATTATAGAAAAAGCATATTGGAAAAAGGCAAGAGAGAAGATGTTGCTGACATAATAGGAAGTACAGGCAATCACTCTTCGATTTAAATTTGACTGAGTGACTTAATGTATCTGCTTTTATCTCAAAGACATATACTCAGAATTATACGGTTTCCTGCACTCTTTGGTCTAAATCCACTCGAACTGTCAAAGGAGGCACCCACAGTGGGAGCGTTTACCCTGCTGGCTTTCTCCTCTCTGGCTCTTATCTACTTAAGGGAACTTTCCCTGACTAGTTCTACTGAAACTCCATTGGCCATCGAAAGCGGCTGAGCGTTGCCCACGCTTCATTTCCTCCAAGCAAATCTTCTGACCAGCGTTTCCACCTGAGTCTCATGTTTAGATTCCTTCGAGCCCCAAGGAAACCTGATTCCTTAGGAAAGCAATGGGTTCCCCTCATATAGAACGGCCACCTCGGCTTTTTTTAATCATGCTACAAGTGAAATAAAGATGCAGACTTAGACTCCCATACACAGACTCCCTCCGCCCCAGTCACCACTGGTCATCATGTATTATTAGTCCAGGACGCTCAGTGAGAAACCTGTGAGAGGAGGACTCACAAGTTTAAAACAAACAAAAACTCTCCCTCACGATGCTATTTCTCTCAAACAGCAGCCTCCCCTTGTTAAGTAGAGCCTTCAGCCTTACAACAATATCTTTAAAAGCTCCGCGTACCCATAAAGGCACCAGGGATGGAAAAACCGGTAGAATGAACCGAAAAGGCTCTCTGATGACAAATCAAAACGGTTAGCGCCTTTCACTTGCGGACCTGCCCAGGTCCCAGGCGGAAGCAGACAGACGCCAACTTGCCAAAGAGTTACCAGATATTAACTCATTGGCCGGGCCATCTGAGAGGCGTGTAGCCCCAGCGCGCACGTTCTTGGGGAAGGAGCAGCGGGCCAAGCCGGGAGGCTCCCGGGGAGACAGGAGGGAGCAGAGGCGGTGGCCGTACCCCCAGCGTCATTACCGTCTCTGAGACTGGCTACCATGGGGACGCAACGCAGCCACCACTACCACACACTGACACTCACTTCATCCTCCCGCGGCTAATTTTTTTTTTTTTTTTCAGTAAAGGGGTGGGGTGGGGAGAAAAGAAATGAAAAGCACAGTGGGTCCTTTCAAACCCTGGGGTCGAAATGCACGGAACCCACCCGCCTAGAGGAGCGAACACGCCTGTTTACATCCGGCTGCCTCTGAGCCAGATACCAGGCGGTGGAGAGGGATGGGGAATCTTACCAAATCTTAATACATGCGTGGTTCCTTGAGAATATCCAATCCACAGTAAGCACAGCAGGAGTTTAATGGTGCGCCTGAAGACTGGATTACTTAGAATCGGGGAAATAATCTTCATGGTGTTTCTGTGTCCACACGCGCGGCACCCACTTCCCCGATCTAGCGTTAGGCTCCCGGTTCGGGTAGGAATGAGGATGCGTCGAGTGGTGGCCGCAGACACGATCACGGCATGGTCACAGACAGAGAAAGGAGTCTCCGCTTCCCAAACCCATTAGCAATCACTGCATGTTCTTCACTCACTGCGCCAAGGAGCAACCTTCCACTGCAAGGGATGGTGGGACATCCATGTTAGTCGGGAAGCATCCGGGAGAAATCCAGCACGCACACCCACAATGTCCGGCCGCGCGAGCCTGGGAAAGCAAAGGAGGAGGAAAATCAATAGGAAGCCCAGCCTTGGAAACCGCCGAGGCGTCGGTAGCGAGCCACAGTCCCAGCACAAAAGGCGCTTTGCTCGCAAAGGTTTTGCCAGGCCCTATTCTACTGCACTGCTGCACAGCTTCTGACGTGAAGCCAAGATTAAGTGAGAAAAATTGAGATAGCTGCTTGCCTCTTAAGGCTTCCTGCCAGCGAGCTTCCCAACATCTATTATGCAACCGATCTGGTCGCCCACCTTGAGCTGCAAGGAAGAAGTCGGATTTATCTGCGTGGAAAAAAAGTGCATTTATTTCCAGTAAGAGTCTTTACTAAGGTAGTGACGGATGTATGCAAGCGGACTTCCTACATCAACTGATTAATTTTAATAAATGACAAGCTAAGACAAAGTCACTTTGCCTAGGAGTTGTAAAAAAAGGAAGTGGTCTAACACGGAGGAATTTACTGCAAATGTAAACTGTTTTCAGGCTGAAAGAGGGTCTTTTTATACTTTTAAAATTCTGTCCAGGAATTAATATAGATTAAAGTACAATTGGAGAGGTGAAGATAGTCTCTAAAAACTTAAGTGGGACATTCCTTGATTACTACCCAGCAATAAAAACAGATTTCTGCAAGTGGCCTTTTAGGGGGGAAAATGTTGAATTAAAAGGAGGGAATCATATTTCCCACCCATTTTTACCTTATCTAAAGTAATTGTGCATATATTAAAAGACAATGATATTTGAATGGGTGCAGCAAAGGCTTCAATAATTTATGTCCAAATTTCTTCTCACTTGGTTTTCTGAATATCTGTTTCTTGAAGAGCTAAAATATGGAATCATAGCTTGAGCAACACTGAGTGGCACAGTTTTGTCTAAAAATACCTTATTATTTTCTAGTGTTCTGATCAGAATATTCAGAGTCCCCAGACAGTGACTGTCTTGGCTTTCACAAGTAGCAATTTATTCAAGAAAAAAAGTACAGAAATATATTTTCTTTTAACATAAAAATATATTTTATTATTGAAACAGGTAATATGCTGTCCTCCATGCATATAGATTAAAATATCCAATCCTAATATTTTACATTAGTAAGTGAAACAAAGATGGATAGTGATAAATATATTACTATATATTAATATTTTTAAGTGATCAGGAAGCACAAAACGCAAATTGCTGGACCTGTATCTTAAAATTAATCTTTTTCATAACCAACTAACAGAGCATAGGTTAACCCTTATGAAAAAATTATAAGATCATATCATATTTAAAGAATATCTAAATTTTAAGTAAGGAGCGATATGAGTACTATTTCTTCCAGATAGCAAATTTTTTTAAATCTATTTTTTCTTAAGCTATTGTAAAATGCTGATTTGAAAATAAACCTACATTTTGCAAAGGCATTAAGTGGGCATTGATTTTTTTTTTAAGATGGAGGCATAACTGCCGTGTCAAAAATAAGTATCATGAATGACTAGTTCTGCAATGTAGCAGGCAATTCAATCAAATAATTTGACTATTTGAGCACTTTAAAAGGAACACCTTGTGCTAAAACCAAGGGTATCTAGCGACTCCTTCAGTCCATGTTTAAAATACCTCTTGTAAAACATGTACAGCCCAACATGTCCTGTCTTGTATTTGCTGTCTCATTTATTCCATTCTATTTGTTCCTTTTCTTTTTGATCATTGCAGAGATAATAATGACTGCCAGGGCAACAATAAATATTCTTATGTTTTCATCCGTCAATATAATTGATATCTACTACCTGAAAATAGCATGCTCTGTTGTGACTAATCAAAATACTGCAGTTTTGAAGTCTGGTTGTCATTTAATTGAACTTCAGGAAACAAGATGTACCATACATAACTCCTTGTTCATGTATTCTGTTAACATAATGGCATCTGACGTTACAGTTGTAGCTTTGCTACTTAAAACTAGCATTCTAAATTATTTAGTTTTTGTGGGATTATTTATTGGGTGTCTAGTTGAAAAGTGAAAGATCAAGCTTCTAATTTCATGAAGTTCTTACACAGTAAATTAAGCAGTAAAAAGTCTATCACAAATTTTTCTTACTATTAATTGGTCCCCAAAGAACCAATTTTGCACATATGCTAAATTAGGCTCATTTACATCCATCAGCTAATCCGAAAGGCTTCAACACCACAGACAGCAACTCCACCTGTCCAATTGAACTTCTGCAAGACAGGAGACGACCTTTCTTCAGTACCGCGGTCAGCGCTCCAGACGTCAATTTATTCTGGAGCAGTACCTTGAAAGTAGTACATTGAATGGGTAATGTGCCATTTGAAGTGACAGTGTGCATATTTCTGCTGTACAGACTCTGGGAGTTTGAATTATTGCATTGTTCACATTGTCAGAAGGACTATTTTGTCAGCTGTGTTGTGTATATATTTCAGTGTGACTTAACTGGGATTGCTTAGCATACCCAGGATGTGCTAATAGCCATCCCTTTCCAGGGCATACTACTACAAAAGCCATTTACATTAACTGTGAGTTCCCTTATGAGCACTAAACTTCTTGTTTCTCAGTACAGAAAATTGCCTGAAAGACCACCAAAATTCAGAATACTGAATAATGTTGTCAATGTTCAGTGGCTAAAGACATTTCTAAAATGTACAATTAGTTATTGCTTTAGAATTCTCCACCTCCAGATTTCCATCTGTTACAAGGGTTATCAGATTAATTTTCATTCTTTCTCATTAAACTTCACTCACTCCCAGGGCAAAAACAACAACAAAACCCCTAAAATTACCTCCCCAATACTACAACAAAATGATTTGGTGGTATAGAAGATGCCTTATAGTAAGGCAATTGTGAAGTTATTACAAGTTTCTCCACAATACTGATACCATACATCATCGTTCTGGGGCAATATGAAGGATCGATAGAGTCATTATATAGTATTCACTGACCAGATATAACTCATTTTTAAATTCGTCATTTGCTCCTTTCTCAAAGGAAAAAACAAACAAACCAACCCACTGTTTGATGTCAGACAATCGTATATATTTAGCAATAATGAGATTTACACACCTTATTCCCTGGTTTCATTTGCTTTTTTTCTCATTTTAACCATATGGCAACCTTTATTTCTAGAAGCCAAAGCTCTGTAGGTTCCAAGGTCAAAGCAGAGATGACAAACTGCAAATGCACACACATGCATGCACACACAGGAGCTGTGTCTATAAGTAAGCCTCAGAAAAAAAAACACATAGAAGGCTGACATGAAGAGATATCAAGCCTATGATAAATTAGCAAAGAACAAAATGCATTTCATGTTCATGCAGAGCGTGTTCCAACAACAACAACAAAAAGCCATTAGCTTCATCTTGCACTCTATTTTTATATTTACTGACACTAATGACCTCTTATTCTTGGGCACCATTACTTGAGAAGCAATTTTAGTTTTCTATCCTCCCAGTGAAAATGAATCTTATTCTAGTTAGCTGCCACCTGCTGGGGCATATACAAATGTGTAATAATCCTTACAGCACAATGTTTCAATAGACAATGCCTAAACCTTTTGCAAGAAACAGCAAATACATATCCCAGGACAACTTGAATTTCAAAGGTTCTTCCATGTTATATCTATATTTAAGTTTTTCACACGGAATTCTTTTTAAGAATTCCACTTGACGTGTCACTGAAGTTCTGCTGTTGTGTGACATTTGAGAAACCTCATCTTATAGTTAACACCTGACCTATTCTTCCACACATGTGGCCTGTTGTATTGCAGCTAAGCTAAAATAAACAGCCTGTTCATCCATGGCATTAGAGGTGCCAGAGAATAATGTCAGAGCTCATATCAGTTAAAACCACACTGTTGCATGTTTGCACTTCACCCTTCCTAACTATGAATGCTATGCTATGCAATCCCTTGTGATTCTGAACACATTTCAGCTGTTCCACCAACATTCTGCTGCATTGATGATTAATGACATTTACAGTTTTAATTTTTAGATGCGAAAAGAAGTGTATCTTAATTAAGAAACTGAATTAGCATAGATTACATGACCTGGAATCTTTTTTTATTTTTATTTTTTTAATTTCAGAGCTGTGCAGTCTTAAACGGGTTTGAATAGAAGAAAACAAGCAGGTAAGACTTCTAGCATCACTTATTTCTCTAACACTTTATTCAGTGTGTTTCGTTTTGTTTGTTTAATTAGTAAGTTCCTAGGGCCATTGGAAGCTGCCTTGGTGAGTACAGGAATGGTTTCTATAAAAAGTTACAAGGTAATGAACTTAGACAAATCAAGATTGAAATATCAGTGCCTATCTTCCAGTAACTAAACTACAAACTAAGATCCAAATGAATCAATCATCTCGTGAAATTAAAATAATCATTAATCCATAAGGTAACTTCTGATGACATAATACTTACAGCATGAAGATGAAGAAATGATAGAAGGTAATCTGTGCGTTACCAAAAGGATAGCAGTAGTAGTAAGTTGTCTAACATCCCTTAGTCCCTAAATTGGAAAGGCTCAGCTAAGTCCCCTTGTTTAGTAAAGAACTCCTTGAAGGTAAAAATATCGGAGGGTGAGAGTCATTAAAAGTTCTTGACGTTTGTGATCCACCCTGCTGATACTTTTCTCCTCGCCCTAATGGGACGCCCTCCGAGTTTTTTCAGACGCTCTCAACACTGGCACCGGACAAAATGAATGTCTGTACTTCCTCAGCACGGAACTAGGGAGCATGGTTAATGGAAGAATGGGAAGATGGAAGGAAGGCTGGGGAGTTTGTCAGACCCGCAGGCAGACACACAGCTTCTTGCCATCTGTCTCTCTTAGCCTCGCGTGAGTCCCAGTAGCTGAGGCCACTTCCTGACCCGTCCACTTATTATTTTATAGGGAGAACGCGAGCGCCTGCAGGTGAATTGGCTTAAGCGAGCGGGACAAAGCCGCTCGCAGTGACTCGGTCCAGCGGGTGCCCCGAGCGCACCGGCTCCGCCGCGCCGCTGCTCGCCTTCTTCCTCTCCAGGCGGAAAATGCCCCTCGCCCACGCCGGGTCCCTCCTGTCCTCGTGGGAACAGACACCTCAGGAGGCAGCCCGGAGCGGAGCCCACCCGAGGGAAGCCCTTACCTTTCGCAGGGGGTGAGGTGGACGGAGAGGGGGAGGGGTGGTCCTCGGGGAGGAGCAGCCGGAGGAGGTCGAGCTGGAAGTCTCCGGCTCCCGGACGGAGCAGCGCAGCCGCGGGCGCCGAGCGCAAGTGACGGCGGCAGCTGAGACCGAGACCGTGGAGCGGCGGCGGCGGCGGCGGCAGCAGCGGCGCCGGCGGCGGCTGCGGCGGCGGCGGAGACAGACACGCCTCCTGGCGGGGGTTCCTCGCCTCTTGCTTTAAAGGCGCCGCGCTCTTTTCCCGCGGCCCCGGCGTGCTCTGGGCCGCCGCGGCCACCAGGGCGCAGCGCTCGCCCCTGGACCGCAGGAGCGAAAGTGCGAAAATTCTGGGCGCCCACACAGACGTGCACGTTATGAACTCCCCGGCGTGGACTTCGTCCCCAGCGTACAGCCCTGCTAACTCTGAGATGGGGCGACTGGGAATGTGATGCTTGGTTAGGGAGTGATGCAAATCGCCAAGGAATTTGCCTGGCTCTGGGTGGTTGGCAACACGTATAAGTAGCCCGAGCGCGTTTGGTTCTGGGTGGTGGTTTTCATGCCTCTCCGAAACCATGGCAACGAAACTTCTCAGCTGCCAGGATTTGAGGAGCAGCTGGTAGTCTTCAAAGTGGCCCTCTTAGTCCAACTACTGCCATTTCCCTTTGAAGTCCACGGGAAAGAACTTGACCTGCGCCTCACCCCCACCTCTACCTCAAGTGCACCCTACCAATGCGCTTCCCACTTGCTGCCTGTACCCCCTGAGACGTCTGGAGTCACGGCGCCCCTCTCTCCCTGCCTTCGTTTCTAAAAACAGAAAGGGACACTCCCGAGTGTAGGGAGCTGGGGGCGGGAGGGTCGGCGGACAGTCTCTGTGCCGGTCTGGCGCCTTAATGGCCGACGCCTCCTTTCCTCCCAGGTCCCTGACCTCCCAAATGAATTGCAGAAAGGAGTTGGGTTTGAGATCTGGTGGGCACCGAACCGGTTGGTCGCAGACTCAAAGGTTGGAGAAAGAAGACTGGGGAGCATTCCAGGCCTGGCGGCCGCCGGTCCAAATTCTCTAGATTCTATAGTCTAGAAGACTTCTTAAATAGGCCCGAGTTGGGGAAGGGCGCCTAAGTCCCCTAGTCTTCCCGCAACCCGGCTTCCAGGGAGGGGCCGCCGGCGGCGAGCACACCCGGCTCCCCGTGCTTCTCAGTAGAAACGATTAGCTTCTGCAAACAATCCCCGATCTCCGCTCCTCTGGGTCGGAAACGTCAACATCTATTCAATACCGTTGCTATTTTATCCTCGGCCCTACACTATTATCTAGAGCAGAGACTTTACAAGTTGCCCCCAGAGGAAGTTGGCGAGCAGCGATTCGCTGGGAGGTTTAAGTGAGGCTGAGCGGGAACAGGCCGGGCGCGCTCGGCCGGGGAACAAATTTCAACCGGGCTGCGTAAGGAAGGGGCCAGGTGAGATCCCGTGGCTCTCCTGAGTCCTCGAGCTGCCCTCATCCCTGGGGACACTGTAGTTTCTAATTCCCAAGGCCGGGGAAGTAGAGAGACTCTGCGTCCCCAGGGACTGGTCGTCTGGGCTGGAGACAAGCGTTTGTCCTTTTGTTGCTTCTTCCCTGCAGGCCTGGTAGAGTTAAGCCCTCCTCCGCGCCTGACGCAGTATTGCCGCCCTCCACTCCCTGGGGCTAGCGCCTGACTCAGCCCAGCCCTGAAACTCGCAGAAACTCAGTCCTGACAAACCCTCCCCGGCTCTCAAGCAAAAGCACCAGTCTACTCTCTGGGTCACCAACTCCTGGCTCTCAAGCTCCCTACATGCCTATTGCGCCGGACCAGGTAGGGGAGACTCGGGTCTTAAAGAGGTTAAGGAGAGATGAGTTAGTGGCAGTGTAGAGTCCGTTAGTCATTTAAAGATCCTTGGGGTGGCAGGGAGGCTCCCGTAATTAAGTCAACAGCGGCCTTATTGTACGGAGTAAATAAATAGTCAATGACTCCATTGTACCTCGTGGAGCGGGCAGCCCAGACGCGTGACCGGCTCTGGGCGCCTGGGATCCAGCTGCTGTGACCTGCAGCCTAATGGGCCCTCCAGGCACAGCCAAGTTTGGGCCAGGCCCAGAAAAATACCCCATTCAATCCCATTCCCCCACAGGAGTAATGAAGACAACTTGTCTACTGGCCAAAGACACTCTCCTTGTCGTCATACAACTGGCCTCCCCACTTCCAGGGAGGGAGGAGCAAAACACTGGACACAGTAGATTCCAGTGCAAATCCCTGGGTGAAGGCATCCAGCTTTGTTTTGGTGTGACTCTGAGAGTGTGTCTCATTTGACTTTGTGATCAGCATAGGGTTTGGCATGTAGTAGGTGCTGAATGAAAGAATGAAGGGATTACTGGCTCGGTCTTCCACTTTCCACCCTGTTGTCCCCAAGATCACATTGTATCTGGGGAAGGAGAGGGTTCAGACAACTTCCTCGAAGTGCTATGTGTGTGTTCTTAGAACCTAGTCATAAACTTCTTTTCCAACCTAGTCATGAATTTCTTTTCCAGAGCAAAGGACACACTTATAAAGAGAGAAATAACAGGCGCTAGCAAGAGCGTGAGGTGCAGGAGGAGAGAGCTGGGAGGAAAGTGGAACAAATCAAAATTATGCACGTTGTTGACAAATCCATTTTCTAAATAAAATGTTATCTGGACCCTAATAAGAAAAGCAGACTAACAAGGGAGCTTTAGTCTATAGACACTCATTTAAACCTTCAAAAACAATTCTCCAACACTGTGAGATCTTTTCCATAATTTATTTCAGGATTTATGAGGAGTCAGATCCCAAGTCTTTTTGAAGGAGGCGGTGAATCTTTTTCTTCTCCATTCCCAGTCATCCTTAAGACCTGACCTCCCATCTTTGAGAAGGTCACTGAGTCCCTCATCTAGAATCGTATGCAGGAACCACCTCTCCATCTTCCCTCTCAGAGTGCTCTTAGAACATTAGCATGTCTGGGATTCTGACTCCTAAGGACCCAGCAGGGACCAGTGTGAATTCCCAGGCTTACTCACTTCCAGGTTTTGTTTCTTACTGTTGGTCTGGTTTGTTTGAATTACCTGTATTCCTTCAATTGGAAAATAATATTTTGGATAACCTAGGCCAATGCCTTCATTTTACAAGCGATATAAACCAAAGTGAGAAAAGAGGAGTGACTTACTCAGGTTGTGGCAGAACTGAGACTGCATTCTAGCCGTGCAGAGCAACGTCAGCCTGTATCCTACCATCCACTTTCAAAACTTAGAATCATATGAAGTTAGGACTATAAGTAACTTCAAGGACTTCTACTCCATTTCAGGGTCACAAATCTTTCTATGAGGGGAAAAAAAAACACATACACATGTGCACACAGCCTGAAAATTTTGCACACAACAATAGGAGATGCATGTAGCACCTGAAGCTCATTGTGGGCTGATGAGTCCCTCAACCCCAGGCTAAGAACCACCAATCTAGTCCAACAACATCATTTTACAGATGATGAAATCTAAACAAACAAACTTACTCACAGTCCCATTGTGGGTTAAGGACAGTTCCAGGACTGGATACCTGGTGTCCACACTAAAAGTTCCAAGGGGAACAGTGGAAAGGTTTTGGATTTGGAGATGTACATAGCAATCTGGAGATGAGAAGTGATACAGCATGACCTGGAAGACCCCAGGCTTCTTGTAAGGACTACTATAAATAGGGAGAAAAGGCAAGTTGGGGTTAAGCCTAATGGTCCTCAAGGCATACGGTGGTGCTGGCTTCTATTATGTGTGGGGTGGGCTTGTTCTTGGACCCTGTTTTTACTTCTGCCTGTGAAAGTGTGGGTCAGAGAAGGTCATGATTGCTGGACCTCAGAACCCTCGAGGCTTTTGCCTGCTAGTTTTCCTAGAGGAGATGTCCCTCCATCCCCCAGGGAGGAAGGGGTGGCAGAAAGATCTAAGTACCTCCTCCAGTGCACTTTCTCCATCTCACTGGGCACCTAGGACATAAGACTGATCCTCTTTATACTGGATAAGACCGTATCCAGACTCAACAAGTCCATGAGACCTCCAAGTCACCTGAAATGAGCGAATCATTTGCTTTTATAAAATCAGTTCAGGGCTTCCCTGGTGGCGCAGTGGTTGAGAGTCCACCTGCCGATGCAGGGGACACGGGTTTGTGCCCCGGTCCGGGAAGATCCGGGAAGATCCCACATGCCGCGGAGCGGCTGGGCCCGTGAGCCATGGCCGCTGGGCTAGCGCGTCCAGAGCCTGTGCTCCGCAATGGGAGAGGCCACAACGGTGAGAGGCCCGCGTACTGCAAAAAAAAAAAAAAAAAAAAAAAAATCAGTTCACTTTTTCATGTGTAAACTTGTTTTCATTTAGCATCTTCCACATTTAATGAATTCCAACTTTCTCAGCGTCAAAGCTCACTCAGTCATTTCACTTTTGCCTGGACTCCTGAAATAATACCCAAACCATAGTACTTCTCAAGTATTCTACTTGAATGACTTACAAATACGTGAGCATTTCAAAGATTCTCCCTCATCCTTCATACTAATATAAGTTTTAGATTCTTGAAGTTACCTCGTACTGTCTCGGTGCCGCCTCCTCACTACTATTGCCCCTTTCCCTCACCAATCTCTAAATGTCCAAGTCCTTCTTCAACCCCTAGCTAATTTATTTGTTTTTTAGCAAGTATTTGTTAAATGCCTATTGTGTTTTAGGGGAAAAAAACAACGAGGAAAAATGTAGGCAATATACATTGTAAGATATTTCTTTTTTAAAAAATAAATTTATTTATTTATTTTTGGCTCCGTTGGGTCTTCGTTGCTTTGCGCGGGCTTTCTGTAGTTGCGGCGAGCGGGGGCTACTCTTTGTTGCGTCGCGCGGGCTTCTCACTGTGATGGCTTCTCTTGTTGAGGAGCTCTAGGCGCGCGGGCTTCAGTAGTTGCGGCTCGTGGGCTCTAGAGTGCCAGCTTAGTAGTTGTGGTGCATGGGATTAGTTGCTCTGCGACATTTGGTATCTTCCCGGACCAGGGCTCGAACACGTGTGCCCTGCATTGGCAGGAGGATTCTTAACCACTGTGCCACCAGGGAAGTCCAATACTTTGTAAGATATTTCTAAAGACACATGGTAACTCCTATTAGCAAGACCATGATATTCCTGCTCCTCCCTTTGTAGAAAGCACTGATATAAAAGTAGGAGCGTATTGCACATAAGTGGCATCTTTTAGAGAGGCATTGTACTAGAAAATATTTTTTATTAGACTCCCCATCCCACCTGCACAAAGGAGGGAAGAAACCAAGCAAAGGCAATGAAGATCTTTAGGTGTATAGACAAGTAGAGAGGGGGGTCCACTCTGGATGAGATAAGGCACCCAGGGACATGTTTCCTCAAAGCACAGGATCTAACTTGTCAGATCATGAAGGAACTGCCAAACACAAATCCTCAGGACCATTCCCCACCTACCCTTAGTCTCTACTCTTTCTTGGAAGCTTAATGCAAGGTTTCGGGGAAGAAAACTGTTATTTATATAAGTCCTACTCTATTTTAGAACACTTTCATATAAAATATCACATATGACTCTTTGAATAGTCTTCTCAAATATATAATTACTATTTTAAGGATGATAAAACTAAAACAGAGAGGTATGTAACTTGCTTATGGACACACAGCTAGTGAAGGCAAAAATGGGATTCAAAACTTCGTAGTTTATTGTTCTTGCTGGCACATGAAAGGAGGCAGGCGGAATAAAGCAGTATGTGCCCCAGCTCTTTGTCTCTTATCCTGAGGGTTTCAGATGTTGTTATTAACTGTGAGGGATAAAGCCCAACAGTTTAGGCTGGGAATATGGAGGGCAGGAGAATATGGAGCAACTTGGGTTGAGCAGATTTGCTCCCTCAGAAACCCCCTGAGAAAACGATTTGTCTGGAGCCAGAAATCAGAAGCAGTGGCCTCTCAGAGGGGAAGCCAGCTTAAAAGGAAGCAGAGGGCTCTTCTGTTAGAGTCCAAGGAAACTCCCAGAACTTGATCTGATCCCTTAAGGGTGTTCTCAACAGAAACCAAAGGATATCCTTTGCCAAGAGCATAATTCTTGCAATAAGTGAGAACTAAAGATAAAAACACTTCTGGTAATAACCATTCGTCCGTAAGAATAATACATAATACCTTCCTAGTTGTTCCTTCTATATGAGAATCTATACCTGCCAACTATTATACTAACTTTCTGACTGTATAGCTGTCCAGCACCCTCCAAGAACATTGTGTTCATGGGTTGTTCCAATGATAGGATAGAGTTCACCTGAATATGTCATAGGATTCAAGCAAACTTTGTAAACTGGTTCAGAAGGTTGAATAGGGCTCTATATTTAATTTTCATTCAGCACTGAAACATTCTGATTGATTCAGTATATCATAAAAGCAGTTGTCAGATACAGAATTAAGACTGTTTCCTTAATGGACCCTGCCTGTAGACGTTATCCATGCTGTAGAAAGCTGTTATAGAGGGACTGACCAGGATGCCAATAGGTTTTTCCTCCTCTAATGTAGTGATGCTAATTAGCAGTTTTGAATCTCTTATTGCAGGTGAGCCCAGCTTCAAGGGCGGACATTCATTAAGGATATGGATACTGCTGACCTCCTACCTTTCACATACCTTCGGACCAAAGGATCACACGGGCTGCTGGATTAGGGCTGCCATGGGCTTGTTTGGACGTGCACTGTTGGAGAGCACGCAGCAGAGGTAACAGAATTCAGTTATGGTTTTTAATTCTGTAAATTAAGCTTAAAATGAAAAGAAAATGACCAGTCAGTAGGCTAGGATCAAAATGTAGGTCCAGGCTCTGTACACAAAGGGAAAGTGTGAGACTTGGAAAATAAACTTTTATTTTGCAATCTCTTGTCCCCACCAACTTTTAATATGTAACTGTTTCGATCTGCTTCCAGATCAGTGTCCCTTTGTAAACACATGTGAAATTTGAGTACAAAGAGACGAACAGCAATGCATCACTTAGGTGCATCAATATTTTATGCAGTTGATCATGTAAGAATCAGAAGCAGATTTAGCCTTCTCTGTGGACTGTAGGGACTAAGGTTCTGTTGACCACATTTCCACTTCACAAACAGAGCTATCCAACCAAGACTTGTTTACAAACTGGAAATGTGCTCAAACACACTGTCCCTGATATTTTGTTTGCTCTTCTAGGCTGACAAATTGCTAACTTTAGAGTTATTTCTACAATACTAGATACATATATAATTAGGAAAATAGAAGAAACGAAGTCGTGATAGGGAAACATCTCTGATGATATCTGATCATTAGAAATTGCTATTTGGGGGGATAAAACACAAGAAATGTAGTAATTTCTATAATATTTTCCAATATTTACTAATTTTAAAGTAAGACATAGGTTTCATGTTTATATGCACTTCACTTTATTTATTTCACTATAATAAGGGACTTAGAAATCAAGATCCAAATGTCAGTAGCCAGAATTATTGAAAATGGTCTAAGCCAAAAGAGAGGCGAAGCTAGGATTTGCAAATTTCTTTTATTTATTTCTCCCCATTCTATACTTATAACAACCACTAAAGAGAGTCATGGGTTATATTCTCCTCACTTTATAAATAAGGAGCAAAAGCTTTAGAACAATTGTATGCATAGCAAAAACAACACTGCACTACAAGTTCCACCAACTGAACCTCTATTTAATTATAATGTCTTTGGTAATCCAGTTAATTCCTGTATGCTTCTGTTTTCTCATCTGTAAACTCTGGAGCAGGAATTTATTTTGAAATCTATGAGGTGCTGAAATTTTTAAAAAGTGATAGTTTCTTGACAGACCCAGGATCACATTATAGTCACTGGTAGAATGGGAGTAGTACCCAGCCCTCCAGAGTTTGACCATTATCCAGATGATGAAACATTTCTGAAATTAAAAGCTGAGCTGCAAAAAATATATAGTTCTTTGCTTTGATCTTTCATTCCAAGTCATTGGAAACATGCAAAACTCACAATCTAACTTGAAGACAAATAATTCTATGAAAAGAGACAAATTTTGTTCATTTAGCAAAAATCACTAAAAGAACTAATTTAATAATTCTTGGATAAAGTTAATGTGTACAGGAAGTGGTACCATAATAATTTTTTTATAAGTATTGCCCTGATTAAAACTCACTCAATATATGGACCCAACTAATAAACATTTCTAGAGAAAATCACAGAACTGAGATATACTGAGTTGAATAGTGTCTCCCCAAAATTCATGCCTACCTAGAACCAGTGAATGTGGCCTTCTTTGGAAAGAGAGTCTCTGTACAGGTAATCAAGTTAACATTTACTGATGAAGTCTTATTATCCCACAAGTATTATGCAAAATGTAACTGATTTAATTACAAAGATTTTGTACTTTCTAACATGTAAAGCACCACATTATATAGTATATATCACATATTTTTGTGTCCATGCACAATTACTAGTTAAAATATTACAAAATTATTTCCCCAAACTTACAAACTTTACAACTGCTTTTTTTTTCAGAGATGGCATTTGATAATTAGATACAAGGAATGATCACTGCAGATGGCTAAGCTTTATAAGTAAGCCTCTGTTCTGCTAGTGATTGGACAATTCCAGAAGATAGCAATTCCATCTGATTGTGCTTAGAAGGGCTACGGCTTTTAGTGCATACACCAGCAGTACATTGGCCCCTTTGCTGTCGCTGAGACAAAATTACTGGAACATCCTTTATATTCTAATTATTTCTCCTCTTTCCCAATGTTACTCATTTGTCACTGTTTAAGGCTCTGGCAGGTGATCCATATTCAACTTTCTCCTATAAAATCTGATTGCGAAATTATAGTGTTACTTTTTTCTTGGTCCTTATACTCCTTTTAGGATTGAGAAAGGAAAAGATTTTTGTTGAATAAATTACATGGAGACAGTCCACTAGGTGTTTTGCGTATTTATCTCACTAAATCTTCCTAAAACAATCCTTCAAGGAAGGTATGGAGACTGGCGCTGAGGGGTCTTCAGATCCTCAGTCTAGTCGTGACTGCTGAGCACAGTTCTGCTTACTTCTAAAGTTCAGACTCTTTTCACTCTACTCCCTGGGAATGGCTTTAATAACAAACAAACACCATTTTTAAAATGAAATGTATTAGGTAGATAGGAGGCCTTCCCCTGGCTGAGTGTATACTTTGATAATATGCTTGGTTTCACATCAGTACTATCAGTCGATCTTCAAAATAGTGTTCCCCTATTTTCTATAAATGTGGTTTTATTCCAGAAGGACACCTCTCAACGTTTTGAAAGTAAACTAATGTTCAGGGCTTTATCTCAGCATATTGTTGAAACGTCTTGTTTATATGTCAGTTTTCTTATACTGCTTCATACGGAACACAAAAAACAATTGTTGATTTTTTATTTTTTCCTGGTTGACATACCCTTTACACAGAAAAGAATCCTAACTTTCAACTCCATTGACCCTATGTAAACTCTTCAAGTTCAAAACTGATTTTAAGTTTGACACTTTCTATTGCCTGCAATAGAAAGGTGAGGGAAATCTAAGATTAGACCTTCAAGTGTGGGAAAGAAAGATGTAATTGATAGAAAACAGGAGATGTGTGCCCCCAGCTCACTTCTACTGCAAAATGAAAACTACCATTTTGGACAGAGATCTTTTTAAAGACTGAAGAATACTGAAGAAAAAAATTTTAAGACTGTGATGAAAGTCCTCTTGTATATTTAACATGTTGACTAATTTATATACATCTATATATCCCTTAATGTAGAATTGGAACACATGATCTGAATATAAAACAAAATAATTGAAATCTGAAGTTTTCCAGAAAAATTTAAAGTTACATTTACAGAAGAATGAATAGTGTTTCCTAATTTAAGGAACAAGAATACTTCATAGTGTGGGAACTTGTTACAATTACATAATAATTTCTGCATTTACTTCTTAACCTTCTCTATCTCCCTTAAGAGTACACAGACATACAGTGCTTTTTCTCTCTGTCGAAGAAGGTACTACAATTTCTAAAGCTGCCCATTGAGTGTTTCTGAGCCGTAGTCAAAAGCTATTTCAAAATGAGGACAGATTTCTTTTCCCCCTGGGGACAGACAGCACGATGCTTCCTCAGCCCTGCATTCTAAGCCTTTTGTCCCTCAGATCTTGTTCAATCCTAGGCATAAAAAGATACTTCTTCCACTCTTAAAATGCTGACAGCAATCAAGGTGGGAGTACATCCATTTTTTATTCATTTCATGTTAAATTAAATCATCTGTAGTTTTTTAACAATGAATTTGGCCATACACTTAAAGAGAAACAAAACGAGTCCATTGGAAAAGAGACAACTACAAAATTGTTCTGATATGTGTCAAGAACTGGTCATTGTGAGTATAGTTGAATGTAATTATGACATACCTTCATAAAATCCTGGCATTGTCTCCACTCTCATCAAAGAGTGTGCATAGAGGATGCTTTAGATACCAATGGTTACAGCCATTTCATCTGCCTGACCCATCACTGTGTTTTCTCAAGGCTGGCTTGAGAAAACCAGCTCCCCCTCCATCGTATTTGCATCTGTTAGAGTAAAACAACAATGCATTCAGTTATTGTTGCAGAATTTTCCCAATATAGTGCCTTTTTCATATTCTCATAGAGTTTGAACAACCTGCAGATGAATTCTCACAACATCGCTTCAGACTTCCCACGTGGATTCAAACACAATATGCAATTATGTCATTTATATCAGTACAGAGAAACCAAGAAAGGTTAATGTTCCAAAGCTTTTAACGGAGTTCTTTCTGCATCATACCATTTTATTTCTCTGTGAGAAAAAAAATGCTGTTACAGATGGTAATAAAAGAACTGAACCAAATAGTCCTGGATCATATTAGTGATATTGAGTCAAGCCTTGGCCCTCGGAAATATCCCTAACTTGCTACAGTACAAGCACCCATGAAGCTACCAACATTCTTCTTCACTGTGTTTGGATTTTCTACCTATTTAACTTCCAGGATGGGATGGGGAGAGGGAGAAGGGAAGTAGCACGTTTTGCATGCGAATCATTTGCTTTATAAAGAACAGCAGTGATGGGAGCGGCTGGGCCCGTGAGCCATGGCCGCTGAGCCTGCACGTCCGGAGCCTGTGCTCCGCAACGGGAGAGGTCACAACAGTGAGAGGCCCGTGTACCGCAAAAAAAAAAAAAAGAACAGCAGTGTTGATAAGTTTCAAAACTTTCTAATATTAATCCCATTTTGAAATGAAAATAAGAAGAAATATTTTAATAACTCATCTTGACTTAACTATTATATTAGTGTTTTGGGGATGTGTCTATGTGTCTGTGTGTGAATTTTTTGTTGGAGTCACATGGCCATCGTAGATTTCTCTCCCCAGGACCAAGATTCCAGTTTGCTGCTTAGAAAAGGCTTGAGTTTTGCCAAGAGCAAATGCATAAACATTCCTATAGCATTACTGCTGTTCCCTGCCTGTCAACTGCCATACCAGGGCCCTGGCAAGGATAAGACTTCACACAAGGGAAGGCCAAGCAAACTTGTGGGTTTAGCAGAAGCCAGGGACTTACACAAGGACAGCTGTCAATGAGATACCAAGTTATGCAGCAGGAAGAAACATGGATCTAAGATGAGAGATGAAAATGGTACAGATGAACTTATTGGCAAAGCAGAAATAGAGTCACAGATGTAGAGAACAAACTTATGGTTACCAAGGGGGTAAGGGAGGGATGGGATGAACTGGGAGACTGGGATTGACATATATACACTACTACGTATAAAATAGATAACTAAGGAGAACCTACTTCGAGGTTAGATAACTAATAGATAACTAACGAGAGGTTAGATAACTAATAGATAACTAATGAGAACATAACTAATGAGAACTCAATGATCTGTGGTGACCTAAATGGGAAGGAAATCTAAAAAAGAGTAGATATATGTATACGTATAGCTGATTCACTTTGCTGTACAGCAGAAACTAATACAACATTGTAAAGCAACTAGTCTCCAATAAAAATTAATTTAAAAAATGAGAGATGAATGAGTAAAAGGAGGGCTGACAGAACTCAAGTTCTGAGGATCAAGATCTCAATAAAGACGCAGACGTAGAGAATGGACTTGATGACACGGGGTTGGGGGAAGAGGAAGCTGGGACAAAGTGAGAGAGTGGCATGGACATATATATATTACCAAATGTAAAATAGATAGCTAGTGGGAAGCAGCCGCATAGCACAGGGAGATCAGCTCGGTGCTTTGTGTCCACCTAGAGGGGTGGGAGGGAGACGCAAGAGGGAGGAGATACGGGGATATATGTATATGTATAGCTGATTCACTTTGTTATACAGCAGAAACTAATACACCATTGTAAAGCAATTATACTCCAATAAAGATGTTTAAAAGAAAGAAAAAGATCTCAGCAGCAGAGATGGTGAGAACACTTGGGGCTATATCTAGGCACAGAGACACTTGAAGTCAAGGGTAGGAATCCAGAAAATTAAACATGGTACCCTCTTTAGCACAAAAAAGAAATGAACTATCTATGAAAAGATGTGGAGGAGTGGTGATTTTTTTGAAACGTATATAAAAAAATCACTGTGCTGTGTACCAGGAACTAACGGAGTGTTGTAGGTCAATTATACTTCAGAAACAAACTCACAGAAAAAGAGACTGGATTTGTGAGGTAGGGTGTAAAGGGAGAGGGAACTGGATGAAGGTGGTCAAAAGGGACAAACTCCCAGTTATAAGATAAGTAAGCACTAGGGATGTCATGTACAACATGATATATAGAATGAACACGGCTGTATGTTCTGTATGACAGCTGTTAAGAGAGTAAATCCTAAGGGTTCTCATCACAAGGAAAAAGTCTTTTTTTCTATTTCTTTAATTTTGCATCTATATGAGATGATGGAGTTTCACTAAACTTATTGTGGTCATCAGTTCATGAGGTATATAAGTCAACTCATCATGCTGAGACTTATCCAGAGCTATCTGTTGATTATATTGCAATAAAACTGGAAGGACAAAAAAAAAAAAAAAAAAAAGACACCATTGAGAAAATGAAAAGACCACTCAGAGAATGGGAGAAAACATGTGTAAGCCATATATTTGATAAGGGACTTATATCCAAGACATTAAAAAAACCCTTACAACACAACAACAAAATGACAAATAACCCAATTAAAAATGGGCAAATGATTTGAAGAGACATTTGTCCAAGGAAAATATACAAATAGCCAATAAGCATGAAAAGATGCTAAACATTAGTCATTTGGGAAATGTAAACCAAAACCACAATGAGATACCACTTCACACCTACCATGATGGCTAAAATCAAAAAGTTGCTCAGGTTGTGGAAAAACTGGAGCCTTCATATATTACTGTTGTAAATATAAAATCATGCAGCTGCTTTAGGAAACAGTTTGAGAATTCCTCAAAGATTAAATCCAGAGATACCATATGACACAAACATTTTACTCCCAAATATATATCACAAGAGAATTAAAAACGTCTTCACACAAAATCTTGTACAGAAGTGTTCATAGCAGTCTTATTCATAATAGCCAAAAGGCAGAAACAATCCAAATGTTCATCAACTGATGAATGGATAAAGAAATGTGGTAGAGCTACACATTCGAATATTATTCAGACATAGAAAGGAATGAACTTCTGATACATACTACAGCACAGATGAACCATGAAAACGCTATGCTAAGTGAAAGAAGCCAGTCACAAAAGGTCACATATGTATTGACCCTTTGTATGAAATGTCCAGATCCATAGAGACTGAAAGTGAATTAGTGGTTGCCAGGGACTGGGGGAAGGAGGATGGGGAATGACTGCTAATGGGTACCGGGTTTCTTTTGGGGGTGATGTAAATGTTCTAGGATTAGATAGTGGTGATTGAGGCACAATTTTGTGAATATACTGAAAAAAACACTGAATTGTATGACTTAAAAGGGTGAGCTTTATGATATGTGAATTATGTTTCAATAAAGCTGTTTTGTTTATCAAATGGATTAAAGATCTAAATGTATTAAGACCTGAAACCATAAAACTCCTAGAAAAGAACATAGGCACAACATTCTTTGATACAAATTGTAGCAATATATTTTTTTTGATCTGTCTCTTAAGGCAAAAGAAATAAAAGCAAAAATAAACAAATGGGACCTAATTAAACTTAAAACCTTTTGCACAGCAAAGGAAAACATCAACAAGATGAAAAGACAACCTATGGTTTGGGAGAAAATATTTGCAAATAATATGATTGACCAGGGGTTAACATCCAAAGTATGTAAACAGCTTGTACAAGTCCATACTGAAAAAAACAATCAAAAAATGGGCAGAAGACCTGAATAGACATTTTTCCAAAGACATACAGATGGCTACCAGGCACATGAAAAGATGTTCAACATCACTAACTATTAGAGAAATGCAAATCGAATCAACAATGAGATATTACCTCACATCTGTCATAATGGTCATAATTAAAAAGTCTACATATGTTGGCAAGGCTGTAGAGAAAAGGGAACCCTTGTACACTGTTGGTGGGAATGTAAATTGGTGCAGCCACTATGGAAAATGGTATGGAAGTTCTTCAAAAAACTAAAAATAGAACTACCGCATGATCTGGCAATTCCACTCCTGGGTATATATCTAGAAGAAACGAAAACACGAATTTGAAAAGATACATGCATCCCAACGTTCATAGCAGCACAGCCATTTGCGGCAACATGGATGGACCTAGAAAATATTGTGCTTAGTGAAATAAATCAGAGAAAGACAAATTCTGTATGATATCACTTATATGTACAATCTAAAAACTAATGCAAATGAATGTATACGTAAAATAAAAACAGACTCAGAGATATAGAATACAAACTTGTGGTTACCAAGGGGAGAGGGAAGGGAGGAGAGACTAATTAGGAGTATTGGGTTAATAGATACAAACTCTGTCTCTGTCTCTCTGTCTCTCTCTCTCTCTATGTGAGGACACAGTGAGAAGGAGGCCATTTGAAAGCCAGGAAGAGAGCTTTCACCAGAACCCAACCATACTAGCACAGTGATCTCAGATTTGCAGTATCCAAAACAGTGGGAAAATAAATCTTCGTTCAAGTCACCCAGTCTATGGTATTTTGTTATGGCAGCCTTAGCCAACGAAAACAGGTGATATCTTTCAGGTCCCACTTCTCCTGAATGAATGTTCCTAAAGACTAATCTAAATGGGGTGGGAGGTGGGGAAACATAACCACTGCTTCCATTTAATCAGGTATGTTTGTCCAATAGGCATCGCTATCCAGACAGAGAGCATAGTTTTTGTGAAGGGAGGGGTGAGTGGTGCCTGAGTTGGGGTTAGGGGGTTCAATTCCATGGTTAGGTTAGGATTTCCCTTCTTGGAGGGAAGTTCCATTACCTATAAGGTTATAACCGACTTTCTATTAAAAGTGAGAATTAGGGTAGAAGGGTGGGAAATTAGGTAGGGAAACACCCTAGATCTCCTGGTGTGGTGCTTCCCTTGCCTGGGCCTAAATGCCCTGACAAGCTCAGCATAAATGGATGGATAGCTCTGCCTTAAAAGAGAAAGTTCTTGTTGTTTGGTCCCCCATTTATAACACAAACAAAGTAGTATTTTTATATTTAAATGTAAAAACAAAAAAATTATACATATGGGTGTGCAAATAAGTGTGTGTTTTTTCCTCAGGGAGAAAATACCATTCTGGTCACTGGGGAGTCAAATTTGAGATGAGAGGACTGGTTAGAAATAAGGATCTCCTTTTGAGTGTGGGGAGGGGGTGGGAGAGCCAGTGCTTGAAAAGTTGGCTGTTTGGGGCTGTTATTCCCTCACCACCACTTCAGGGCTTCTCTGTGCCCTGCCCACACTTCTGGGGAGGCTGACAATGGTTAGTTAACAGATGGAAGCCCGTGCTAGCAATAGCAGTCACCTGAGCCCCAGAGCTTTGGTTTAAAAGACACACATGAACACACAGGGGTTTGGAAATATGAGTTGGCTGGTCAACTTGAGCAAGTTACTGGGGTTATTTTCTGGTGGGACTAGCATGTCACTAAAGCAGGCCTTTTGATAGATTAAAAAAAAGTGTTTTTTAAAGCAAAACAAGTTTAGATTTTAATCATATTTGTAGGGTTTCTAAGTCTTTGTTTTACAGAATTGCTTGTTTGCTTCAGCTGTCTCCTTCCCATCTCTGCTCTTGGAGGAAATGGGAACAGGACTGGAGTCAAAACACTTGTAATTTTGTAACCTGGTGTCTATTCTCTGAGTGTGAAATATTCCCTTCCTTTGTTAAGATTCCTGAGGAGTTATTTTTTTTTCTTTTATAATAAAAACAAACCCCACCTTCTTCCGTACATTTCCCCTACTATTTCTGGCTGGTTTTGTGTTGCTGCGGCAGGCGGGCTGTGGTTTTCTCTTACCATGGCAACTTCTAATTGCCGTGTACAGTATGTTCAGAGTTAGGTAACTCCTCCCTTATTGTAAACAAACTGTGTTAAAAGCCCAGAGCAGCTCTTATAAATCAACCTAACATTTCATAAATAAATAAATTAAATTAAATTCGTATGTGGCAGATCTTGACCAAACTCTTCAATCACTGCCAAAGGCAAGAAAACGTATTTAGATATCTACAATCCAGCTTGCTTTGGGAACAAGTACTATGTTACTCTGAATGAATACCTATTCTTCAGTATAAAAGATGTGAAAAATCTTGAAGAATATAAAAGAAACTAAGGTGGTGAGTGTACCCACAAGTCCCCTCGGCCCTTCTCTGCTAAGTGACAATGCAAAGGAAAATAGAGGAAATACGGATAAATATGATGCTTTATTTGTTTTTAAAACCCTGTCATCACTTCAAAGAAGAGTTGCCCTCCAGCTTTTCTACTCTTGTATTTGCTGAATAATTCTGCACTCATCATAGCCATTTCCCACTTATTCTGACTCTTATTTCCAGAGTAACTCAGCCTTGTCGTCAATCTACATTCACAAGTTGCCTTAGTGGTTTTTTTTTGCTCTTCCCTCAAGGGATAATGATCAGAATCTGGTGACGTGACCCAGGCAATTGCACACTGAAGCTTAGTGAATGGTCAGCGATAAAGGTTTCCCCAGCCCTTCCTGGCCCTCTGGTCAGGGGCTGAGTGTGGAGGTGTGGGCTCACAGTCCTGCCTCCGTGAAGCAACCTGTATGTACAAAGTAATAAGATCAATCCCTCTGCTTCTGCTAGTTGCAGTAAGAAAATGAAGCTCTGAAAATTCTTTTTGGATGTGATGCTGAAGATGCAAAGAACAATAATAGAAGCTAAAATTTTCTATTTCAATTTCAATTAGAGGAGAATCTCAACATTCCCATAGGCATTAAAAGAAGGAAATCTGAGGACACCCTAGGAAAGAAGGAAGAGTGGGAAAAATAACATTCAGGGGCAAAGGCAGAAGTTAGAAATTATCTTGACCCCTAGCGTTAGCCTCTGTGGACCTCATGTTACTAAAGTGTCCCCACAGTGAACTGGCTGCCATGTCCTCCCAGCCCTGCATCAGCCTGCATTCTGTCTTCCCAAGATATCCTGTTCTAGAGGCAACCAGTCCTCCCCGGTACTACAGCTCATTAGAATGACTACCTGTACTAGGGCCATGTATCGAGGGCCTACTAAGTGCTACACACATTTTCTCATTTAATACTTAGAGCAAACTTCAGAGAAGTCCTTACTCTGACTTTTTTATTCAGGACATGGATTCAGAGCCGGTAACTAAGTTGACTAAGGTCACAAGACCAGCAAGGATGAGAGATGGAATTTTACCCCATACTTCTAGAACTATAGCCTATTTAGCCAGAAGTATGTGGTGCTATGCTGGGATTATAACTAGTAAGCAATTTGACACGTTACTGTATATTAAAATAAGCATGCATGGCTACCTTATATAACAATACCAATTTTATAAGGATTTTAAAATAAGATGTGGGACTTCAAAGAAACTTCTAGGTGTATTAGACCACCATGGGCTCTGTCCCAGGTCCTCTTTCAGTTTCATTCTCCTATGTTGTTGGATTGAAAAGTGTGGAGTATGTTCCTTCCATGC
Organism: Pseudorca crassidens; assembly: GCF_039906515.1. NCBI lineage: Eukaryota > Metazoa > Chordata > Mammalia > Artiodactyla > Delphinidae > Pseudorca > Pseudorca crassidens. Next base: position 56,154,778 of record NC_090308.1, read on the forward strand.
GACTACTTTGACAACAGAGTTTCAGCTTTTCTAAATAAATTTTCTGAGGAAAAATGGAAGAAAGCATGACAAATAAAAATGCAAAAGCTTTCACGTAGGAGAATAATTTAAAATGTAGAGCTTTTGTGTTTTGGTTGACAGAAACACCAAGTTCTCACTTCATTCCTGTCTCATTGGGCACTAGACAAGACTACAAGGCCAGCCAGCCGGATGTGGGTTTGAGTTGCCATTGTGCTTATCTCAGAGGCTTTCTCGGGTTCTCCCCACAACCTCCTTCCTTGCCCCCTTTCAGGGATGAGCCCCATATCTGGCCCAGGCTCTGCTCCACTTCAGCTCCACAGCCATCCTGGCCCGAGGAAACACCAAATATCCCTACGACAAGCCACTGTACTCTAACTCTACAGAGGACTTCGCCATCTGAAAGCCAGGGACACGGGCTTGCAGATGCCACCCCCATGATGCTTTCTTGTTACAGCTACCCTAGCACATAACTCACCCCTTTCCACCTTCTTCATTCCTTTGAACCATAACTACTGTCCCCACCACTATTTGAAAATTAGCTCACCTTCCAGCCTAAAAGAGCTTGAGAAGCTGGTCTCCTGAGCATTCCAATGGCTTCAAAGTCGGCTGACATCACCTAATCAGAGTGACTATCTCTTGACACTCTGGACCAGGCTATCACTACCTAGCAGGAGTGTTTTACCAAAGTAGGAAAATTTGGCAACTATAGCTGAGAAATCATAGGGTTTTACCCTAGGTTTTCATAATCGAGAAACCAAGTAAAAGCCTATCATATAGAGTAGACATAGAGTTTTTAAAATGGAGACAAGATCTGGGAACACATGTCTGAGCCACGTGTCTCCAGAGGCACAGTCTCCTTTACCTGTTTTTCTGTTCTATCCACTGGGCTCCCATCAAAGTCTCCAATCACTGAAACAGATCTTAAGGCAGTTTACAGGAAACGATGAATGAACTGTGAGCCCAAACATCCCTCCCCAAATTAGAACTTACTGACTCAAATGAATCTGCTGTCGGTGAAGTAGGTGGAAGAGCTCCCCGTGCAGGCAGACAGGCTCTACTCCATTTCCATCACCACCTTGCAAACTAGCAAGGCCGGCAGCAAAATTCATGAAATCACATGGCCGAATGCCATTCACCTGCTGTCCTACCTTTCGAAAAAGCCTTCATTCCCGTCAGTAACAGTGAAAGCAGTCTTTCAGTACCAAAGAATATATTTTTAAAACTATAGTGGAAAGTATCCAAATACAGAAGTTTTCTACCCCGCTTTTCCCTATTTTTGCTATGCAGCAAATTCTATAATGAAAAACTGGAAAGAAATAACTCTTCATTGTCCCCATCCCTTTCCAAATGAATTTGCAAATCTTCTGGTCTGCCCTTCAGTCAAAATTTTTCTAGTTTGGAAAGCCTGCAAGATGTGACCCAAATTCACCCCATTCTGCCTCCAATCACAAAAGCATAATACCCTTTCATTTTTTAAACGAACATGACTTTGGAGTAGAAGTTCTTTATTTTGATACAAATCTCATTCTGCAAGAAAACATGAATAGTCAATATTTCCTCATGTATCATGCTGTTCATCTACAATAACCAATTTATTCAGAGATTTATTACCTTCCCCCAGCCTACGGCTTAGCACTGACAAAGCTGATAAGAAATTCACCGAAACTCCAACCCTTTGGGTTACGTAAAAAAGGTACACGTAAAGATGTGCAATAGCTATCTTTTTATGTTACTGGAGATAGAATCACAGTGTGTTGAAACTGACAGAGCCACCTTACGGAGCCAAGTGTTGCCAAACCTGGCTGAGGGTCTCCTGGGCTCCCACTTAGGAGTGCTTCTGTTAAACAGAAACTGTATGTATGAAAATGCTAAGTCCTTCATATCTTTGACAAGTATGTGTCAGTGTTAAGTTATCATTAAATGCAAATTTGATCGTGCTTAAAATCGTGCTTAAAGCTAGTATCACAGCATCAATTAGACTTCTGTATGCTTTTAGGAGGCTGAATAATTGCATTCACTTCAAAGCTACCATGTGATATGTATAAAACAGAAATTTCATCAAGTTTAACTAATCACAACACAAGTCAAATTCCATTCCCTATATGTAGATAAAGTCATCCCACTGTTGTTTATTTACTTGGTTCCTTTTTCCTCTGAAGAATTCTGGTCCCTGAAATCAACAGTAACTGATTTATCCTGCAGTCATGCTTTATTTACCAGGCATGAGAAACTTTGGAAAAAGGGAGGATTGCCCATCTTTTAAACTATACTTTCAAACCTTAACATTTTTAATAACGTAATCTTACAAATATACTTTATACATTTCAGTTACTCAAAGAGCATGCATTATTCAATTAGATTTGAAGCCTCTCCTCCTTCACTCTGCAAGGTTTGTAAAACAAGTATTTTCACTGAACAGAGGGAAAAAAATGAAAGCTCAAAGAAGTTAAATGACTTTCAAAGTTACTTATCTTGTAAGTGGAAGACACAATATCAGAATCTTCAGACTCCACAAAAAGTGTTCTTTTCATCAATAAAGGCTTTTAAAAATATACTTAGCTCTCTGCTTTATAAAATAGAAGGTTCTCAAAATATTTTTAAATTTTCTTGATGAATCAAAAATTTATGAACAACTGACAAACTGAACTACACAGCAATATATTGCTATTTTCTGCTCTTTGAAGTATGAAAGATTGCTTTCCCCAACACTGTATAATTCCAGAATGCTGTGCTGTTCTAATTGGTGAGCTTTAGTCTTAAATTGGCACTAAGAATCCCTAGAGGGTTACTGAGTTATGCAGAACCTAACTTGCCCTTACACTAAGTGTCCTCAGAATATTGTAGTGTTTGAATGGGTGTTTCTCTGTCTCTCCTCATTGTTATCTGGGGACACTCTCACCACTGATCACATGTCAGCAAGTTGTCCCACTACCATTTTTAATCCCCAAAGGTACTTCCAGTATCATCTTTTTCTGCTGTCCCTATTTTTCTCTGTCTCTGTCTTCTTTAGCCTTGCTAAGACTTAAGTCATTACATTTAACATCCAGTGAGAGTGTTCCTTTCTTCAGTTTGATAAATTATTACATTGCATTCCCTATTGCCTTTTTATCTTTGTATCTGTGACTCTTTTCAGCAATTTTTATCACTGTTCACACTTAGAATATATATATATTTAATTTTGAGATTTGAATTTGTGCTTGCTTAAAATTGTGGTTACAAATAAGTGGAGATATTGCTGTTGTAAATAGAACAAATTATTCCAAACATATAATACTTAAATTGCTTTTGAATTAATAAAATGAAATAAAGTGATAACTCTCAGTGGTAGATAAAGTAACCCAAGAATATTTGTATCCATTTGGTTCCTGAGTGAAGACTGTGGAACATCTCTAGTGGAATAATGGGATCATGGAATGTTATGGTGTAGAGAGCCTTAGTGACCATCTGAATTAGGCCCTGAAGTTCTCAACCTCTTTTTCTGAATCCACAAATACGATAATTCTCACAAATATTCCCAAGTTTATTCCTGGCACATAAGCTACACATCTATCCTTTTTTTCCTCCTACTCAAAATTAGCATATAGGAATGAAAATTATTGTGAATGATATTATTCTAGGGATAGCTACCCTAAAATAAAATGTCAATCCTTGGCAAATTTGGCACTTTATGTACGATTAGAAACAAATTAATCTCAAAACACCTCACATAGACTTTGATATAGCTAAGTGTTCGAGATGAGAGTCCAAGTCTTTATGCAGAAACTGGGTTCCAGAGAGGAAGAGTGTCTTATCTAAGGTCACACAGTAGGTGGTAGTAGTGCTAAGGTTGGAGACCACCTCTTCGAGTCTACTGCTGTTCAGAACATATCATGCTGCCTCACAATTAAAATTTAAGACCATGATCTATTAAAACACTGAAGAAAGAAAACACTGAATAAAGACAGTACAATGATTTTCAAACTGCACTATAATATTGGAGCAGAATATTATTTTTCTGCACAATGTAAGCCATAATAATTGTTTAAAAGTATTAATAGTGATAAGTTAACAGCCAGTGAAAAATTTCTACCACAGAAAAATCACCTAAAGGACAAAAAAAAAATTCCACGAAAAACTCTTTAAGTGTGACTAGTTAGCACATTTGCTATCATAAACATCCTATTTCTATGCCATATTAGTAAGAAAAGGTTCCAAAGCAATAGCATCGTAATAATCAATAAATATGTATGTGATGCAAGAGGTAATTTTGATACTGAACAAAGTAGTTTCCAGTAAGCTTGTATCTACATGCCCAAAATAGCAGATGGAAAAAAAAACTGTCTTCTTGCAGACTGCTGCCTTCTTGCTGTAGACAGAGGGAGAGGGACAGGGACAGGGACAGGGACAGGGAGGGAGAGAGGTTGAGAGAGAGTGCACTCTGGGTCTCTTCTTATAAGGGCACTAATTACATCATAAGGCCTCCCCACCCTCGTGGCCTCATCTAAACCTAATTACCTCCCAAGGGCCCCACCTCCTAATAGCATTACATTGGGGGTTAGAGCTTTGACATATGAATTTTGGGGGAACAAACATACAGTCCATAACAAGATCAAAGTGTTAGGTTTTGTGATTTAATGGCAGAAGTAGATTTTTATCACCAGGTAATAATCAGCATACTTACAGTACCTTTATATATATATATATATATATATATATATATATATATATATATATATACACACACACATACATACGTATATATTCAAAAACACTACTTATAATTCAATAGAATGTGCCTTACAGGCGATTTTAATTCTGTTAGGCTATCTGCAGACAAACTGCTTGTCAGATACATGAAATATCTATCTCATCTATTTCTCACACAGTTCACTTACCTGCAGTGATAAACCTTATTCCACATATTCTTTGGGGGTGAAAAAATCACATTCTACTCTTCGCTTGATCCTGAAACACCTCCTCTATGCTCTGTTGCCCTTTATGGGTGACGATGCAGATTATATATACATATATCACATCATAAAACAAGATATACTTGACTTGAAACCATTCTGGCATCAAAGCAGTGTTTAATGCTGCTCATTTATCTGCTCTTTTGACATAGGATAGACAAATCCTCTAAATAAGCCCAGCCCCCTTTTAAAGTGCAGCAAACCAGTACACCACTGGAAAACAACTAGGACAAATCAACAAAATTGGTGTTGCCAATAAGAACTGTGTGATTCATCTTGAACAAAGATCCTGAAGGGAAAGAAAAAAAATTGACAGAGTCACAGACTCCAATGGTGGTTTGAATTGCACCCTCACCTAGCAAAGAAAAAAACAATCTTTAGACATGCAAATAAACATTTTCTCCAAAAGTGAAAGGCAAATTTTGTAGAGATAGTTGAAGGTGAACGATTAAACAATTTTTGTAAAAGCAGATTATTTTTTGGCAAGCTTTTTCTCTTGGTGCACGTTAGGAAATTCAGCATGCATTTAGTATAAACAGATTTAAATGTACTATGATTTGAAGTCTTAAATGTGCAGCTAAAATATTTAATGCTTCCCAGTCTATATATGTCAAGCACTTTGAACTTACAGACAACCATCAACAAATAATCATTAGCAATTCGTCTGGTGGAAAAAAAAAGGAAAAGAAAGGAAAACACCTAGACTGTTCAATGTCTTAAAGACATGAATCTATTTTAGAAAGAGTTGAGGCCAACTGAGGATGTTAAATAAATGGTAAGAAAATGTCTCAATTAAAATGTTTTGTTCCAAAGTTCAGCAGAATAGATTTTATTCTTTATTAGTTTAGTATTCTATTAACTTGTGTTAATCTGATTACAAAAAAAACAAAACCCTAACCATAAAAGCCTACATAAAAGCTGAGAAATTTAGTTATATATACATAAAGTAATTTGAAGAATATTGACCAAAAAGGACATGTTAGAAAATAAATATTCCTTTATTCAAAACACCTTTGAATTCCGAATTCTAAACAATTTAAAAACTCAGTACCTTAATAAAATTTGAGTAGCAGTTCTAATATTTATTAGATATATATAATATTATATGTATAATACTCTAATAATATAGGGTATTTTAAAGGTATGAATTTTATAATTATTTTCAAATATATTCAAAACTAAAATATCAATTAACCCCATATTGAGTCTACTTTTAGTCATTAAATTCATTTCTTGTATATTATACTTAAGTTCATAAATTATTAATGTTTTATTTCTAAAATATTTAAGAAACTAATTTCAGAGTTGTTCAAAGATCATTCAACTCCAGGTTTATTAATCTGTACCTTTAAGAGGAGAATATTTCTAAGCAAAACAGGACAAACTTAGCCCCTGCCCACTTGTCTAAAATTAATTTAGATTTTAGGAATTGGTATTGGCGTGGTTTTATTTCCAAGAGTGTAAACTCCAAGATGGTATTTTTGTCTGTTTTGCTCACTATTATATCTTTAGCATCTAGAATAATGTTGAGCCCATGATGGGTACTAAAATCTTTGTTGAATGTTGAATAAATATATTGTATTCCCAGCTCTACTCCTGGAGAGAGTCTGTTATTCTTTTCTTTGGAAGACAAAGGCTTGCAGCAGAGAAGTTCTGCAATTTGACTTTTTTCATATGGTCCAGACTTGTCTTGGTCTCAAAGTTAGTATTTTCTCCAGTAATTGCATGCTGTTATTTTCAGAAATAAGATTTTAGTATACGATGTTGCTTTTTTTTTTTTTTTTGCGGTACGCGGGCCTCTCACTGTTGTGGCCTCTCCCGCTGCGGAGCACAGACTCCGGACGCGCAGGCTCAGCGGCCATGGCTCACGGGCCCAGCCACTCCGCGGCATGTGGGATCTTCGCGGACCGGGGCACGAACCCGTGTTCCCTGTATCGGCAGGCGGACTCTCAACCACTGCGCCACCAGGGAAGTCCTACGATGTTGCTTTTAATCACGTTGAAGTGCAGGATCTTTTAGAATGCATAAAGTCACTTGGGTATACTTAAAGAAAAAAGCTCCTTGCTAAAACTTCCTCCTCAAGAAAGTTAACTGGCTAAGTGCAAATGTTCCAATTTATTCAGTGTAACCAGGAGACTGATGTGACTGAAATTTTGTGACTGAAATTTTAAAAATGTTCCAAGGATTAGCATTTCAAAAAGACGTATTACTAAATCCTTTTTTTTTTAACTCCTCAGGCTCAATTTACTTTGAGAACATTTCTCAAACATTAGTAGAAATAAAATATTTCAAAAGATAAAGAAAATCACAAAGATTAGAAAGAGTCACTTTTTTTTTTTTTTAGCATATCCACTGACAGAAGTTAATAAGTAAAACACTGCTTGGAGTTCATCTCCTTTGAGGCAATATATTTCAGAACTCATATAAGAGAGATCACATTGCACATTTTGTTATCTATTACCCAGAAACAATCCATCATTTTTTATTTCCCAGAAACTATGTTTAGAGATACTGTATACATTCTTTAGCCTGACTTGTAGTCCTGGATCTCTGTTAGATGACACCTAAAATATGTTACGGGAATGTCTTTACACTTACTGCTTCCTTTTAATCTTTTTAAAACTCTGTTTTGTGCTTTAAGAAAATTCATTCTCCTTGTTAAAAAATGCAAACGTTAACGAAATATGTGAGGTAGAAATTGAAAATACCCAAGCCTCAAAATTAATAACTATTAACAGGTAATGAACATGCTTCCTAATTTCTTTTACTCCACATATACTAAAATGTGTGTGTTGTGTGTTCAGACAGACAGCTATGTATGTATATTTTTACAAAAATGTAATCATACCAAATATATTGTGTACACACTATATTATGTACTATATTGTGTGCTTTTTGGCCTGACAACATATCTTGTAAACCTTCCCATGTCATTACAAGTGGATAAATCTCATTTTGTGAAACAGCACCTACTACTTTATAACAATACTATAAAATATCAATATTTATTTAATACCAGACTGATATGTAAGTTTTCCTTTTTTTTCCCCTTCTTACAAGTGAACACTTTTTTTTTCTTTGCGGCACGCAGGCCTCTCACCGCTGCGGCCTCTCCCGCCGCGGAGCAACAGGCTCCGGACGCGCAGGCCCAGCGGCCATGGCCCACGGGCCCAGCCGTTCCGTGGCATGTGGGACCCTCCCGGACCGGGGCACGAACCCACGTCCCCCGCATCGGCAGGCGGACTCCCAACCACTCCACCACCAGGGAAGCCCCACTTTTTTTTTTAATATATATATTTTTAAATGTATTTATTTATTTATTTATGGCTGTGCTGCATCTTCGTTGCTGCACCCGGGCTTTCTCTAGTTGCGGCGAATGGAGGCTACTCTTTGTTGCGGTGCACGGGCTCCTCATTGCAGTGGCTTCTCCTGTTGCAGAGCACGGGCTCCAGGCACATGGGCTAGTTGTGGCTCACTGGCTCAGTAGTTGTGGAATGTGGGCTCAGTAGCTCCACAGCATGTGGGATCTTCCCAGACCAGAGCTCAAACCCGTGTCCCCTGCATTGGCAGGTGGATTCTTAACCACTGCGCCACAAGGGAAGTCCCACAAGTGAACACTCTTGCATTTAGATCTTTCTTGTGTGTTTCTGTAAGATGAGTTTTCTAGAAATGGAATTTCTGGGTCAAAGGGTATATATAATAGCCAAATTTCTCTAGAAAAAGATGGTATCAATTGACTCTTTCACCAGTATGAATGAGAACATATTTCACTTCACATTTGCCAGCATTAAGTATTAATATTTTTAATACTTGAAAATATTTTAGGTGATAAATATCAAATTTTAATTTGCATTTTAATTATTGCTAAATTTACTGGGTAGTTAATGTAGTTTATTTCTTTGTGGATTATTTAAGTTGTTTATTTTCTAGTTTGGTTGTGAGATATATATATGTATATATATTGCCATAGAGATGGTTTGTGTCATGCTTAGTAAGATCTTCCTTATATACAAATATATACAACATAAACAGGTGGGAGAGTAGCCTCAAAATATTTAGCACTATCCCAACTTGAGTTTAGATTTATGCACTAAAATGGTAGAGATAGATGGATGATAGATAGGTAAGAGATAATGCTATATATTCCATGCAACTGGTATGCCTATACTAGTATGTACAAACAATATCAATTCTGCACCTATGTTTTCTTTTATTTCTTTCATGGTTTAAATTTTTACATTTAAGTTTTTATCCACATGAAATGTATTTAGTATAAGGAGTGAGGTAGGGATTATAACCTGACCTCCCAAAAGGATAATTATTCTATTATCATTTATTTATTACATAATTCATTTTAATCCCATGATATGAAATACATCTTTGTTTTGTATAAATTGTACAGATATTTCAGGGTGAGAGTGTTTCAGAAAGACAAAGCAGCAGCAAGGAAGCCAGTGTGGTGGGAGAGGTGTCAGCTACAGCAAGAGGAGCAGGAAATGGGAGGACTCATGTCATGTAGGACCTCCTGAGCCATTCTGTATCTGAAGAATTTTTTACTGATTTCCTTTGCTTTGTTGGTTTATTTGTTGATAGCTAGGAATCGGTATAGATTTTTAAAAATCTCCCAGTTGATCTCATTCTTACTTGCTCATTGAATTGTCTTTTCTTTTCAGATCAATTTTGATCATTTATATTTTTAAAAAACACCTACCTTATCCAGGACTTTTCCCTAATTCATTAATATGGAAAGGTGCAAAGAAATCTCTTAACATTTGAAGTATGTATTTCCCCTCAATTAATAGAATATTGCTTTTTCTCATTGCTATTTATGCTTTGCTTTCCCTTTTTTTCCCTTTGTTGAGGTATCTAGGAGCTTAGCTTTTTCAAGAGGATTTTTTCGTGAAGACAGCTCTTTGATTTATCTATGCCACTGCTTTCCTTTTTTTCTAATTTGTTAATTTATATTTTTATTTTAACAATTATTTTTCTCTGTATTATTTGAGTATATCTTTATTTTCCTAATTTTTTGTTTGACATTTAAGGGATTCATTTTTATTGTTTTGTGTTTAATAAGTTAAATGTTTAATGCTTGGTATTTTCCTCTGAGTACATTCTTAGCCATATCCTAGAGCTTTTGATTTATAATGTAGTATCTTTATTTCCTAGAAATTCTACAATTGTTTTGTTTTGATATTTTCTTTAATTATGTTGATATTTTGTTTGATCTAAGAATTGAATTGTGAGCCGAACAGAAATTATTTTTAAAAATTTTTTTATAAAAGAAATGAATTGTGCAGGAGGAGAGAGGTTTGGCTGTATGACTGGGTTTTTTTTTGTTTGTTTGTTTTAATGTTTTCAGTTTTTCCTGGTTTCTTTTTTTTACTATAACCTCCTGCTTTATGGCTCTTTGTCCAAAATGTGGGGTTTTTTTTTTACTGCTTTTATTTCTTAAATCTTTAGTTTTTATATTTGTGTTCTGAGATTCTTTTAAAAATTTTAATAGGTACATTTACACTTAATAGTAAATCTGAATTTAATATTTAAAATTTATTCAAATACATTTTCCCTGAACTGATAAAAATCATAGAATAAGCCGAAATCACTACTTTTCATTCATAAAATAAACTGAAATCACAACTTGGCTTTAATGGATTGATCTGATCAATGCAAATCCAACTGAGCCCCAACAATGTGTCAGGTATGGAAATGATTTTATGAATGAGAAAGTTGTAGGCGATTACCAAAAAAAAGAAGACAGAGGGCCACACACAAAGTCTGCTGAGAGAACACAGTAGGGAGAAATTAATTCTGAGAGAAGGATAAATGAAGGCAGTAGGGAATTATCACCTTTCCTAACAGGGTCTCCAATATATATTGCTCAACATGTCAGCCCACGACTGAGATCAGAAAAGACAAGGATTGCCTATTTGTATATGCATGTATATGTGTGTGTATATATATATATAGTCTCAAAATAGCATGAAGTCTGTGCTGTAGATGTCATGGTTTGGATCATAAACCCATGAAATATCTCATTACACATCTTCCAATGATGATTTTCTGGCAAGACATACTAATCTATTTCTCAGATAATAGCAACCCCCTACCTTGCTTCAACCCACACAATTGAAAAAGATATGTCTTAAGGGAATTTATATTTGAAAGTATGAATCTCTGGGGCCATACTAAAAGCTAGTGAGACAAAAAAGACCATCAGAAAGAAAAAAATAGGTTTTATAAAACAAAATGGGACATTTCTCTTATTATTAACACATGCCAACATGCCATGGAACTCTAGGGATTGTAGTGCTCAGGTGCAGAATAGCGAGCCTTGATTTGGTAATGGAAAATTCCATGAAGGGTCCAATAATATGTTATGCTTCATTAATATAAGAATTTTTACATTTATACTGTGATTTTCACCCTTCATTATCCTAAAATGCTTTATTAACTGAAGCCACTATGAAGAAAATCTCACCACCACTGTGGGACAAGCTCCTTGTGATATGTTTTTATTATTATTATTATTATTATTATTATTATTATTTTGCGGTACGCGGGCCTCTCACTGTTGTGGCCTCTCCCGTTGCGGAGCACAGGCTCCGGACGCGCAGGCTCAGCGGCCATGGCTCACGGGGGCAGCCGCTCCGCGGCATGTGGGATCCTCCCGGACCGGGGCACAAACCTGCGTCCCCTGAATCGGCAGGCGGACTCTCAACCACTGCGCCACCAGGGAAGCCCCCTGTGATATGTTTTTAAATTAAAATATCAAAAACAATTTTGTTTAAGGAAGGAAGAACAAAATGATGCCTAAATAGAAATTTCATAAATACCTAAAGCCAGCAAATCTTAGCACCATCACATTTTAAGTTTAGATTTATACAGTCATTTATTTTCACTGAGAGTTAGGACAAAGGGCAGGACTGAAGTGATGGTTTAAGGGTGGATTTCGACATCTACCCTGCTGCTTGGCAAAATCCTTGAGCGACAGTCTCTGGAAGACCAGATGTAAAAATGCTACATGACACTTCATACAATCTCTGTATGAGCAGTGATACAGAGTGATGAGCAACTCTTTAGTCTGCCCATTCCCCTGCCCCTGAGAAGTATGATTTAATTCTCCCCAGCCCCTTTCTCTTCTACCAAAGTTTTCTCTGATGCTCCTCACAGAAGAAATGTGGATAGGTAACAGAGATAACAGCAGAGTCCTCTGCCTTCCCCTGGGCATGCTAGCAAAGGGGAGATCTCTCACCTCCAGCAGAAACATACACTCCATGAACTGAGGTTGCTCTTCCGTATTCTTGTTCTGAGCAGTCAGAGTTAGGGAGTCACACCAGTGCTCTTGGTTTAGGCTTCACTGAAGAATGCATGGGCTATTTCCCAAGGTGTCTTCCCTGGGATAGAAGAAGCAGCATCAGCCATAACAGGTTGTCAGGGAAGCTGATGGCCGGAGGTTAGCAGTGGCAGGGGAAAGTGGTCAGAAGGAATGAATTGAGTCTCCTTGCCCTGACAGGGTCACTGTGATCACATCACCTCTCCAGGCTTCTCTTTTGAAGCAGGATAATATATAAAATGCTTTTTAGAGAAAGCAAATGTAAATTTTTATTCATCAAAAAAGCAGAAGATCAGACTTGATCTTAAAAGCCCTCTACTGCCACAGAGCTCTAATTCTTCCAGACTTTGGGTGGGTTCTGTCCAGTGTGGTATCTAACACATACTTCCTCAGAACCAAAAACTATTTCTTATGTTGACTTTTCTAACAGTGTAGGAGTATGAGCTCTTAAGCTTATGAGTTGGGTGACCTTGGCAAATTGCCTAATCACTTCTTGCCTACATGTCCCCACTTGTAAATGGGGAAAATAATCATCCTTACTTCATAGGTTTACAAGGAAAGTGCTTAGAGTAGTAATTCACATATAGAACGTACTTTACATAAACTGTTATTGTTAATGTCAGGTTATACAAGGTATAATCAGATACACAGTTTTGAAAATACAAAGCAACAAACTATAAAAAATAATTACAAATCAAAATAACTACCCAGCAATGCTTTACAAATTTACATATTTAAAAGCAAGATGCCTGGCATTTTATCATAACCATTTCCCTTAATATAATGGGAGCCTTTTCTCCTATCATTAATATTTTCAAAAATGGTTTTATTACCGTCTTTCATATGAGGATATATTGTGATATAGTTAAATGCCCCTATTTAAGAAACAGACTGTTTCCAATCTACTACTTGAAAAACACTAGGATAAATGTTCTTGTATACAAATATTGGACTAAATTATTGCTGTTTATTTCCTCAGGATATATTCTATGAATGAGATTTCTTGGTCAACAGAAATTATCATCCTCAGGGTTCTCTATACATAGCTCCCAACTGCTTTCCCAAAGGGCTGTCCTAATTTGGGGTGTGAGGGTCCTTATCAAACTGCATCCTATTCAGCATTGAATATTTACCTTCATGTAATCTTTGTCAATTTGATACATAAAAACTGTATAAAACTAATATGTTAATTTGAATGTGTTTGCTTACAGTGAGATTAAACTTTGTCTTCTCATAGTTAAGTAAGTTTTGTATTTCTTCTGTAAATTATCTGTTCATGTTTTTTGACCACCATTTTTTATTATAGTATTTATGTTTTACTATGTATTGTTTTATTATATAACCCTTGGTCATATTTCGATAAAGTTTTCCTCACAATTGCTATTCCCTCTTACTTTTGTTTCCAGTGATACTTTAGTTATTCAACAGGTATTTATTGAGTACCACCTATGTGCTGATCACTGCTCCCAGCTCTGGAGAAACAAGACAATATTTTCTACAAAGCAAATAGGATAGAGAAGTCCTTGATTTCACAGAACTTACAGTCTGGTCTGGGAAATAGATGTTAACCAAGAAAACAAGTAAGTAAATAATATAATAAATAATATTACAAAAGTGATGTTCAAATGGCATGTGTCACTTTCACCTGCCAGAATACCACAATATATGTTATTAATTATAAAGTCTAGGCAGTGTTTCTCAGAATAGAAAAACTAGAGGGGTTTTTCCTTGACAGTTTACAGGATAATAAAAGCCTTCCTTTTCTTCCTAAAAGAAGGTTCTCAGCTCTAGCTGCTCTTAGAAGCACCAGCTTTTTAAATTCCCATGCCTGCCCACCCTTCTACCCCATGAATTGGTCTTGGGTGAGGGCTGGGCATTGCTATTTTTTTTAAGCTTGCCAGGCAAGTCTAATGTGAATTCAGTGTTGAGAATAAAGGGTTGAGGAAGCACTTACTAGTGCCTTCCTGCTCTCTCAGCTTGAATACAAAGAGACCAAGACCTGGCTTTTATGTTAAAACTAAAGGCACTAAACTAGGTCACCTTGGGACAGTGCTGAGAGACACAACTCTCTTCATTCCTGAGTGAAATCCAGATGACTGGAAATCAGTCCTCAAATCGTCTGCTAATAGTTAAAGGGAAAGACTTTGAGAGTATGACTAATCCCATAACTGAAGATAAAACTAAGAGACATACGGGGCAGTGTGAAGGGAAAACTGAACAGCGAGGAGAGGTATATATACAGCACAGAAGGCTGTATTAGTCAGGATAGAAGTATATTACAGCATGATAACTAGAAATCCTAACTTTTAGTGGTTAAAAACCATAGAAGCTTATTTCTTGCTCGGGGTAAATTTCCTGCAAGAGTTGGCAAGGAGCTCTACTTCATAGTCACACTTAGAATTTTAGGCTAACACATGAATTTAAATGCAAAGAAATAAAAGAAAATGAAAATCAAAGTACCATCTCTTTCCAAGTTGGGCCGATGCCAATAAGATCACTGCTTTTTGCTTTACATTCTCAGAAAGAATGGTAGCTGGTTGCTGCTCTGGTACCTGAGTTGAAGTGCTCCTTATTTATTATTGTTAATGGTCAGATTATACCTCAAGGCAAAACTGGGCTTATTATTTCCTATCCAAAGCTGAATTCGGCGAGGGTAAATAAAGCTGAGTTAATCAACTTTTTATATATGTTGCCCCTGCTCATCAGGGCTAAGGTTTAAGAATTTACCCATTCAGGGGCTTCCCTGGTGGCGCAGTGGTTGAGAGTCAGCCTGCCGATGCAGGGGACACGGGTTCGTGCCCCGGTCCGGGAAGATCCCACATGCCGCAGAGCGGCTGGGCCCATGAGCCATGGCCGCTGAGCCTGCGCGTCCGGAGCCTGTGCTCCGCAGCGGGAGAGGCCACAATGGTGAGAGGCCCGCGTAACGCAAAAAAAAAAAAAAAAAAAGTTTAAGAACTTCCCCATTCAATTAGCAACTCCTCCTCACATCTGGATGGGTGTAAGAGTGGTTGGTGGATGGAATTAAGAAAGAACATGAAGGCACAAAGGCATTTACTCCTCCTACATAGTTCTTGACAATTATGAATAATGAAATGGCATGGAGTGTGTATTCTATTTTTCTAAACTGCTACTGTTTAGTGTATTATGTGGAAAAGACCAGACCCAACGAACAGTGTCACTCCTCCAAAAGAAAACATCAGGTAATACTGAAGAACATAGTTTTTAATATCATCATCTGATCTATGCTGACTCAAGTGGATGGTGTTGCATGGGGCATTAGTTCAACTGATTGAAGGCCATGTTCCTGAAAAATCAGTCAGCACTGTGATCCAAAGAAACCTCTTCCCCAAATCCGTATGTGACTATCCACGTCTTGGAAATAAGAGCGGATGATATGAAAGAGGTTGGGTAGATTACTTCAAATATTTCCCCATTATCAGGAAAGGAAGTCAGAGTATGGACCTCTTTTAACTTTAAAAGCAACAGTCCAGGAATAAAACAGTAGTCTTTCCCCAACTCCCACTGTGTTCTTGAAATACGCTGCATGAAAAAATTTACTACTGAGGAATTTAAGACTATGTAGAAATGGGTTTAGGGAATTGATGACATGAGGGGACCTGTGAAAGCCCTATAAATATTTTTACATTAACCAAAATTAATATAGTATATTAAACAGAATAGCAAGAACACACTGTATATCATTCAATGAATAATAACTAACACTCTACAATTAATTTCCATTTTCTTTTCCTTCCTTGCTGGAGTTACTTCAGGATATTCTGTCCCATTGTTTTATTGAGAAACTTATAATTGTCTTTGTTTTGTGGCAGCTTATAAAGTATACTGAAGAGGAGCCTTGACCCTCATAAAAAGTTCAACGTCTTTCTGCTCTTATGACCTACATTGTTGAGTTCTGCTTCCAGAAATCCAAGAAAACCAAAAGAATTTGTAGACTGGACATATTGAGATGAAGGGGAAAAAAGCAGCAACAACAAAATTGTGGGCAATCTTGTAAGTTTTTCAATGTATTACAGAAGAGTAGACCTTATCAAGGCCTAACCCCTCCCCTGGAACATGCCAAAAGACCAAGAGACAAAGTTATTCAGGATTAGCTTCACCCATGAACCTAACCAATCGCAGCATAAATTAGAACACAACAGAAGACATGGACTTGACTCTGTGAAACCTCTGAAACTTTTTACCTGCTTCCTACCTAACAGAGAAGGCTTAAGGCTATTTGCCTCATCTTCCTATATCTGTCTTAAGGCAACACTGCGAAACCCTCTACCATGCAGTGCTGACTACCATTGTTTTATCTATCTCTATGATAGAGAGATGAAAAAAGTTCCCTCCCTAGAGGGTGGTGTTAGGTGCTTCCACAAGTGATGGACTAATCAATCTCTGTTTTTAACTTCTGCTTTAACCAAGAAATAAATATATGAACAAAAAGGAAAAAAAGAAAAAAAAGGAAAAATTACAGTCCGCTACCGAATGAACTGTGTCCCCTCAAGTTGAGATTCTTTCTCTCTCAATCTCTCTCCACTTGTCATGTGAGGACACAGCAAGAAGATGGCCATCTACAAGCCAGGAAGAAAGCCTTCACCAGGAATCAAACCAGCACCTTGATCTTGGACTTCCCAGCCTCCAAAACTGTGAGAAATAAAGTTCTGTTGCTTAAGCCACCCAGTCTATGTTTTTGTTTTTTTTTAAATGACAACTCAAGCAGACTGTCCCAGAATGATGATGTATCTTTCATAAATCTGTGGATAATTCTAGTACGTTTCTAAGGGTTATCATTTTTTTCTTCTTATTCAGAACGTGGGGCACGATACTGTGATATTGAGGAGAAGCAACAGAACTATCCTCCCCTCATGATTTCTCCCCTGCACCTCCCCTGGGGCTCCTTTTCTTTCCCAAGTCTCACCCAATTTTCTGCCACAAAATTGCTTCAACATCCACATCTCCTAAAACTGAAATTCTCCATTTGAGGAGGCACTTTTTGAACCCAATTTTCAAGAGAAAGAAACTTGTACGGGGACAGACTAACTTAAGAAATTTCAACTCAAAAGTCTGTTATGGTATTTTTTTGTATTATACATATGGTGCTATACATTAATAAGGTAAAATTTAATTTAACAGTATTTTCCTCAGATGGAAGCATTTGCTCTTTCCCTAACTTTAAGTAGACTTCAAAATTATGACTGATTCCTTTTTAATGTTATGTTTGAGAGGGTGAGTGTATAAAAATGATCTCACATTTTGATTTTAGAAGAAAATTTATTATTTTGTGTAGAAAGCCCTGTAGCCTGCATATCCAAGGCTTTCTCAGACACAATCTGATGAACATGAACATGTTAAAGATATGATCTCCTCTGAGGCTGGACCCTGTTACTGACCCTAGGGAGAAATGGACTGTTTTAGGATACCCTTATGTGGTTCTGAGCTATGCTGCTACACTAACCTTGGTGGCTTAATTCTTCCTCTTCAAAGGAGAATTGGGGCCTCAAAGGAGAATTGGGAACTTCAGTGTTGCCCTCACGCTTCATGGGTTCCTTGGGGTATAATATCCAAGCTGGACCTGTAATGGAATTCCTAGGGAAGCTTAGAGAAAGTCTGAAGCCTGAGTTGGAGGCTCACAAAATTTAAAAATGCATTTATTGAAGACCTACTGTGTTTCCCTCACAATTTTTCTTCCCTTCTCTATTTGCAGGTAAATGCTCAGTTTATCAGTTCATAGCTTCATTTTTCTTCAAAGGCAAATATTTTAATGAAATGATTTTGGTATTCTTCCTCTTCTAATAAGAAAAGGCAACATAATTTGAAAGCTCTATTCCCCTTGCAGGAATCTCAGAAAATACTCAACTTATAAATCAACATTACTGCTAATCATTTCAAACTTTAAGTACTACCATTATGTTTGCTTCTGCATCTTCCTTTATGTTTGTTTTCCATGTGTTTGAAGTGCTAATGACATTCATTGCTTTTGAGATTTATCAGATTAGCACCACCATAACAGTTTATGGTGTTACATTTTATAAGATTCACTTAATATAATTTTAATTATCACTGAAAAATGGCTTCTAGTCATAAAAGTGCTTTAAAAATTACAAGCTATATCCACCCTAACTTAAAAGTCAGGGCTTGGGCTGTTAATAATTATTTTATAAAGGAGAACATCACATAGCACAGTAGTTCAAAATTGAAATATTCATATTTTAAATAATAAAATACCTTTAGAAATATAAAACTGCCAAATAAAATGGGTTCTTTGTGATAATGCTTTACGGCATTGTAGAAAATTACTGGTATGATGATAACAGCTTATTAGCAATGTGTATTATTTTAAGAAACAAGATTTAGTTTGGAATCTTGGCATTCAATCGCTATATGGTACTTCCAAAATATTATGATGGTGAAAACAGTGCAAGAATCAATTATATGCTAAGCATTACGAGAATTGTACTTGCATAAAAGTTATACTTAATTTTGAATCACCTACAAATAGAAACTCAATAAAAGCTTTAAATATTGACTCTGGGGAAACAATATTGCTAAGGATCTCCAAAAGATTTTGCCAATTTTTAAATTCTAGAAGCTCATTTCAGAGGATATTATAAACAAAAGTATCAACTCTTTATTCCAATCAAAACCACTATATAAAAAGGACATTTATTATTTCACATAACTGCTTCGACCTCCCTAAACTTGCTCTAGTATTATCATTATCTCTCTAATTTTCCTTAAATTACTTCCCCTACCTCTTACTAGTATGTTTTCCATTTCTCAATAACCCCCTATTACCCACCTCAATTTGCATTAGGTCTTATATTAATTTCAAGTCTTTGTTCAAGTCTTGAACAAAACAAAACAAAAACAAAACAAAAACCCTCAAGATTACATATAATTCCTGTCTAGGGTTAGATAGGTGCTGAGTCCTGAAAGGTTGGACAACAATGGCAGGGATTGAGGACATTAGTAACTTAAAACATGAGATCGTGGGTCCAAAGGAAGATATGAAATTTGGAGATGAGTTAATCAAGGGGAAAGAACAGATAGGACCAAAATATGACTAGTCAAAGGTTCTAGACCTTACCTGAAATTCAAGACATCCATTCAAGCCGGGTGTTTGGCGACAGCAAAAGAGCAGGAAGACAAGTAGCCAGCATTTGAAAATCTGGGAACAGATATTGGAAAACCAGCTCTGGGAAGGTGGTTTAACAACAGAAAATTCATTCTCCTGGAGGTCTAGGGCAGGGATGGGGTGGCAGGTAGGGAGGGACTCATCCACAGAAGCCCAGTGGAAGCTTTATTATTGGGGACTTGAGGCATAAGAATTTACTTCCAGATTCACAAAACAGGAACTCAGGTAACAGGTGGGGTACTGAGGCCAGAGTGGAGGCAAATACCCTAAGAACCAGAATGGCCTAAGGCCTCGGGCAGGAGTCATCCTACACTGGGAGTTGGGAGCCTCAGCCATACACCGGAGAAAAGTTTTCCTTAGCCCACTGAGAAGTTGACTCCCCACCAA
Source organism: Pseudorca crassidens (assembly GCF_039906515.1). Classification (NCBI taxonomy): domain Eukaryota; kingdom Metazoa; phylum Chordata; class Mammalia; order Artiodactyla; family Delphinidae; genus Pseudorca; species Pseudorca crassidens. Next base: position 56,174,609 of record NC_090308.1, read on the forward strand.
GAAATAAGGACATAGAAACAAAAATTGCCATGCAATTTCAGAAGACCCCTGTCATTTCTGAAGTTCATCTGTGGATCCTCTGGTGGTACATGGATCACTTTCACAACAACTGGGTCTCAAGCTATGAGGTTGAAGCCTAGAAGACCATTGCCCTCCCTCCCTATGGAGCTTTCCACCTGCCCTAGCCTTGACTTCTGAACTCCTGGAGTCATTATTATTTCCCTCATTTATTCAACATTTAGAATATGCCACCAGTGTATAGTTTTTAAAATATATTTATGTTTATGAACTCCCTTTCCTCTGAAGTCTGAGACAATGTTTTAAATCTCTTTGCCCTTTATTTCCCAGGAGGCTGGCACACTGGGTATTGATAATAGTCTGCAGATGATGGTGAGTTTATAAGACAGGACGGGGAGAGTTGGCAAATACATTGACTTTGAAAATTCACAATATTCAACAACTTTGAGGGAAAGGGGTAAATTTATTTACCTTGAAAACTGGGTATTGCTCCAGTGAGCTTCCAAATATCAGAAACACAGCTGTTCAGATTAATCAGATAAACTTTAAGTCATTGCCAAGAGAATCTCACAGTTCTCAGTCTTATGAGAGAGAGAGATGAAGAGAGAGAAAGGGTGCAGTATGATTAACTTAAAATTATTTAAATGAGAAGAATTTTTATAATCATCTTTCAAACACATAGAAAAAGTGATTAAACACATTGAAAAGGGAAAATTTTAAGAGGCTTTAAAAGTGTATGATTAAGATGAAATGAATGGAAAGAAGAAAAAGGAAATGAGGCTCAAAATCAGGAAAGATTTTGGTAGCAGAGCCATTATCCTGAAGTATATAGAAGCGGATAGCAGGATTAAAGATACTGTGAATAGACGAAACTTTTCATTGCCCCAGAGAACAGACTAGACTTCTAAGTTAATCTTTTCCCATCCAACTAGTGAGATGCTTTGTGAACTAATTGGTACTATTGTGGTTCTGAAAACCCTTGCTCTCATTTTGCTTGTAAGAGTGTCTGAAAGAATTGATGGTTTTCTATCTCAGGACCATATCTTCTTTTCTTTTGTGCTGGTGGTACCTCATATGCTCACATTCATTCAGCAAGCACACACGTGCACACACGCACACACACACACACACACACAGCAGGAAAAGGAGTACTCTGTGTTCCATGTAGCTTCGAGATATGAACTTAGAGATACCTTATTTGCAAATTCTTGAGTACTGTCATGACTTACTCATGAGTCCTATTGATACTAAATGAAAAGACAGAGTCACCAGCCCCATAATTAAGTTGTCTCACCAGTTGGCCTTAGTGATTGACGTATGTGTGCCCAGAGTACCGCTTGTGGACATGGAAGCTCCACTCACCTCATTTCCCCAATTGGGAAGGGGCAGATGCGTGACAATGGTTAAGTTACTAAGGGCAAAGGGGAACAGGAGACACACTGGTAAAATGCACTGAAGTGTTACATAGCTGTATAATGTAGGCTGCAAGAAGCAGTCAAGGTAGAACTTAGAATGTAAATTCATAGGCTATTATGCTGGAAGGAACCTTGGGGCTCTCCCAGAACACCCTAACTTGCCCTCCTTTGATGAAGAATTTGAGGCCCAGTGAAACAAAATTATTTGCCTGAGGTCATATGCCCTGATCAGCAATGGTGAGTTGACTAACATTACAAACTTTTGGAGCCAAGACTCTGAGTGACACGGTGTTAAAGGCAGTTTGCTAGCCAATCCCTGTAAAGATTTTCATGTAGAAAACAAGGGCAAGACTTTACGCAGGAATAATGGAAATATATGCTGGCTGCCAATACTTTTTTAAAACTCCTTTCAATTATATAGATATGCATTCTTCTCGGTAGTGACATCTTCAAAGAAGAGAGAGTATCACATAACGGTACATAAACTGAATAAGTACTATCGTCTTCACTCAAATCTCTCACTTAGCAACAGTGGCCCTACTAATTGAACTCAGCAGCTTTGCTGTACTCAGGGGAAGCCCCTGCAAAGGCACGCTGCTTCCTGGTTTAAAATGTCACTTGCCCTCATTTCATTCCATTAGTCTCCTAAGCACACATATATTCATTCATTCATTCACCCTCTCATTCAATACACATTGTGTGCCTATGATGTTCCAGACACCATCTTACGTTATCGGAATAAGGAAGGTGACAAAATAGAAAAATCCCTTTCATCATTGGACTTAAATTCTGGTGGATACAATAAAATAGAGTAGACAGAATATCACATGACTTTTATGAGGATGCACATTTACATTTTAAACTATCTCTTACAAAAGGAAAGATTCACCTAGATGATTTTCTGCTGCCTTTTCTAGCCTTGTCATTTTATACCTGTCAGAGTAATTGCTAGATATTAGAAGTGTAATCACAACTGAGAATTTAAACATCCCCTAATTACAAACTCCCATTCAAAGAGCAAAACCACAATATCCAAATATGGTGCTTTTTCTCTGTTTTCACTGGGCAATCCCAATTATATTTTCTATAAAGAATCACCATCTCTGCCTCTCACCTCAGAATAATAAACTATTTTAGGGAAAAGTGTAAAAAATTTTACTCAGCTATCTAGGAACCAGCCAATCCTAGCCAAGTTCATGGTGATTTCAGTTCCTTTCTATCCCTCCCACCCTCCCTGCCTCTCGTTCCTCCTCCCAGCACTTGTGTGATACCCAGGGCTCCATAAATGAAGCACTTGCTGTGATGGGGACAAGAAGTCACCTTCCCCTTGATCCCTTCCCTGGAGCCCAGCAGATGGAAAATGTACCTTTTGTTTTCTGAAGATAATCAATACAGATCCATACCCTGAATGTAACTCAGATCAGGTAGATGTGAAAAGAAATGAGAAAATAAAATACTATAACCTCCAATACTCCAGTCCTTTTCATTTTGTTATAAGTGCTCTCGTGGACACAGATTTAACACAGAAGAAACTAAGATAAAACCTCGTGATATAATCAGTAAATAGGTTGCTTCACATTATTAGCTTTGTTATTCTAAAATACAATTACTAGCATTTTTCTATGTCCTCTAATTCCACTCTCCTAAACCTGATTTCCTGAGGAATATTAATATTAAATCACATGAAGTGGCGTATTATTCATAGGAAATGTAGTTGCCAACTAAAAAACGTATCAAAGTTCAAGTTTGATTTTTAAAAATTTCATGGTTTTATTTATTGCTCCTGAGATATGTTCATGTGCCTCTGAAACCGTAGAAAAGTGTAGGGGCCTGTGCTTTCCTTAATCAAAAAATATTTATGTGGTAAATAGAATGCCTTTGGCCAAGAACTAGCATGTTGACTTGCATTCTGATGAAAATTTAAATAGCTGATTAAACTCCTCAAACACAGGATTTATAATGGATGCCACTATCATTTTGCAAAGTAATTTAGTGCATATTTAGTGCAATTATTATGTGCTCTCTTTTCATAAGGAGACCCAGCTGTGATTCTGCAAGTGCAAGAAAGAGAGCAATTGGTATAAGGGCAGCAGTTTGTTGAGACTTGTGTGAAGAAGGTCTTCTGATCCTTGCTTCACTAGAGATATATAATTGTAGCTTTGAAAAAACCTCAATATGTTGCTACTAGATATTATATGCATTTTGAGTAAAGCAGACAAACAAATGTAATATTCAATACTCAAGGACTGAAAAAATCTATCTGGAGGTTCCTATTGCTAATTAGATAAACACATCTAAATGAGCACACTCCTCTGGTGTAGCCCTTAGACTATGGAGGACCAAGGGAGCTAAAGATTTAGGATGCATGCCGCGGAGCGGCTGGGCCCGTGAGCCATGGCCGCTGGGCCTGCGCGTCCGGAGCCTGTGCTCTGCAGCGGGAGAGGCCACAGCAGTGAGAGGCCCGCATACCGCAAAAAAAAAAAAAAAAAAAAAGATTTAGGATGGTGGGCAGAGTAATGCCTCATAACGCATGCGTGCACACACATGGAACAAATGAAGACTAACTAATGTCACTCATTTTACCACTTTTTTTACCACTTTTTTTTATGGTGAATGAACCATAAACACATCTATCTTTTTTTTTTTTACATCTTTATTGGAGTATAATTGCTTTACAATGGTGTGTTAGTTTCTGCTTTATAACAAAGTGAATCAGTTATACATATACATATGTTCCCATATCTCTTCCCTCTTGTGTCTCCCTCCCTCCCACCCTCCCTATCCCACCCCTCCAGGTGGTCACAAAGCACCGAGCTGATCTCCCTGTGCTATGCGGCTGCTTCCCACTATGCTATGTGGCTGCTTCCCACTAACATCCATCTTAATTAAGCCAAACAAAAATTCTTCTCCTAATTTCCAAAGATTTTGCTTTCCTCAGAAATTATCCCTGAACTCTCTCAAATTGAGTACTAATTTTTTAAAATTTTATTATTGTGAACTCTCACTTTATGTTCTTCTAGTAGAATGTTCCAATCAGTTTTTGCAAAGAAACCATAGAAAACATGGTACTTCACAGAGAGAGAAAAGGGAGATAGAGAGAAGCCAAAATAAAGGACGAGAAATATATTTTCAGATGAGAGTTAAAATGAACCTAACTAATGTTGTCTCATAATTTATGTCAAGTTGACTGCAGTCTGCACCATGAACATAGTCCAATTTTGGTAGCCTTTTATGAAGAGAAGAAAAAAAAAAGGGGCTTACTCCGTATATCATATTTTTCGTGCTTTCTTTCTGTTGCTTTTAATGAAAATGTTATCAAATCTTTGCAGTGCATTTTGGCATCACTGACTCACAGCGCCTGGCCTGTGTGTGCATGCCTGAAGCAGCCTTCTTCCCGTAAGCGCCTGAAATCCGTTAGCACCAACTCCCCACCCAAGAAGCATAATAAATGCTTTGGTCCTCTGAACCTCACTTACATTGACATGTTTAGAATACTAACTAAATTCATGCCAATTTCTCACGTCTCTTTAAATGAAATCCAAGATTAGCAATAGAAATGGAAAATAACTGGGAAAAACTGGTCTAGAAAATAATACTCTTTAACATAAATAATATTTGAGAAACACTAATATTGTGCAATAAACTGAATGTAATAAAGGTGCCAGGTGCTATCTCTATCATTCCTTCAATGTGGTGCTTTACAGGGGAAAGACAGAGCTGGGAGGGAAGACAAGCTTCCCACTTTTTAAAATGGGAGGATAAGCAATAAAGAGCACCAAGATGTATATATATTTTTAAGTTGGGTTTACGTTAGTATAAGAAAATGCACTAGGGCCTTGGCAACTTCTACAAGAGTTAGTCAGTTTAGTTGCTTGGATTTCTATGAATCAATCCTCTCAGCCTAGTGCTTGAAACCAAAAGGTAACCAGGGGCAGCCAAGAAAAAAATGTTGGTCCAGAGGTTCTATTTACCAGGTCTTTTCTTAACTAAATTCAGGGGAGCTGCAACATTGAAACTTTGGAGTCTATATTTAATAACCACTGTTGACTTTTTCGGTGTTTATGTACTTGTTTATGCTTTTCAGCAGGAGCCTGGAGGGAAGAAAAGCATTCTTTCAGTAGCCCTCCAAGGAGCTCAGCTTTACTGGAAAGGAGAGTGGGAGCAATGGGCAGTAAAGAGGAGGGACAGACTTAAATGATTTTCCTTCCAGAGAAATCAGGAAACTGAGGCAGAATTTGGAGAGTTTTGCTCAAAGCACATCAACTTTAGAAATCCAACCTCAGCACTGAGAGGGAAAGAGAGAGGTTAAAGGCTTAAAAGCACCGGGGTAAGAAACTGAAGCTGTTGGTTTTTCAACTCCCTCTGAATTATGTTTTCACAGAATAATTTAATATATGCTCTTGAAATGTATATATTACAGAAGTGTCAGATACAGTCATATTCAGAACCAAAAATAACATTAAATTATTTGGCAGGCAAAATTTGCGATTTTGCAATTACAAGCTTCATTGCTCCATTTCACCAGTCGACTTTAATCCACAGTTTAGCAAGTATTTCTTGAAGCTCTACTGCCCATCTGGCCTTGTACTATGAATGTAGGGGATGGATTTAAAAAAAAAACGACTGTGATCTGAGATATGATCTACACCCTAGAGAAACCTACAGTTTAACTGAGCTGTCTACATCCAGAGTTTTCCTACTGATTACAGGAATGTTTGTCCCCTGTTCTGAGTGGACAGGAAATAGTTTCATCAAAGCGATTCTGTATGAAGAGTGCAATTCAGTGGCAGGCTGAACAAGTTCCACTGACTTTTCTAGTTTTGAATTCATGTTAATAAAGAGAGTTTTTATAGTTATCAAGAATTAGAGTAACAGGTTGTTCTGTGCCCTCTTGAGCTACAGGTCCACCAGTGAGTTTTCAACAGCTTAACCCAAATTGAGTGAGTTCTACAACGGACATTATTTCTCTGCTGTTATCCCTGTTCCTGTCTTTCATTTTGTTTTTTTTTGGCAAGCAATTGTGATTGAATAAGGCAGTTAATCTGTGTGTCAGCAACACTGCTAGAAATGCTGTGTAGACACAAGGGAGGATTATCAAACTAGAGCTTGTGATGCAAGTTTTAGAACAGCTTGAAGAATCTTCAAGAGAAAGGTCAAAGAAACAGGTAGTGAAAATCAACATGCATTCAGGGATTGGAGGAAGCCTAATTTACCAAGGGCACCATGTAATTATTGCAACTGGGGAGGACACACCAACAAATGCACCAACAGTAGCTGGAAGAAAGTATGGTTGGAGGTGCATCAGGATGTTGGGGATTTGAAGAGAAGAGTGATTACTAATGTGAGCTCCGGGGAGCAAGACTCAGCAGAGCTGCACTATAGTAACCCTTTAGAGAAAGGATCTAATTTGAGTTCCCACTTCCAGGAATGCATCCCTACCACCACCAGAGCCTGACTGCATCTTTTCTTAGGAGAACAGAGCAAGTTTCTGGTTAGGTATGCCCAATGGTAAAAAGGTTTTGAGCATGTACTCTGAATATGTGTAGATCTACATCTTCTTCTTAACACAGAACAAATTTAAAAGGATGACATAAAGATAAATAAAAAATAATTATAAATATTCTTTTTAATTAATGGGACAAACATATTTTGCTCCTTATAATAAGTGTGGCAAAAGATGTTTTATCATTTTTTTAATTGGCTTAAACTTTGTGATTCATTTATTTGAAGGTCTGGTTTTTTAAGTCCAGTTTATCTGAATCCTTGATTTTATTTGCTATCATAGTTGAAAAGATAGCTCAAAAATATATAGTTTGAAATAGCAGTGTATCACTAGCTGTGTTTACAAAATCACAAAACTCATTGCCATCTACCAAGTATATAAAAATTTTTTGCCAAAATTCAGAGCAAAATGTCCATCTTCCCTGATTTAATCAGATGTTCTTACATATAAATTGGAAGGCACTTTTCCTTATCTTTTAAAAACAAAGCAGTTCAAAATTCACTGAATAACTTCATTTGGAAGATTTTTAAAACAGGTTAGGGCATTCAGTTCCCCTGTTTTGTAAGTACATAGACTTTGTAAATACAAGAGTTTTTATAGGTGACACATTATTTTCAGTAATAAAATCACACAGCAGTGGAAACATCTGCAAATATTCATTTTTGAACGACTCTCACTGTAGTGAGATTTTCTTTTTTAAGTAGCATTTACTTTCTCACTTATTGTTTAAATGTCATCTTTACCTTCGAAAGGGACATATTTGGTGGGATTTTTTTTTTTTATATCTCCTAGAGAGCATACTGTTGAGAGCCATTTCCCTCACAAAAATATTTAGCAAATGTAAAATATTTATCTTTTCATAAAATAAAAATGTAGAACTTCTACACTTCAACAACTGCTTTAAATATTTTGCCACAAGATAAATGGCAAACCTCTGTGTGGAACATATTTTCAAAGTCACTCCACCTCTCACTGCAAAGCATTTAAAAATTATAATATTTTCAGGTCTTGATTTTATGAAAATAATCACCTTGGTGGCAATATATGGCAAATAAACTACACTTTTGTCACGAGATAGTAAAATCAAATGAGTGAGGGCAGCCCTGTCAACACCTCCATGTTGAGAAACTTCCATTTTTTCCTTCAGGATGCCTCAAGGGCCTGGGTTACTGGCTGAGATGTCAAGGGTGTGGGATCCAGTGTTAACTCATATATGGATTATTAGAAAAGTTATACTTTTTATTTGAAAAGTAATAAAGAGAAGCTCTACTTACTTTTTTCTCTGCTCTGATGAATGTCCTTGCACACTCGAGGGAGCATAGCCACTATGAAGACCACTGTGCTGTGTGGTGGCTCTTTTCTGGATTTTTCTACACAACCATGAGCAGAGGAACTGTAGAAGAATAAGGGCAGATATTTGAACCCAGGTGTTATAAGCTCCAGAACTCACCTTTAACCATCTCACATAGCCTTTGCAGTGGGGGGATGGGAATGACTGGCCTGCCCCACTTCTCCAGATGTATGTATGACAAGAGACAAAGTCAGAAGAGACCCACCTCCTAAGAACCCAGGTGTCAAAGAGGAAAGTGGACTGCTTGTTTCTGCCCCTGGACCACAGAGACCTTACCATTCATATAAGGACCAAGGAGCACACCAAACATTGACTAGAATATCATGTTCTTCTTTCCTGGGTAGAAGGACTAAAAGGGGAGGTATGTGAAGGAGTAAATAATTCCCACTGACACTCTCCCAAATTGAAAGAATAAAGGGCAAAATCTCCCCAATGGGCTGAGCTTCCCTGTCACCTCTCGACAGTCAGGATAATTTCATTCAACCCCTTTGAGCCTCTGTGCCCTCCCTCGGTAAAACAGAGATAGAATTCCTGCTGCCAGGGTGAAACGAACATGTTTAATGCAGTGCAAAATACTGTAGCTATGGGGCTGGATCAGGTGGAAAGGAATGGAAAGGACCTTCACTGTCCTCATTGGTTCCAGACATGGAAAACATCCAGTGCCCGTGCCTGACTGGTGGGTAAATCGAGGAAGAGAATACTTTCTAACTAAGGCAAAGTCAAAGAAATTGGTTCTCAATTCACAGCTTGAGTGGGTACACCTGTTCCACCCACAGCCACCTCTGCACAGAGAAAACCTAGTCCTGGATTGGGTGGCACCTGGGCTGGCTAGAAAGTTTGAGAAACAGTTCTATTTCTGGCCATCTCAAAACTCCCCAAGCACTCCTCCACAACATGCAATTTACTCAGTGCTTTCCCTGGACCGCCTGCCTTCTCTTTATTTGTATTACATGTTATAAAGTTTTTAGAGATGCAAAGAATTCTCATTAACACCACTTTTTGTCTTCCCAAAAGAGTTAACCAAAACATGACTCCCTTTCCTCAAGCTGTGGAAACCTCATTCAGCAAGGAATAAAAAAATGATACTCTTGTCTAAAAACTTTTTTTTTTTCTATAAACGCCTGAACTTCACTCTTATAGAATTGCTTATGAAAGCTTCTTTCAGTTCAGTATTGCGTACAAATGATAAATGAAATGAATAGCATAATTCACAACGAGATATTTTGTAAGTCTTTTGCCTTTGCTAAGAGTCAGGACTCTGCTATGCCTCCCTCTATTAAAAGCTCCCAAATAACCCATCTTATTATAATTCTGGTGCTCAGTATGTTATGTATCTGAAAGGCAGATATTATGTAATGATTCTGAAAATAAACCAGATACAATTATGAATCAATTTTCTTTCTTCTAAAGCTACTACTCCGAGTTTCTCCTTCTCTTAACTATTTATATGTCTGTGATGAGAAGTCTGTCTCATTCTGTCATAGTCTGTAGCCTGCTTTCCTTTCTCATCACTGGACTGGAGCTGGTGTCTCGGACCAATATAGAATTGAACAGGGAGCCCAGAAAGAAACCCTTGTATATATGGTTAATTGATTTTGACGAGGGTGCCAAGAGCATTCAATGAGGAAAGGAAAATCTTTTCAAAAAATGGTTCTGGCAAAACTGGATATCCTCATGCAAAAGAAGGAAATCGGACCCTTAATTTACACCATTTACAAGAATTAACTCAAACTGCATCAAAGACCTGTACTTAAGAGCTAAAACTATAAAATTCTTATAACATTGGAGAAAATATTCATGATGTTGTATTTGGCAATGACTTTAAGAATATAACACCAAAAGCACAGGCATGCAACAAAAGAAAATATAGATAAACTGAACTTGATCAAAATTAAGAATTTTTATATGTCAAAGGGTACTACCAGGAAAGTGAAAGACAACTAACTGAATGGGAGAAAATATTTGTAAGTCATATTTGTAAAAAATACATACAAATAAAACTGTGTAAATTGCATCTGATAAGAGATTGATATCTGGAATGTAAATGACTCCTAAAACTCAACAACAAAAGAACAAACAACTCAAGTTAAAAATGGACAAAGGGGATTGGAACCAAGATGTTGGAGTAGAAGGACATGCTCTCAATCCCTCTTGCGAGAACACCAGAATCACTATTAGCTGCTGGACAATAATCGACAGGAAGACACGGGAACTCACCAAAAAAGATACCCCACATCCAAAGACAAAGGAGAAGCCACAATGAGATGGTAGGACAGGCGCAATCACAGTAAAATCAAATCCCATAACTGCTGGGTGGGTGACTCACAGACTGGAGCACACTTATACCACAGAAGTCCACCACTGGAGTGAAGGTTCTGAGCCCCATGTCAGGCTTCCCAACCTGGGGGTCCGGCAACAGGAGGAGGAATTCCTAGAGAATCAAACTTTGAAGGATACTGGGATTTGATTGCAGGACTTTGACAGAACTGGAGGAAGCACAGACTCCACTCTTGGAGGGCACACACAAAGTAGTGTGCACATCAGGACCCAGGGGAAGGGAACAGTGACCACAGGGGAGACTGAACCAGAAATACCTGCTAGTGTTGGGGGGTCTCCTGCAGGGGCAGGGGGTAGCTGTGGCTCACTGAGGGGACAAGGACACTGGCAGCAGAAGTTCTGGGAAGTACTCCTTGGCATGAGCCCTCCCAGAGTCCACCATTAGCCCCACCAAAGAGCCCAGGTAGGCTCCACTGTTGGGTTGTCTCAGACCAAAAAACCAACAGGGAGGGAGCGCAGCCCCACCCATCAGCAGACAAGTGGATTAAAGTTATACTGAGCTCTGCCCAGCAGAGCAACAGTCAGCTCTATCCACCACCAGTCCCTCCCACAAGGAAACTTGCATAAGCCTCTTAGATAGCCTCATCCACCAGAGGGCAGACAGCAGAAGCAAGAAGAGCTACAATCCTGTAGCCTGTGGAACAAAAACCACATTCACAGAAAGATAGACAAGATGAAAAGGCAGAGGGCTATGTACCAGATGAAGGTACAAGATAAAACCCCAGAAAAACAACTAAATGAAGTGGAGATAGGCAACCTTCCAGAAAAAGAATTCAGAATAATGATAGTGAAGATGATACAGGACCTCGGAAAAGCAATGGCGGCCAAGATCAAGAAGATGCAAGAAATGTTTAACAAAGACCTAGAAGAATTAAAGAACAAACAAACAGAGATGAACAATACAAGAACTGAAATGAAAAATACACTAGAAGGAATCAATAGCCGAATAACTGAGGCAGAAGAACGGATAAGTGACCTGGAAGACAGAATGGTGGAATTCACTGCCATGGAACAGAATAAAGAAAAAAGAATGAAAAGAAATGAAGACAGCCTAAGAGACCTCTGGGACAACATTAACTGCAACAACATTTGCATTATAGGGGTCCCAGAATGAGAAGGGAGAGAGAAAGGACCCAAGAAAATATTTGAAGAGATTATAGTCGAAAACTTCCCTAACATGGGAAAGGAAATAGCCACCCAATCCAGGAAGTGCAGAGAGTCCCATACAGGATAAACCCAAGGAGAAACACAGTGAGACACATAGTAATCAAATTGGCAAAAATTAAAGGCAAAGAAAAATTATTAAAAGCAGCAAGGGAAAAAAGACAAATAACATACAAGGGAACTCCCATAAAGTTAACAGCTGATTTCTCAGTAGAAACTCTATAAGCCAGAAGGGAGTGGCATGATAAAGTGATGAAAGGGAAGAAGCTATAACCAAGATTACTCTACGTGGCAAGGATCTCATTCAGATTCGATGGAGAAATCAAAAGCTTTACAGACAAGCAAAAGCTAAGAGAATTCAGCACCACCAAACCAGTCCTACAACAAATGCTAAAGGAACTTCTGTAACTGGGAAACCCAAGAGAAGAAAAGGACCTACAAAAACAAACCCAAAACAATTAAGAAAATGGTAATAGGAACATACATATCGATAATTACCTTAAATGTGAATGGATTAAATGCTCCAACCAAAAGACACAGGCTTGCTGAATGGATACAAAAACAAGACCCACATATATGCTGTCTACAAGACACCTACTTCAGACCTAGGGACATATTCAGACTGAAAGTGAGGGGATGGAAAAAGATATTCCATGCAAATGGAAACCAAAAGCAAGCTGGAGTAGCAATACTCATATCAAATAAAACAGACTTTAAAATAAAGAATGTTACAAGAGACAAGGAAGGACACTACATAATGATCAAGGGATTAATCCAAGAAGAAGATATAACAATTATAAATATATATGCACCCAACATAGGAGCACCACAATACATAAGGCAAGTGCTAACACCTATAAAAGAGGAAATCAACAGTAACACAATAATAGTGGGAGACTTGAACACCTCACTTACACCAATGGACAGATCATCCAAAATGAAAATAAATAAGGAAAAAGAAGCTTTAAATGACACAATAGACCAGATAAATTTAACTGATACTTATAGGACATTCGATCCAAAAACAGCAGATTACACTTTCTTCTCAAGTGTGCATGGAACATTCTGCAGGACAGATCACAACTTGGGTCACAAATCAAGTCTCAGTAAATTTAAGAAAACTGAAATCATATCAAGTATCTTTTCTGACCACAACACTATGAGATTAGAAATGAATTACAGGGAAAAAAACATAAAAACCCCAACCAAACACATGGAGGCTAAAAAATATGTTTCTAAATAACCAAGAGATCACTGAAGAAATCAAAGAGGAAATCAAAAAATACCTAGAGACAAATGACAATGAAAACATGATGATCCAAAACCTATGGGATGCAGCAAAAGCAGTTCTAAGAGGGAAATTTATAGCTACACAAGCCTACCTCAAGAAACAAGAAAAATCTCAAGTAAACAATCTAACCTTACACTAAAGGAACCAGAGAAAGAAGAACTAACAAAACCCAAAGTTAGCAGAAGGAAAGAAATCATAAAGATCAGAGCAGAAATAAATGAAATAGAAACAAAGAAAACAATAGCAAAGATCAATAAAACTAAAAGCTGGTTCTTTGAGAAGATAAAGAAAACTGATAAACCATTAGCCAGACTCCTCAAGAAAAAGAGGGAGAGAACTCAAATCAATAAAATTAGAAATGAAAAAGGAGAAGTTAAAACAGACACCGCAGAAATATAAAGCATCCTAAGAGACTACTACAAGCAACTCTATGCCAATAAAATGGACAACCTGGAAGAAATGGACAAATTCTTAGAAAGGTATAACCTTCCAAGACTGAACCAGGAAGAAATAGAAAATATGAACAGACCAATCACAAGTAATGAAATTGAAACTGTGATTAAAGATCTTCCAACAAGCAAAAGTCCAGGACTAGATGGCTTCACAGGTGAACTCTATAAAACATTTAGAGAAGAGCCAACACCCATCCTTCTCAAACTCTTCCAAAAAATTGCCGAGGAAGAAACACTCCCAAGCTCATTCTATGAGGCCACCATCACCCTGATACCAAAACCAGACAAAGATATCACAAAGAAAATTAAAGACCAATATCACTGATGAATATAGATGCAAAAATCCTCAACAAAATACTAGCAATCAGAATCCAACAACACATTAAAAGGATCATACACCATGATCAAGTGGGATTTATCCCAGGGATGCAAGGATTCTTCAGTATACGCAAATCAATCAATGTGATAAACCATATTAACAAACTGAAGAAGAAAGACCATATGATCATCTCAATAGATGCAGAAAAAGCTTTTGACAAAATTCAACACCCATTTATGATAAAAACTCCCCATAAAGTGGGCATAGAGGGAAACTACCTCAACATAATAAAGGCCAAATATGACAAACCCACAGCAAACATCATTCTCAATGGTGAAAAACTGAAAGCATTGCCTCTAAGATCAGGAACAAGACAAGGATGTCCACTCTCACCACTAGTATTCAACATAGTTTTGGAAGTCCTAGCCATGTCAATCAGAGAAGAAAAAGAAATAAAAGGAATACCAATTGGAAAAGAAGAAGTTAAACTGACACTGTTTGCAGATGACATGATAATATACATAGAGAATCCTAAAGATGCTACCAGAAAACCACTGGAGCTAATTAATGAATTTGGTAACGTTGCAGGATACAAAATTAATGCACAGAAATCTCTTGCATTCCTATACACTAATGATGAAAAATCTGAAAGAGAAATTTAGGAAACACTCCCATTTACCAATGCAACAAAAAGAGTAAAATACCTAGGAATAAACCTACCTAGGGAGACAAAAGACCTTTATGCAGAAAATTAAAAGACACTGATGAAAGAAATTAAAGATGATACCAACAGATGGAGAGATATACCATGTTCTTGGATTGGAAGAATCAATATTGTGAACATGACTATACTACCCCCCAAAAATCTACAGATTCAATGCAATGACTATCAAATTGCCAATGGCATTTTTTACAGAACTAGAACAAAAAATCTTAAAATTTGTATGGAGACACAAAAGACCCTGAATAGCTAAAGCAGTCTTGAGGGAAAAAACGGAGCTGGAGGAATCAGACTCCCTGTCTTCAGACTACTATAAAGCTACAGTAATCAAGACAATATGGTACTGGCACAAAAACAGAAACATAGATCAATGGAACAACATAGAAAGCCCAGAGATAAACCCACGCATCTATGGTCAACTAATCTATGACAAAGGAGGCAAGGATATACAATGGAGAAAAGACAGCCTCTTCAATAAGTGGTGCTGGGAAAACTGTATAGCTACATGTAAAAGAATGAAATTAGAACACTCCCAAACACCATACTCAAAAATAAACTCAAAATGGATTAGAGACCTAAATGTAAGACCGGACACTATAAAACTCTTAGAGGAAAACATAGGAAGAACACCCTTTGACATAAATTACAGCAAGATCTTTTTTGATCCATCTCCTAGAGTAATGGATATAAAAACAAAAATAAACAAATGGGACCTAATGAAACTTAAAAGGTTTTGCACAGCAAAGGAAACCATAAACATGACGAAAAGACAACACTCAGAATGGGAGAAAATATTTGCAAACAAATCAATGGACAAAGGATTAATCTCTGAAATATATAAACATCTCATGCAGCTCAGTAGTAAAGAAACAAACAACCCAATCCAAAAATGGGCAGAAGACCTAAATAGACATTTCTCCAAAGAAGACATACAGATGGCCAAGAAGCACATGAAAAACTGCTCAACATCACTAATTATTAGAGAAATGCAAATGAAAACTGCAATGAGGTATCACCTCACACCAGTAAGAATGGGCATCATCAGAAAATTTACAAACAACAAATGCTGGAGAGGGTGTGGAGAAAAGGGAACCCTCTTGCACTCTTTGTGGGAATGTAAATAGATACAGCCACTATGAAGAACACTGTGGAGGTTCCTTACAAAACTAAAAATAGAACTACCATATGACCCAACAATCCCACTACTGGGCATATACCCTGAGAAAATCATAATTCAAAAAGATACATGCACCTCAGTGTTCATTGCAGCACTATTTGCAATAGCCAGGTCATGGAAGCAACCTAAATGCCCATAGACAGACAAATGGATAAAGAAGATGTGGTACATATATACAATGGACTATTACTGAGCCATAAAAAGGAACGAAATTGAGTCATTTGTTGAGACATGGATGGATCCAGAGACTGTCACACAGTGTGAAGTAAGTCAGAAAGAGAAAAACAATATCATATATTCACGCATGTATGTGGAACCTAGAAAAATGGTACAGATGAACTGGTTTGCAGGGCAGAAATTGAGACACAGTTGTAGACAACAAACATATGGACACCAAGGGGGGAATGCTGCGGGGGTTGGTGGTGGTGGTGTGATGAATTGGGTGACTGGGATTGACATGCATACCCTGATGTGTATAAAATTGATGATTAATAATAACCTGGTGTATAAAAAATAAAATTAAATTTAAAAAGGGGCAAAGGATTTGAATAGACATTTCTCCCAAGAAGATATACAAATGGCCAATAAGCACATGAAAATATAACATCATCAGTTATTAGGGAAATACAAACCAAAACTACAATGAGATACCATTTCACATCTACTAGGATAGCTATAATTGAACAAGCATGAAATAATAAGTGTTGGTGAGAATGTGGAAAAACTGGAACCCTTGTGCATTGCTGGTGGGAATGTAAAACTTTCCAGCCTCTGTCAAAAACACTGTTTTTTAAATTTTTATTTTACTTTGGAAATTTTTTTTAATTTCTATTTTATATTGGAGTATAGTTGATTAACAATGCTGTGTTAGTTTCAGGTGTACAGAAAAGTGATTCAGTTATACATATAAATGTACCTATTCTTTGTCAAATTCTTTTCCCATTTAGGTTATAACAGTATATTGAGCAGCATTCCCTGTGCTATCTATTGGTGATCTATTTTAAATACAGCAATGTGTACATGTCAATCCCAAACTCCCAGTCTATCCCTCCCCCTAACCCTTCCTCCCTGGTAACCATAACTTCATTCTCTAAGCCTGTGAGTACATTTCTCTCTTTTAAATAAGTTCATTTGTATTTTTTTTTTAAGATTCTGCATATAAGTGATATTATATGATATTTGTCTTTCTCTGTCTGACTTACTTCACTTAGTATGATAATCTCCAGGTCCAGCCATGTTGCTGCAAATAGCATTATTTCATTCTTTTTAATGTCTGAGTAGTATTCCATTGTATATATGTACCACATCTTCTTTATCCATTCATCTGTTGATGGACATTTAGGTTGCTTCCTTGTCTTGGCTACTGTAAACAGCACTGCAGTGAACACTGGGGTGCATTTGAACCATGTTTCTCTCCAGACATATGCCCAGGAGAGGGATTGTTGGATCATTTGGTAGCTCTATTTTTAGTTTCTTAAGGAGCTTCCATACTGTTCTCCATAGTGACTGTACCAATTTACATTCCCACCAGCAGTGTAGGAGGGTTCCCTTTTCTCCACACCCTCTCCAGCATTTATTTTTTGGAGACTTTTTGATGATGGCCATTCTGACTGGTGTGAAATGATACCTCATGATAGTTTTGATTTGCATTTCTCTAATAATTAGCAATGTTGAGCACCTTTTCATGTGCCCCTTGGTCATCTGTGTGCCTTCTTTGGAGAAATGTCTATTTAGGTCTTCTGCCTATTTTTGGATTGGGTTGATTGTTTTTTGTTTTTTTTTTGATATTGAGCTGCATGAGCTGTTTGTAAATTTTGGAGACTTATCCCTCATCTGTTGCATCGTTTGCAAATATTTTCTCCCCTTCTATGCACTGTCTTTTCATTTCATTTATGGGTTCCTTTGTTGTGCAAAAGCTTTTGAGTTTAATTAGGTCCCATTTGTTTATTTTTGTTTTTTTCATTACTCTAGGAGATGGCTTGGAAAAGATATTGCTGCGATTTATGTCAAATAGTGTTCTGCCTATGTTTTCTTCTAAAAGTTTTATAGTATCTGGTCTTATATTTAAGTCTTTAATCCATTTTTAGTTTATTTTTATGTATGGTGTTATGGAATGTTGTAATTTCATTCTTTTACATGTAGCTGTCCAGTTCTCCCAGCACCATTTATTGAAGAGACTATCTTTCCTCCATTATATAGTATTGACTCCTTTGTCATAGATTAATTGACCATAGGTACATGAGTTTATTTATGGGCTTTCTATCCAAAACAGTGTTTTTTTGAAAAAAGTTAAGTATAGAAGTACCATATGACTTAGCAATTCTACACCTAGATAGATATCTAAAAGAATTGCAATTGGGGTCTTGAACAAATATTTGTACACCAATATTCATAGCAGCATTATTCACAATAGTCAAAATGCAAACAACTCAAGCGTACATCAACATATAATGAATAAACAAAATGTATATATATATACATATATATATGTATAATATGCAATGAACTACTGAATAATGAAATATTATTTGTCCATAAAAAAGGAAATTTTGATATATGCTATAACATGGATGGACTTTGAAAACATTATGCATAGAAAAATTAGCCAGAAACAGAACAAATATTGTATGTAAAATGACAGAGTACACAGATGAGGTACCTATAACAGGCAAATTTATAGACACAGAAAGTAGAATAGAGGTTACCAGGTACTGGGGAGAGGAGGATAGGGGAGGACTACGGTTCAATATGTACAGGGATTTTGTTGGGGATGATGAAAATTTTTATAGATAGTGGTGATGGTCACACAACATTATGAATGTATTTAATTCCAATGACATGTACAGTTAATAGTGGTTAATGTGATAAATATTATGATATGCATATTTTGCTACAATGAAAACATATTATTGCAAAACCAAAACCAAAAACATTACATGAAAGGATAAGTATAGCCAAATATCTCTTATGAACAGAGATACAAAAACCCTCAACGATATGATAGCAAATCTAATCCTATAATGTATAAAGAGAATTATGACCGCAACCAAGTGGGATCTATTCCAGATTTGCAAGGTTGGCTCAACATTTCAAAATCAATTAGTGTAATCCACCACATCAACAGGCTAAAGAGGAAAAATTGCATGGTATACAAATTGATGTAGAAAAAGCAATTGACAAAATCCAACACCTATTTATGATTTTATGAGCAAGCTAAGAATGGAGGGGAATTTCTTCAACTTGATAGAGAACATCAAAAAATCAAAACCAAAACCAAAAACTAAAGTTAACATCATACTCAATTGTGAGAAACTGGATGGTTTTACTCCAAGATTAGGGAAAAAACAAAGAAATCCCTCACACCACTGTTATTTGATATCATATTAGAAGTACTAGACAGTGAAATAGGATAAGAAAAAGAAATAAAGGTATAAGGATTGAGAAGAAATAAAACGATCTTTGTTCACAAATGGCATGACTGTCTATGTAGAAAATTCTAAAGAATCAACAAAAATATCCTGAAATTAATCAGTAATTCTAGTAAGGTCACAGAATACAAGGTAAATGTATAAATGTCAACTGCTTTCATTTATACCAGTAATGAATAATTGAAATCTGAAATTTAAAAGAATATCATTTGCATTAGCATCAGAAAGATTAACTATGTATGTATAAATTAAAAAAAATATGTACAGGGTCTGTATGCACACAACTACAAAACACTGATGAAACTGAAGAAGGTTTGAATAAATGGAGATATACTCTGTGTGTATCGGTTATAAGACTTAGTACTGTTAAGATGTCATTCTTTCCAACTTGATCCATAGATTCAATGCAATCTAGTCAAAATCCCAGTAAGTGATTTTGTCAAGATTGCTAAAGTGATTATAAAGTTTATATGGAAAGGCAAAAAACACAGAATAGACAATACAACACTAAAGAAGAACACAGTTGGAGAATTGACATTACTGGACTTCAAAACATACTATAAAGTTACAATATTTGAGACAGTGTGGTATTGGTGTATTGGCAGGAAAAAAAAAAAAAGACATCTTGAAAAGTGGAACAGAATAGAGAGTCCAGGAACAGACCCACACCATTATAGCCAACTAATCTCTGACAAAGGAGCAAAGGAAATTCAATGGAGAAAGGATAGTCTTCAATAAATGGTGCTGGAACAATTGGATACCTATATACAAAAAAGATACTAGACATAGCCCTTACACCTTTCACATAAATTAACTGAAAATAGATCATAGTCCTAAGTGTAAAATTAAAACTATAAAACATCTAGAGAAAAACATAGGAGAAATCTAGGTGACCTTGGGTTCAGTGATAAGTTTGTAGATACAGCGCCAAAAGTAGGATCCATTGAAAGAAAAATTGATGTCAGACATTATTAAAATTAAAAGCTTCTGCTCTGAAAAAAGACACTGTTAAAAGAATGAAAAGAAAAGCCACAAACTAGGGGAAAATATTTGCAAAACACATTATCTGATAAAGGACTTCTACTCAAAATATACAAAGAACTCTTAAAACTCAGCAATAAGAAAACAAACAACCTAACTGAAAATGCTAAAAGGTTTGAATAGACACCTCAACATAGAAGATATTCAGATGAAAATAAACATATGAAAAGGTGACCAACATCATTTGTCATCAGGGAAATGCAAATTAAAACAACAATGAGATATCGCTATACATCTACTAGAATGGATAAGATCAAAAATTGACAATACCGAATCCTACTAAGGACATGGAGACTCCCATTTACTGCTGGTGGGAATACAAACTGGTACAACCACTTTGGAGGACAGCCTGGCAGTTTCTTACAAAGTTAAACATAGTCTTATCATACAATCCAACAATTATGCTCCTAGGTATTTACACTATGAGTTGAAAACTTACGTTTACAAAAAAAAAACCTGTACACGAATGTTTATAGCATCTGTATTCATAATCAGCAAAAACTGGAAGCAACCAAGATGTCTTTAAATAGGTAAATGTATAAACAAACTATGGTACAGTTATACAATGGAATATTATTCAGCAATAAAAAGAAATGAACTATCAAGCAATTAAAAGATGAGGAGAAAACTTGAGTGCATATTGCTAAGTGAAAAGTCTACAAACTATATGATTACAACTATATGTCATTTTGGAAAAGGCAAAACTACAGAGATAGTAAAAAGATTAGTGGTTACTAGTGGTTCAGGGGGATGGGGGCAGGGATAAATAGGTGAAGCACAAAGGTGAAGCTTGTATTCTGCATGATACCATAATGGTGGATATTTGACATTGTGCATTTATCAAAACCAATAGAACTTTACACACAAAGAGTGAAGCTTAACATATGCACATTTTAAAAACACATTTATATTATTTTCAATAAAGATTCTGGATTATTGAAAATATTTTTTTAATTCCATGCTTTCAGAGGTTTGCTAATTATTCCCAATGACATGGGAATTAAAAGTGATTGATGAGTATTCCTTATGAGGATTCAGATTTGGGGGCTGTGGTGGTAGGCAGAATGTCCCCCAAAGATGTCCACATCCTGATCCCTGGAACATGGGGAAATGTTACCTTGTATTGTAAAAAGGATTTAGATATAATTAAGGTTACAGAATTTAAAATAGGTAGATTATCCTGTATTATCTCACTGGCCTCAATCTAATTACATGAGCCCTTAAAAACAGAAAATTTTCTCTGGCTGAGGCAGAAGAGATGCAGCAGCAAAGTCAGAGAGATTCAAAGTGTGACAAGGACTCAACATGCTGGCTCGAAGATAGAGTGACAAGGAATGCAGGCAGCCTTAAGGCGGTAAGGGAAGCTGTAGCTGAAATTCAGCAAGGAAATGGGGACCTAAGTCCCAGTGTTGCACAGACATGAATTCTGCCAACAACTTGAAGAAGTCAAAGCAGATTCTCTCCCAGAGCCTCTGGATAAGAGCTCAGGCTGCTGACACCTTGATTTCAGCTTTGTGAGACCCAGAGTAGAGGACTAAGCTGAACCCACTCAGACATCTGGCTTACACACCGTGAGATAATAAATTTGTTTTAAGCCACTAATTTTATGGTAATTTGTTACAGGAGCAAATTTTGATTTTTTGACTTGAAAAAAGCTGTTAGTTTAATAAAAGAAATGCTAAGAAACACTCAGAGTTTATACCCCTCACATAATGTAAAACTGAGCACCATGCAAGAAGACACCAGTGAAGAGAGGATTATATACATATTCCTAGACACTGCACTACCACTGCTACCCTGCTCTTGGGTATTAATTCATTCAATTCATTCATTCATTCAACAGATATTTTGAAATGGAAGATCCAAAAAGTCTTGAAAGAGAAAAACATGAAGAGAATAAAGCAATATAAATGTCAATGAAATAAGAAATTATCAGTCTTGATTCAAGAAGAAAAGAACAAAAGCATAGAGAAAGAATAATGAGAAAAGCAAAAAATCATCTTACAGGTGGTTTAATAAAAATGTAACAGCAAAGAACGAACCTGACTCCATATTGGATCTATTCCTTGAGCTTTGTGCTCTGTTGCCTGTGCTTAGTCATGCTGGCTTTGCACCTCTGTAAAAGAATGCTGCCTATAGCTTGAAATATACATGATAGTCCATTCTCAAGGCTCTGACCTTTAAAGATATAACACTTTTCCATTCATATAAGGATAAAAAGTTGCAGAACAGAAGATAACAATTGTTCTGTTGGAGATTTACAGGAACATTATGATCAGACCTACATGGACAGATGCAAGAACAAAGGATTCCAGCACCAAGAAGTTTGCAGCAACCTTCCACATCTCTCTCCCTTTTAGTATAAGAGAAGCTTGAATTCTAACTCAGGTAAGGTGGCTCTTTGGGACACTAGTCCACCATCTTTTCAGTCTGCTGGCTTTCTGAATAAAGTTGCTATTTATTGCCCCAACACCTCGTCTCTCTATTTATTGGCCTGTCAAACAGCGAGCCTGGACCTGGTAACAAAAAGAGTGGTAGAGGCCTAAATTCTAGTTTCAGTTCTGCCTCTGGCTGGGACCAGAGCTTTAAACAACTTTATTAGTTTCATTGGCCCCTCGGTGAGCTGACAGAACTTTTCTAGATCCTTCCAGATTTCAAACTAATAAGAGAAAGAGAGAGAGAGAAGATAGTTGGGGAGTGCCTCTCTGGAAAAATATTCTTGTGTTCATGAAGTCCTTCCCTCTGACATCATTACTTTGGACTTTAAAGTATCTCAGAATAGTGTCATGACTTCCTGTGGGGGTGGGATGCACTTTGAAAAGGCAGTTATGAAAAATCCAGGGAAAGCTAGATTTTCTGTGAAAACAGAAAGTGACTGTTTAAGACAAAATTCTTTTTAAGGGACTGAAGTGATACAAATGAAAACTAGACAATCATGAATATGATCTTTTTTCAGCAAAATGATAGCTCCCCGAAGACTTAAGAACTTAACAGACTATTGAAAATTGAGTTTAAATAGAAAGTTTCACCAGTTTGTTCTTCTGTACTGACATCTCAT
Organism: Pseudorca crassidens; assembly: GCF_039906515.1. NCBI lineage: Eukaryota > Metazoa > Chordata > Mammalia > Artiodactyla > Delphinidae > Pseudorca > Pseudorca crassidens. The sequence goes on from NC_090308.1 coordinate 56,197,884, forward strand.
TCAGTTACACTTTTAATTTTACTGTTATTGAGATAGTCTTATGCTAGCAAGTTGACAACTTAGTGGGGGTAATAAGGGGAATTCATTTTGGCCATTAACTACTCCCTAAAGGTTTCTATCTGAATGTTTCATCTCATTGAAACTGAAACTAAGGTTGTGTAAAAACTCCCATAAGGGTAAATTGCAGGATTCTCTATGTTTCTCTTTTTCTTTGAAAAGTTGGTTAAGGTAATGAGTGGGAAACACAATAACAGTCATTTACCTAATTACTATCATTACAAGCTTTAAATGAGAAACATGAGTGATTAAGGCTTGATGTTGAAATCAAGGTTGTATAAGTTGTTGTCTGAGGACCTGCCAACTCCAGTGGAGAGGGGCTTCTCTCAGGCTGGGGAAGTGAGTTTTCTGCAACTATCTGAGTGTAAAAGGGTGACAAGGTCTTCACAGGTCCATTATGCTAATGTAACCTGTGGTCGAATAAGATTGTAAACTGTATTCACATTATAACTTTAAAAATTCTGGCTTTCTTCATACAATTCGGATTTTTGAGAAAAATTGAAGAGATTAATTAAGAAAAAGAAAGCCCAGATCAAGGACACTGAATAGGGAAGTGGAATGAGTAAAGGGAAAAAAGTTATTTTTGCTTGTTGTCTTTGCTTTTTGTGTCAAATGCAGAAAATCATTGCCAAGATGGGTGTCAAGTTACTTATTACCTATGCTTTCTTTTAGACGTTTTACGGTTTCAGGTCTTATTTTGAGTCTTTAATCCATTTTGAGTTAATTTGTGCATGGTGCGTGAGTGGTCCAGTTTCATTCTTCTGTGTGTGACTGTCCACTTTTCCCAACACTATTTTTTGAAGAGACTATCCTTTCCTCATTGTATATTCTTGGCTCCTTTGTCAAAAATTAATTGAGCTTATTCTGATGGGTTTATTTCTGGGCTCTCTATTCTGTTCAATTGATCTATATGCTTATTTTTGTGCCAATACCATTACTGTTTTGATGGTACAAAACTACATCTTTGTAATATAGTTTGAAATCAGGAAGTGTGATGCCTCCAGCTTTGCTCTTCTTTTTTAAGACTGCATTGGCTATGCAGGGTCTTTTTTGGTTCTATACAAAACTTAGGATTTTTCTCTATTTCTGTGAAAAAAATGCCATTGGAATTTTGATAGGGATTGCATTGACTATTACATATAAGTTTAATATTTCCTTGAGTTCTACATCTAATAATATTAGCATGTAAATCAGCAGTAATAAAACCCTGAACGTATGTATCACTATGGTGTCTACAAAAAATTTTCATATACAATATATTATTTCATCTTCACAACAAACCTGTGAGATAGTATAATGCTCGCTTAACTAGTGGCCCATTAATTAGCCATCTCAATTATTGAGAGTATGATCAAGCATCTGGAGAGAAGCAAAAAACAAAACAAAACATTTTAATCAACTCAAATCAAGGTCTGAAAAGGCCACCTAATAAAACTGATCTACTCTACTATTAGGATAGCCCCTCAGTTTTACTCTGAACCTACCTATTATTACTTTGGGCACAACTCTAAGAAAATCGGGCACACCTGATTAGAAAACAACTAGAAGAGTTATGCAGCAAAGAAACAACATGCTGCTATGATGTACACATTTTTTAAGGATAGTAATAAATGGTGTCTGATATTTGAAACACTGACACATTATTTTTATTTTAAAGCAGACTTACGACTGCAGAATGGGATCATTTATTGGAGGCACAAATGCCTCTGAGTTATTTTATCAAGTATATTAATTCTAGCTATTCATATTTATTGACTAGTGCTGTTCAAACTACTTTATATATAAATTATGAGGTAATGCTCACCATAGTACTATGACATGGGAACTGTTAGTATCCCCATTTGAAGATGACGAATCTGAGACACAAAGAATTTAAGTAACTCGTCCAAGGTCTTACAGCTAAGCTAGGATTCCTATCCAGGTGGTCAAGCTCCAGAGCATATGTTTCTAGCAGCTCTATTCTAATTCATATAATGACCCAACCAAAGGACAAATCTATTATATACAGTATACATGCTTTTAGAAAACAGGGAAATGGTTACGTTTTTAGGAAACATTTTCTACAAAAATATTTTCACATTTTTAGTTTGTTTTTTAAGTTTATACATTTGTTATTAAAAAATTAAAACTTCCATTCTTCAATAATACTAGGGGTTTCTGTTTGGTTGCTTGGCTGGTGGGTTGGTTTTACTGTATTTAAAATTTCTGGCTACCTACAGCCCAACTGTCCTGCTGGGAAGTTAAATAGCTAGAAAGACCCAAGTGAGAGACTATCTCTGACTACTTTATTAGAAGGAGAATGGAAGAAAATAATAGGCAGTTCAGATTAATTTGAATTGATTGTCCTCTGTATGCTGGGTTTTACACATCAGGTGGCAGAGAGGAGAGTTTCCCTCAGCCCATGGAGAAGATGGAGGTATAGAGGTTCAGCTAAGTGTGGAAGTCCCAGCCCAGTCCCTCCTGGTGCCTGGAGACATGGCTGGACTTCAGGAGTAAATGGCTGTATGAGGGTGACTACACAGTACGGTTCGCCTGGACAGGCCCCTTATAGGTCCATTAAGTCAGTAGGGCCCCCGTTCACTCTCAAATGTATTGATTTCGATTACAAATTTGGTGTAGCTAGAAAGGTTGAATGCTAGGCACCACGTTCCCAGGCCAGTCAGGTATCTTCGGCAACAGAAACAGAACAGTGGGCTTGGACCAGAAACATTTCAGTGGCAACCAGTGCAGACTAGAGACCAGGACCCTTCACTGTCTATGAGGCCTCTGACCTTTAAGCTGGGGTGCTTGAGAATGTGGGCGTGTCTGTCATCTAGTAGAATGGGATGGGGGAATCATCTTCATCTTAAAAGTAATAATAACATAATGTGAGATTTCTACACTCTGCACTTGAGAACAGAGCTGGCTTCACTGGCACACACAGGGACCCATGGTCAGAAAGGCCTTGTGCTTGGTTTAGAGATCTGTTGTTGCCATATTGAAATTCCTGGTTTTTGATCAAGGGACCCCACATTTTCATTTTGTACTAGGCCCTGCAAATTATATAACTAGTCCTGTTCGTGAATATGCAGAGTTAAACTCACACCTACTACATAGTGTTTTGGATACTTTTTATACCTCCACTCCACCTGACTTGAACCTCACAGCAAATAGTAAATCTTAGAGCTGAGTTAAAATTCCACACCAAATACAAATAAAATCTCACACCAAAGATAATTTTTTTGTTTCACAATTTAATAATCTTGTTATCAGATTAAATTTTAGAGCACAAAACCTTCCAGGCAAAGTGGGTTAAAAAAATCCTTGTGGAAATGTATATTTTTAAGCCAAGTAATAATTGAATCCCTGCAGACTAAACAATATCACTTAGCAGCCTGCACAATGTGAAAGACTAAAAGCTTTTAATTAGACTTTTACTCAATAGGGGAGGAAAAAATAATTTAAAAGACTCAGGGCTAAAGCTGAATTGTTAGTTTTAACTTTGAACACAATGAAGAAACAATTTGACTAAATTAGTTTAGCTGTGCATTCATTAGCCTTTAATAGAAATGTGAATGCAAACTGACTCCAGATTATTGTACTTAGAGCCAGCTTTTTAATTAGTGATTGGCAAAATGTTTATCTAGTTTGTTGTCGGAATATTGAACCATCTACACAGCAGGACTGTTGTAAACCTTCATGTAATCTTAATTGGATCTTTCAGGAGAACGAGATTTCATGTACATAAAATCACAAACTCTAGTAATAGAGTTAGCTAATTTATATCAAAGTTGGTATTTAAAAAGAAGTTGTGCTATGTAGCTCACTGAGGTGGAGAAATGGTTAACATCTATTTAAACTTAGTTAAATGTGATGCTCAGTTGAACTTGGCCAAACCTTGGTTATGATTGACTTTGAAGTTAGACAGACCTGGTTTCCAGGTGGCAAATGGGTTACTAATCCTATGATATTGGGCACATTAGTTAGCCTTTCTGAGCCTCAGTTGCCTTATCTGTAGAATGGGTATTACGGTCTTAAACAGTCATTGTGAGCACTGAATATTCAAATGCTACAAAATTCAAAAGGTACAAAAGGGCATACAGAGAAAAGTCATCTCCCATTCACCATGAATAATGTGGCATTACGTGCATGGTTCAATAAGTTGCTAATATGTCATAATAATATTACATGATCATATAATAGTAATTTATCCTAGAGCTCATTCTATATCAATATACATAAAACTTCCTCATCCTTTTTAATGGCTACATGGATATACCATAATTAAAATAAGTAGTGCCTTATTAGAAAATTAGCTTACATCCACCCTTTTGCAGCTATAAAGATCACTGAGGTTAATATCCTTAGGCATAGATTATTTTGACCCATGTGAGTATAGCTTGAGGATGAATTTCTAGAGGCAATATCGGTGGTGAAAGCATGTGTATTTTTTTCATTTTGATAGATATTACAAATTGCCCTCCACAGAATTGTCACAATTTACATTTCTACCGATAACTGCTCATTTCCCTGCTCACCTACACTGTATCATTTTTTTCAAAAAGATTTTTTTCAAAAATCTCTGCCAATCTTACACATGAACATTTTCTCCTTATAGCTTCAATTTTCTTTTCTTTTATTATATGTGAAATTTAGGCCCATTTTATATGTTTAAGAGTAATTCGCATTTCCCCTTCTATATACTATTTATTCATGGTCTTGTCTCACATTTACTTTTTCTGAAGTTTATTTTTTAGGAAAACTATATGTACTCAGAAAATCCATCCTTTGTCAATTGTATTTATTTTTATTCATTTAATCTTCTCATATTTATTTTATTTTATGTAGTTATATATCCTTTCTTTTACAGCTTAAATGTTTTATATTATCTCTAACAAGCTGTTTCTTTCCAAGATTTTTTAAAAAGTCTTTCATGTTTCTTCCAGTATATTTCTGCTTTCACTTTTTATATTTAAATCTTTTAATTTGTTTTAGTTATCCACTTAGGTGCTCCAGCCTAATTTGCTGAATAATTCATCTGTTCACTAGATGCTAAAATCATTTATTAATAAATTGTATCTTTTTCTGGGCTCTATTTAGTCTTACTGATCTTTTTGCCTTGCCAACTGTTTTAAATTCTGTAGTATTTATACTATTCCATTATGTGTAACATAGCCAGTTCATTACTACTCTTTTTTTCACATAAAGTTCAGAATCATATTATGCATTCTAAAAAGATAATTATTACTATTTTATTAAAATTAAGTAAATTTTCAGATTAGGTTAGAGAAAATAATACTCTTGTGATTTTATGTCTTCCCACTCAAGCATAGAAAAATAGAAAATGCCTTTTCTTTTTTCAGTTATAATTTTGGCATCTTATTAATATATTAGAGCTTTCTTTGCATATGTCTTTCATATTCCTTATAAGTTTGTTACTAAATATTATGTTTTTTTCTGTAACTGAATCTTTTTCTCAATTATATTTTCAAATTGGTGTTTATGTTACTACATAAAAATCCTATTAATTTTGGTTATTATTTTTATAGAAAAACAGCCCTCAGTGATATTACTGGTTTTCTTACTGTTTGGAAATTATTTTGATTCTTTGGATTTTTCAGGTATGATACATCATCTATTGAGAAAAGGAATTATTTTACCTTTTGCTTTCCAGTTTTATATCTCTCATTTCTTTCTCTTACCTAATTGTTGAGCTTGAAACCTTCAGACTAAGTTAAATAATAGTGGTGAGAGTGGTTACCACTACACTAATGGACATGTTAATTATTTCACTGGTTTGGAAGCTGAGATAGATTTATTTTATCAAGTTAAGAAATCATCTATCCAATCCTACTTTATTTTTAAAAATTAAATAAATATTGGTTTTTTTAAACTGCATTTTTATTATCTTTATAAATAATCATATAATTTCTTTCACTGGAATTATTCATTTAGTGAATTTTATTGAATCATTCCTATGTCACAGTATAACAACAGACACTTTGGTCAAGGCCCTAAAGTGAGAGATAGCAACAACCTAAATGCGTGGTAAGACAGAACACTCAGAAGAACTTGCAAAAAATTAGTAGCCTAGAACTAGCTACAGTAGAAAGACACCAGCCTCCTCCTTCTCATTGCTTACAAGTGTCTATCAGCAGTAATCTCTTCCTTGAGGAGAGAGGAATACAAGAAAATCAGAGTATCCATTTTACTTAAGCATGGACGTTCTAATTGCTAAATTAATGTAATATTTTATTATTTCAGTGTGACCAGAAAAGTCATGGTACTGCTCCATGGACAGAGATTAAAAAAGAAAAAGCAGGCTCATTAAGCAAATTTCAGAGGACGGCAGCAGACAACAGTAAACTTGCTTTGTGACTGAACCTTCAATTACAACTCTTCCTTTAGGCTCAGGAAGAGTTTGTAGCATTTTAGATTATCTTTATTTAATGATCCAATGGAATTCACCTCTGTTATATCTTGTCCTGGTGCGTTTTGTCATGATGTTCTTTAATAACTTTCTCTCTACTATGGTAATTGGTTTCTTTAGAATTTCTATCTTTCTAAATTCATTTTCAATAATTTATACTTATAAATTACATTTAGGGGCTTCCCTGGTGGCACAGTGGTTGAGAGTCCACCTGCCGATGCAGGGGATGAGGGTTCGTGCCCCGGTCCGGGAAGATGCCACATGACGCGGAGCGGCTGGGCCCCTGAGCCATGGCCGCTGAGCCTGCGCGTCTGGAGCCTGTGCTCCGCAAGGGGAGAGGCCACAACAGTGAGAGGCCCGCGTACCACAAAAATAAATAAATAAATAAATAAATATAAAAATTACATTTATATTTTCAAATAGAGTCTGACTCATTATAGTCTCTTATGACTCTAATTTCCACCAAAGTCCTGGATATTTCTCTATTCTCATGTAGTATTTGGATAAGCTACTGATAATAATTATTTTACTGTCTTCTTTTTATTTATTTACTGTCTTCCAGGAGCACAGGCTTCAGTAGTTCTGGCTCACAGGCTCTAGAGCACAGGCTCAGTAGTTGTGGTGCACGGGCTTAGTTGCTCTGAGGCATGTGGGATCTTCCCGGACCAGGGCTCGAACCCATCTGCCCGCCAATGCTCGAACCCATGTCCCCTGCATTGGCGGGCAGATTCTTAGCCACTGCGGCACCAGAAAAGCCCCTGTTTTCTAGTTTTATTGTTTTATGGAACAGAAAATGTTGTCTTTATTCTTTCTACTTTTAGAAAGGTATTTAGTTTTTGACATGCATAATACATATTTTTAATATACTAGGAGGCTTTAAAAGAAGGTATATGCTCTGTTTCTTTGAAGAGTTTGATATTTATTTATTTATACTCAATTAGACATAAATTATTGTTATTTGGTTCTTCTATGCCTCTACTTATTTTTCATCTTTTTAATTGACACTTTTCTGAGAAATAAATTTAAATCTCCTGCTACCAATGAAATCCTGTCTGTATCACATTGTATTTTTATAATTTGAATCTTGTATTCAGTAAAATAAAAGGAATGAATAAATGGGAAAATCATAAAATCAAAAGCTATTTTTTAAAAAAAACAATAAAATTGAGGAACTCTAGATATATGAGACATACTAAGAGACATTTAAGAGAGAGAGAGGAAGAGACAGAGAGAACAAGGTTACCTCTATTGGATATGGAAGAGGAGCCATCACAACAGGTCCTAGAAATAACAAAAGAATAATAAACAGATATTAGGACTATATTTATGCCAATAGATTTGCCAACTTAATCAAGCAGGCAAACTACTTGGAAGACAAAAAATTATCCAAAGTGATCCAAGAAAAAACAGAAATTCTGAGTAGCCGTATACCGATTAAAGCATTTCAATTTGCAGGTACAATAAAGAAAATCCCAGGCCCAAATGGCTGCAGTATGAATTCTGTCAATCATTAAAGGAAGAAATAATACAAAAACTACATAAACTCTTTCAGGAAATAGAAGATATGGAAACACTTGCCAACTTATTTTATAAAGCTAGCTCTGCCTTGATAGCAAGGTAAGACACAGATATTACAAGAATCTCTTATGAATATAGACATAAAAACCCTCAGCAAAATATTATCAAGACAAATCCAACAATCTCTAAAAAGGTTACTACACCATGACCAACTACATCTTCCCCCAAGAATGCAAGGTTAGTTCAAGATTTGAAAATCAGTCAATGTAATTCATCATATTAACAAAGGAGGAAAACCACATGATTATCTCAATAGATGTTAAAAAAAAAAAAGCATTTAACAAAATTTGACATCCACTTATAAATTAGTGATAGAAATGAGCTTCTTTAATCTAATAAATGGTGTCCACAAAAAGCCTTCAGCTAATATCTTCAATGATTAGAAATTAAAATTTTCCCCTAATATTTAAAACAAGAAGGGAATGCTTGCTCATACCCCTTTTATTCCACGTTGCAAAGGAGGTTATATCCAGTGCAATAAGGCAAAAATTAAAAAAAAAGAAAAGGAACAAAAGGCATGGAGAGAGGTAAAAATATGTAAAAAAATCATTCTTACTCTAAGACAACAAAATCCAGATTATGTACATTGAAAATCCTAAGGATCTACTAAAAATTACCAATATTATAATTCATAAGCAAATTAGCAAGTCCACAGGATACAAGGGGACTATAAAAAATCAATTGCAGTTGTATATGCTGACAATGAAAAACTAGAACTTGAAATTTTAATTATTACTATATTTAAACATTTAGGGGTAAATTTAATCAAAATACACGCCAGATCTGTACACTATAAACTGTAAACCATTATTGACAAAAACTAATGATCTAAACTGATGTAAAGGTATGCCATATTCATGGATCAGAAAGACATAATATTGTTAAGATGTAATTTCTACTCATATTGGTCTATATATTCAACATAATCTCAATTAGCACCTCAGAAAGCTTTCTTGTAGAAATTGACAAGCTGATTCTAAAACTACACTGTAAAGAAGGGATCTATAAAAGCCAGACAAACATCCTGTTCAAAGTTAACTCTGGTAATCAAGAAGGGAATAGACTGGAGAGTGGCAGGTCTACACACAAAGAGAGGTTAGTGGACTATAAGCCCAAAGTTGAGGACTTATTTTAAAAGTAGAGTAATTAAGACAGTGTGGTATTGGCATAAGAACAAACATATAGAATAATGGAAGAGAGTACAGAAATAGATTCATTAATGTAACACCAAATCATTTGGAATAAAGGGGTGAAGGTAATTTAATAGGGGAATGGATACTTTTTTTTTTTGCGGTATGCGGGCCTCTCACTGTTGTGGCCTCTCCCGTTGCGGAACACAGGCTCCGGACACGCAGGCTCAGCGGCCATGGCTCACGGGCCCAGCCACTCCGTGGCATGTGGGATCTTCCCGGCCCAGGGCACGAACCCGTGTCCCCTGCATCGGCAGGCGGACTCTCAACCACTGCACCACCAGGGAAGCCCGGAATGGATACTTTTTAACAAATAATAATGGAAAACTGGATTGCCATATAGAAAAATATAAACCTCAATCTTACCTCACAACACACATGAAAATTAACTAAAATAGCTATAAATGTAAAAAACTATGTTTTAAAAAATTCTAGAAGAAAATATCTTTGTTCTCTAGGGATGGGAATATATTTCTTAGGTCACAGAAGAAAAACTGGTAAGTGGATCATATAGAAATTTACAACTTTTGCTTTTCAAAAGACATTATTAAATATATATATATATATATACACACACACACATATATGACCAAAGATTTGCACTCATATATTAGTAACTCTTACAACTTGTGAAATAATAAGAAATATATACTATATATTGGTCTCTGCCTCCTGTTCCTGCTAATATTTGATTTCTGATCCCAGTTTTTGACACAGAGCTTCTAAATCCCTTGAAATTTCTAGGTTATAGAGACAACTTTTGTTCTAATGAGGTGGGCTCCTAGATGGGGGCTTTAGAAAGACCAAGCCATGATTAGAAGCTTGGAACTTTCAGCTCTGCACCCCATTCTCTGGAGACGGGAGAGGGGTTGGAAATTGAGTTAATTATTGATCATGTCTATATGATGAAGCCTCCATTAAAAATCCCAAAAGTACAGAGTTGGTGAACACACCCATGTGCCAGGAGGGTGGCACACCCCAACTCTACAAAGACAAAAGCGGAGTATTCAGGACCCATCCAGACCTCCTCCTATTTATCTCTTCATCTGGCTGTTCATTTGTATCCTTTGTAATAAATTGGCAATAGTAAGTAAACTCTTTACCTGGGTTCTATGAGCCACTCTAGCAAATTATCAAACCTAAGAAGAGGATCATGGGAACCTCTGATTTGTAGCCAAGCCAGATAGAAGATGCAGGTAACCTGGGACCCACTACTTGTGATTGGCATCTGAAGTGGGGAGCAGTCTTGTGAGATTGAGCCCTTAAACTATGGAGTATTCACTAACTCTGATTAGTGTCAGAATTGAGTTGAAATGTTAGGATACTAAGCAGGTGTCAGAGAATTGGTCAGTGTGGGGAAAAATCCACACATCTGGTATCAGAAATATTCTCAGTGGTGAGTAAAGAAAATATTGGGGTGGCCAAAAAGTTTGTTCGGTGTTTTCCATACGATGGCTCTTGTAGCACTTGGTTGTCTTTAACTTCATTCAAAACAATTTTGTTAGATTGTATTGTGACAGCTGTCATATCAGTGTGCATTTAAAAAAGAATCAAAATTGGTGAACTTTTGTGTAGCCATTTTAATATTGAAGATGGAAGAAAAAAAGCAACATTGTTGGCATATTATGCTTTATTATTTCAAGAAAGGTAAAAATGCAACTGAAACCCAAAAAATTTGTGCAGTGTATGGAGAAGGTGCTGTGACTGATCCAACGTGTCAAAAATGGTTTGCAAAGTTTCAGGCTGGAGATTTTTTGCTGGATGATGCGCCACGGTCGGGTAGACCAGTTGAAGTTGATAGGGATCAAATCGAGACATTGAGAACAATCAACATTATACCACGCCGGAGATAGCTGACATACTCAAAATATCCAAATCAAGTGCTGAAAATCATTTGCACCAGCTTGGTTATGTTAATTGCTTTGATATTTGGGTCCACATAAGCTAAGCGAAAAAAACCTTCTTGACCATACTTCCGCATGGGATTCTCTAACTTAAAGGTAACGAAAATGTTCCTTTTTAAAAACAAATTGTGACAGTGATGAAAAGTGGATACTGTACAATAATGTGGAACAGAAGAGATCGTGGGGCAAGTGAAATGAACCACCACCAATCACACCAAAAGCCAGTCTTCATCCAAAGAAGGTGATGTTGTGTATATGGTGAGATTGGAAGGGAGTCCTCTATTATGAGCTCCTTCCAGAAAACCAAACGATTAATTCCGACAAGTACTGCTCCCAAGTAGACCAACTGAAAGCGGCACTCGACAAAAAGCGTCCAGGATTAGTCAACAGAAACTGCATAATCTTCCATGAAGATAACTCAATACCTTATGTTTCTTTGATGACCAGGCAAAAACTGTTACAGCTTGGCTGGGAAGTTCTGATTCATCCGCCATATTCACCAGATGTTGCACCTTCGGATTTCCATTTATTTCGGTCTTTACAAAATTCTCTTAATGGAAAAAATTTCAATTCCCTGGAAGACTGTAAAAGGCATCTGGAACAGTTCTTTGCTCAAAAAGATAAAAATTTTTGGGAAGATGGAATTATGAAGTTGCCTGAAAAATGGCAGAAGGTACTGACACGAAACGGTGAATACATTGTTCAATAAATTTCTTGGTGAAAATGAAAAAATGTGCTTTTTATTTTTACTTAAAAACCAAAGGAACTTTGTTGGCCAGCCCAATACCTGTTGTCTTCACAACTTGATAAGAAAACGACCTGATAGAAGGTAAATAAATAGCCAATAAGCACAGTAAAGATGCTCAACATCATCAAGGAAATGAAAAATAAAGCTATAATGAAATCCAATACATATCCACCAGGATGGCCAAAATTAAAAAGAATGATGCTACCAAGTCTTGAAGAGGAGCTCATATGTAGTTACTGGGAGTGCAAAATGATACACTACTTTAGAAAAGATTGGGAAGTTTCTCATAAAATTAAACATGCCATAAAACACAAAAATTCCATCTCTAGATATTTACCCAAGAGAAATTAAACACGTTCATAAAAAATCTTGTTCAAGAATATTTACGCAGCTTTATGTGTAATAGCCAAAATATGGGAATAAACTAAATGTCCATCAATAGGCGAATGGGTAAGCATATTGTGGTATATCCCTACAATGGACTCAGCGAGAAAAAGACAAGCTACTGATATGTGCAACAACAGAATTGAATCCCCAAAAGCAGTATGCTGAGCAAAAAAGCCAGATATAAAAGAATACTATATGATTCCATTTATATGAAAGTCTGAACACAGGAAACTTAGTGTATAGTGACAGAAATTATAGTGGTTGCTAGGGGCCAGGGTGGGAGATGAGGATTGACAGGAAAGGGGCATAAGGAAACCTTTTGAGATGATGGAAATTTTCTATATCTTGATTGTGGTGATGGCTATATATGTCAAAACTCATGGAATGCTACACTTATAATGGATCTTTTTTCACATAAATTATACATCAATGAAATTGCTATTTTGAAAGTGAAAGCTGAGTTATTTTATACTGGTGGTGAGACTGTATGTGAGTGATGGATTTTATATGAGGTGCTTGGTTTGCGGTGAGATTTTGTAGAGCAGATTCTAAGAGGAAATAGATTCTGGACTTTGGCTCTGATTAATTTCTTAACTTCCTCCTTTATTAGATAGGAATAATAGTATCATGTGAGGGAGAAACCACAATGTTTGGGCAAATCAGTAAGGCTTCATGGAGTTAGTGACATTTAAACTTCTTTTATTCACAGGTAGGCTATCAACAGATGGGAGGAAGAATGCACCATTTGAAGCATAACACTGCCTTCAGCAAAGGAACAGAGATAAGAAATTACAGCGTGTACTTGACAACTACTCCAGTTTGTATATGGAATGGCAAATTATTAGGACAGATGTGGGAGATGAGACATCAAGAGGGTCTTGAATGCCAAAATACAGAATGTGGATACTATAATTACTAATGGGGATAAATAAAAGCTCTTGACCAAGAGAGTGATTGATCAGAATTATACTTTAAGAAGAACATTCTGGTGATGAAAAGAATAATTGGAGTTTGAGAAAACAATTACCAAAATTCAAGAGAGTGGTAAATAGGAGTTTATAAAAAATGGGACATCAAGTCGCTTATAAGATACATCATTATTTTATGTAGTATTCTGAAATAACAGAAAGCACTGCTAATTAAACTACAAAAGTCCAAATACACCATTAATTGTAGGACACACTCTAGTTTCAGAGATGTTAACATTTGAACAAATATGGATGTCAGAATTGATGAAATATAATGATTGTAATGAAAAGGAAGAAGAGATTAAAAGTTTTGACAGAATATAACTGAATTACTAAAAGTAGAGTGGGAAAAGAAGGAATCAAACATGGAGCTAAGATTTTTAGTTTTATTTCTTAATGCCAGTATCAAAAAATGGGAATGATTTCATTAGGGTGCCACTGAAACTTCTGGGGTGCTGTCAATCAAAGAATTGGAAATGTAGACTAGAACTAGAAAGCATGGTTGTTATTTGAGGGTGATATTTGAAAATCATGTACTTAGGGATAAGTTATTGAAGTCATGTGAGTATGTGAGCTCACTAAGGAACAGAGAATATAGAAAGGAGAGAATAGAATTAAAGACAGGAAGATACACTTTTGGAGGAGGAAAAAGCAACAAAGAAAACAGGGGAAAAAGAATTAGAGAATAGAAAAACAGTCATTCTAGGATAGAGAACTCAGATCAGGGAAGAAAAATGTTTCCAGAAGAATGAGTTGATCATTAGTGTTAGTGGCTGTAGAACAGTGAAGAAAGCTAACTACTGGAGAAAAAAACATGGTTCTGTTCCAACCAAAGTTAATTAAGTGAAGTTAAGGTTTTATTTCCTGAAAAATATTCTCAAAGAAACATGCTGAACAGATTTCATATTCTTGCCTTTGTTTGAGACATTTCCAGCATTTAAGAGGGACACATTTTGTTTTAAAAGCTAGTATATAGTTGTTAGAATCTGCCCCAAATTTTTAAAAGCTAATGCATGCACTTTACCAGTAATCTTAACCGAATCTGAAATATAGCTGTCATAATAACTTCTCTAGTTCCCAGAGCTGCAGATGGTCATTAGAATTTTCAAAGAGAAAAAAATAAATGTAGCATCCAGAAATATAAAAACAAAGAGCAAAACATTTCTCCAAATGAATAAATAAATATTAATATGAATCGTATTACAAGTACTTTCTAACAGAGGATAAAGATGTCTGGTGTGTATTCTTCTGGAGCCATGAACTCTACCTGGTGACACCTTCTCAAAGGCAGCATATTTTCATTGGGAGGAAGCACCTCAACTTGTGCCAAGCTTTTCACTCACCCCCAAAACAGCCCGCTTATGTCACATGAAGAAAGAGTGGGACTTTCTAGGTCCCTACATGTGCACGGACCTCTCTTCTTCCATGCCAGTTTTTTTTTTTTTTTTCTTCCCAGCTTCTATTGTGTTTTTCGATGAGAAGAATAGCCAAGCATCCTAATTCATCTTATTGCTGGACATTATGGCTTCTGAGGAAATGTTAAAGTTAAACCCATTTCTAGGACTATGCCTGGTAAAAGAAAAGAAGGCTAGGGAGAAGCAAACCACTTTGTTCAACTACCTCCACTCTGAATATTTCTATACTGGCAAAATTATAGTAAAATGAACATCAGGGGAAGCCTTGACGTAGAAAACGTAGCCTCAAAAAGTAGGGGTGGAAACTAACATTTGTTGAGCATTTAACTACGAGCCGGATCATCTGCTAGATGCTCTAGTGACATTTTTAAATTTTATTCTCAAAGCTACACTGTGAGATGTGTATTATTGGTCCCATTTTACAGGTTCTCATACTGAAGACACAATAGGTTATTTATACCATGTGACAAATCAAGATTTAAATTCAGGTCTGATTCCAAAATGTAGTTTGACTTTTCCCCCAACACAGTGTTGCCTGCTTGAATATGAGAGGAAATGAGGACAGAGACCCGAAGCTGTTTGGAGCATAGTTGACTGTGTATGTGAGGCCTCAGTCCTCTTTTTTGCCATCAGCTTAAGGGGGACATCATCTTCCTACCACATGCTTTCTGTATCACTGCTTTGTCCACAGCAGAGAGGCACTGAACTTATCCGACCTAGAATTTAAACCAGTCCACACTTTAAATACTATATAAAGCACTGCTTTTATAAACTAGATAAACATACTTTGTTGTTACCTATTTCTATCTGCATGTAAATAAGACCCTAAAAGCCTTTTCAAATTATCTTTTTAATGGGATAAATGTGCCCCACCAGGCAATTTTTCTTACTAGAAAGCCTCTGCTTTTTCTATTCTAATATGCTATATATTAACTTTTGACAAAGAACTGTAGAAATACAGCTGTTGTATCTCAAATTGCCTTAGGAAGGTGGGCCCCTAATGTGTGAAACAAGTATAACAATATCTACCTTCTAATATGGTTGTGAATATTAAGGATAATTTATTTATTCAAAAAATATTTGTTGAGCACCTGTTATGTACCAAGAACAGTTCTGGTTATGCAAGTCCACAGCACTATGCATGGCACATACCTGGCGCTGAGTAAATAAGGGCACTGACCACATCTCATAGGATCACAAGAGAACAGAAAAGAAACTACGACTAAAGGGATGGTTCCTGACTTCTGAGAGGTGTCCTTTTTCCTTTGTGCGCTGGCAGCACAGTGATGGCTGAAGAACAACTGCTATTTCATCAGTGGCTGCTGTGCCATGCTTTCTTTCCCTACAGCTCCATACCTGGGTAACACACTGTTATATAAATGGGCCAAAGATGGCCTGTGTACATTGGCTTCTATGTTGTTTACTTCCTCACAGCAGGCTAGGACTGTTATGCGAAAGCCTGCCAAACTCAAATTCTGACACATGCATTGGCTTTAAATACAGCCCCAATGAGCATATTTTTAGCCATATAGAGCCTGCCTGCTTTGCCCACCCCATGAAACTGCACCCAACATCTGCTAATCATAGATAAGTCACAGTAAATATGCACAAACAACAACAAAAAACATGTGTAAGAAACTAGAGAATTGCTGTTTATTGGGTATAGTTTCGATAATATGGGATGAATCTATTCTAGAGCTCTGCTATACGACACTGCGCTTGTGGTTAACAACACTGTATTATGTACTTAAAAGTTTGTTAAGATGGTAGATCTTAAGTGTTCTCACTAAAATTAAAAAAATAATAATACAAGAAACTAGTCATAAGGAAAAAAATGCATGTTTCCAAAACCAGAATGATACCCTCCCTCACACACAAACACAAAATCTCTAATAAAGGACCATAGGTCAAATTTAAGCTTAAGACTAAAACAAATACATTGAAAGAATTGGTACTTATTTTGCCACCTTATATGCAAAGTTAACTCTACATTATTAATATGCTAACTGTGGGCATTTGAGATACAGTAGCTGTATTTCTACAGTTCCTTGTCAAAAGTTAATACACAGCATATTAGAATAGAAGAAGTAGGGGGCTTTCTAGCAAGAAAAATTATGTGGTGGGGCACATTTAACCCATTAAAAATACAAGTTGAAAAGGTTTTAGGGTATTATTTACGTGCAAATAGAAATAGCTCATAATAAACTACATTTATCTAGCTTTTAGAAGCAATGTTTTACATAGTATTTTAAAATGTGGATAGGGTTTAAATTCCAGGTTGGCCACTTACTAGCTGTGCAGCTGGGCAAGTTACTTATCTTCTCTAGGTCTCAGTGTTTTGATCTGTAAAATAGAGAGAATAACATTCAGGATGGCCCATATGGAATTGCTGATAGTCAACAGTTTTTGATCTATGAAGAAGGCAATTTCATGTGGTTTAATCTAATAATGAACTCTAATATGTATGCTGAGGGGATTATAGACACAATATGTGAAGAGCATCTATGGCCACTTCCTGGAATATATTCAAGCCTCAGTAATGTTCCCTCATATTCCTCTCAATTTTCCATGGATGCTGCTGACCTTTACGTATAATCTGTTCTCAATTTTCCGTGTTAGTGAAGATAGCCATGGGATGGAAAACCAAATACTACAAGTGATAACCATACACTCTAAGAGCTGAATTGGACCTTAGGTATAAATTGCTCCAGCCTGCTAATTTTTCAGATGAGGAATCTGAACTTAGTCGCTCACAAAGAACCCCATCACCATCCTAGGTTAGGCTCATGGTCTATAAAAGCCTGCAATTTTTCTAACAGAACCAGTCCATCAGGATATCACAGAATAGCTCTCAACCCAAAGTTTAAATGCCAAACATCTGAAAGTGTCTCTTCATGATCATTTTTAAGTTTAAAACATAATCTAACATCAGTGGCAGTTTAGACTGATATGAATATGCTAAACATTACAAACTGTAATCAGTTTGGTCACTAAGAACACTTATTAAAACACGCAGAGAAAAAAAAATCCCTAAAATAGAGCTAAAACATTAAATTAGCTCTAATTAAACAATATAGATTTAATATAGTTTCCATACTACTTCCTCTGACTTTCTTTCCCTTATGTCAGCTATTCATATATCTTTGAGGCCTCCGAGGTTTACTTTTTCCATGCATACTTCAACGTAATAATACAATATTCACAAAATTTTAAAAAAGAACAGGCCTCCTTGATTTTAGGTGTACTGCTGGTTTATATACTGTCACAGTGTATATACATGCTATATCTGAAATAAGAATACCAGCTGCTAGAAATAGTGGAGTGTCATGACCACTTCAGTTAAGAAGTGTAGTCATTTGTTAGCTTAATTAAGACTCTAAGCTTTGATTCAGAAAAGTGTTGACTAGAGTTCAGTCTCAACTAGATTCCAAGCTGCCAAAAAGTAAACATATTAATATATGGTCACGAATGGCTGACAGTCTTGTAAAAGTCTGGGAAAAAACCAAGAAATTATTTTCTGGGTATGATATATAAGCATATCATAATCCACTTTCCTTGCTTATAACCTGTCAGTGGTATTATTATATTAACTATTGAATTCAAATTGCAATCTTTTTTTGCTAATGTTGTACTACTGTGCCAGGTAGGACAACAACTCAGAAATATAAAACCACAACTACAGCCCATTTTCAATAAAGAGGAAATAATTGGCTAGGTTTTTATTTAGTGTATGTAGTAGGGTTGCTATCCATAGACAAGGGAAAAAGTAAAGTGGAACAAATTAGAGGAAAAAAAAGAAAAAGTAAAAAAATGGCCTCAAAGAGGACTCAAAGTTAACAAGGCCACCAAAGAGTCAGGATCACAGCACCTCTTTGTCATTTGTTTTCTCAAAGTGTAGTCAAAGGGTGCTCCTGGCTTTTGAGTTAAGACCCTGAAGCAATCCTAGCAGTACTTATCTCTGTACCATCTATGCTATGCTCACTCCCTAGCCTAGCTGGGTATCAGTTCTTTTTTTTTTTTCTGATTAAATTTACAAGAATAATGCAAAAACAATTGCATTGTGAATTTTGCCTCTGATACCCCAGTCAACAGAATGTAAAAGTGGCATATGGCACAAAAGCAAGCTGCAGATGGCCCAACAGCAGCCGTGTACATCTGGCACATGGCTGTTTGATTTTGCCAACTTGGAGAGAAGCCCAATAACAGAAATTCACTCATCTTCCTTCTTCTACAGGCTCAATGCTTCAGCCACTCTTTTCACCTGCATCAGTACAACCCCAAACAATCATGGATTCCCAGCCCTTCTAAAGGAAAAAAAAAAAAAAAAAATTTCTCTGGCTCAGTTTGATGGTAAATAGTACCCAAGTTTTCTGATGTTACAACCTCTGTAACTAATTCAGAGCTTTTATCTTTGGGAGCTAGTTAGATAGCCTATAAAACGGAAGAATATTTGGTGCAATGATTATGTGGTGGTAAGAATACATTGATAGAAATTCAGGAATATCAATCTTCCTCCAGAAGCTTTGCAGCTAGATATTGGAATCAAGCTGCCAAGCTATTTGACACTAGGGGTCCAATTGAAATAGAATGTGAAGAAATCACTCTTTGTTACAAAAATTATTTTATATGGTAGATAATTTATATGTTCTAGGGAAAGAGTGCATGCTCTCTTTAAGTATGAACTATCTGCATAAGACGTCTGTGGTAGTTATTTTTGCTTATCTCCTTACATTTCCAGCTTTACCAAACAATTTACATTTACCTAAATATTCCATGATTCATCATATCTTCCTGTATTTCCATGCTTTTCATTCTACCTGAAATATTTTCTACTTAATACCATCTTATTCATCATTTAAAATTCAAAATATTACCATTTCTATAGATTTCTCTTCTTCCTTCTTTCCCCTAACTCCTAAAAATACCTCCTTTGTGTTTTCATAGTGCTTTGAGTACTTTTTTTTTTTGCTTCTTTTTTTAAAATTGTATTTATTTATTTATTTTATTTTTGTGTGTGTTGGGTCTTCGTTTCTGTGCGAGGGCTTTCTCTAGTTGCGGTGAGCGGGGACCACTCCCCATCGTGGTGCGCTGGCCTCTCACTGTCGCGGCCTCTCTTGTTGCGGAGCACAAGCTCCAGACGCGCAGGCTCAGTAGTTGTGGCTCACGGGCCCAGTCGCTCCGCGGCATGTGGGATCCTCCCAGACCAGGGCTCGAACCTGCATCCCCCGCATTGGCAGGCAGCCCTTTGAGTACTTTAAAAAAAAAATGCGCTCATCCTAGTTTATCACCTTTTTCAGTGTATTGGTTTGCTAGAGCTGGCATAACAAAGTACCACAGACTGGGTAGTTTATTGAGTTTTTTTTTTTTTTTTTTTCTTTTTTTGTGGTACGCAGGCCTCTCACTGTTGTGGCCTCTTCCGTTGTGGAACACAGGCTCCGGACGCGCAAGCTCAGCGGCCATGGCTCACGGGCCCAGCCGCTCCGCGGCACGTGGGATCCTCCCAGACCGGGGCACGAACCCGTGTCCCCTGCATCGGCAGGCGGACTCTCAACCACTGCGCCACCAGGGAAGCCCCAGACTGGGCAGTTTAAACAATAAAAATTTATATTCTCACAGTTCTAGAGGCTAGAAGTCAGAGATCAAGATATTAGCAGAGTTGATTTCTTCTAAGGTTGCTCTCTTGGGCTTTTAGATGACTGTCTTCTAACTGTGTTCACATGGTTTTCCCTCTGTATATATCTGTGTCCTAATTGCTTCTTTTTATAAGTAGACGAGCACAACCTCTAATGCATAACTTGAAAGAAAGATATCAAATCATTTCTTCTAGGAATAATTAAACGGAGATGGAAGTTGAAGGTCAGTCCATATCCATAGGCAGGAGAGGTCATAAAGAGGACATGTGAATAGCATGAGGGCACAGGATTAATCAATGACTTAGGGGCCTATGCAGTCATGCTGTTGTCCAGGCAAAGGATAATTGTAAAAGGTAAAGAAGCTATTTTTACTGGGGATAGGGTGTGTTCAGCCACAAGTATAAGGAAACCAGGATACAAACCAGCAAATGTAGCTCCAGACAGAAAAAAGAGTAAGTCAGGAATCCTAACACAGAAATGCAGGACTATCACTGGTGTGAGCTTTTTAGTAGTTGTGCTCTGCATTAGTCAGTTATTACCACATGATGCTATGCAAAACCCACTCAAAATTCACTGGCTTAAAACAGCAATCTTTACTCTTACTTAAGTATTTGTGGTTCAGCTAGGGGCTTACTGATCTGCTCTGGCTAAACTGGTCAGCTCCGCTTTAAGTTTTCCTTGGGTCTAGGCTTATTTTCTCATTACAAGTTGGATCAGGGCAGCTCTGTGTATGTTCATTCTGGGACCATGCTGAATAGGCAGCATCTACCCAGGGGAGGTTCTTCTCATGGGGATAGCAAAAGTGCAAGAAGGCAAACTCAATCATGTGAGTCCATTTCAAGCTTTTGCTTGCATATCTGCTAACAGCTTATGGGTCAAGTAAGTCACAGGGTAAGCAGAAAGTCAAGGTGGGAGTTCACTTTACATTTAGTGGGAGGGACAGCAGTGTCACACAGCAAAAGCCACAGATTCCTGGGGCCAGGAATACAATCTACCATAAGCCTTTTGAGATCTTGAGGGTAACTTTACAGGAGACAAAGAAGTTGCCTCTCAATCACTTTGTAAATTGTTTTATCTAAAGAATTTTCTTTTAAAAATAACGTAATTCCTCAAATAATATACAGAGAGATTCATGTTGTCATCACCACAGAATTATACAACCTGCCCGCAGTTTCAGCTCCCTCCCAATACAACACCTCACATGTGGCTAAATTCTATTCCTCACCCAGCTCCCAGCATAGACCCACCGTCTGTGTTAACATGCTGCTCTGTGCACTCACAGCACTGTCAGCTCTCTGGAGCTTTGGGACTTCCGCACTTACTTTACCACAGAGACGACCAGGTCTGGGCTATAATGTTAAGTGCTATTACCTGAACATCTAACACATCTGTGTACGACAGCACATAATACGTACCAAGTAAGTCTGTGTTGAATGAGAAGGAATGATGTCTTTGGCTTAGAGGCAGGCTTCTCAGATTTAAGGGGTAAATCTAATCCTGGACGTCTAATGAGAATAACTTGAAGCTAGGTTCATAAATTTTGATGAGAAAGTACTACTGGACCTTAGGAAGGCCCAGGAGTGAATCCTGCATCTCAGTGAATAGGACTTCTAAAGGATGGGTCACCAGGCCTCTGGATACAAAGTGAATGCAGGGACTGACCTCATTTTGGGTTCACATTTGGGCTCCTCTGGTCTACAGAATAATGTTTTTTTCATCATTATACTTCTTTACTAGAGCACATAAGTGTTCCTTCAGGATAATTTTTTTTGGTTTTGGATCCTTGGATCAGAATATATAGGTTAAATTCACTTTGGGGAGGTCAGTGGAAAGTCTGAAACTGAATGCAAGTATCTTGTTAACAACAAAAATCCTTCTGGCATTAGGAGTTAACTCAGGCCTATGCCTGCAGCTTGAGTGAAAACCCCAGATGATCTTCTGTATATCTGATAAATCAACAGAGGCAGTGGCAGACAGCTCCTATGGCCCAGGAGAAAGGTGTTGATGGTTCAGAGGAAGGTGGCTGAGGCATTGGGCCCCTTAGGAGAGATCAACAGGGATCCTGAAAAACTTAATGTTCCTAAATTTGCTACCTTCTTATATGGTAGGTTATTGAAAGCACTAAAATAATGAAGGCCCTATATTAAAATAACACTTGTATTCCAGTTCTCACCCTCCAAAAATATTGGTAAAGGCTTGTCTAAAGATAATACCAGTTTGAGTGGCTTTTTGTGGTGATCAAGCAGCAACTTAATTAGGCAGTTGGATAAAACCACCCAAACCTCTCACCCCAGCTTTCAGGGCCTTGGCGATCTGCCCTCCCAGCCTCACCAGCCCCTTCTCATCCCAGAAGCATCCTTGTTCCCTGTGGTCTAGGTACTCCGGTATTGATTCTGAAGCTCTGAAACTCGAATATACCAAAGTCTTTCTCATCTCTCTGCTTTTATTTCTACCATTTCCTCTACTTGGAATTTTTTCCTAAAATATCTTCCCGTGGTGTCTCCATCTCCTCATGCAGGTCTCTGTTCAAATGCCGTCTGCTGAGAAAGGCCTTCCCTGACCATACTTCCCAGCAGTCTCCCCAACTCCACCCACCTTTGGTTCCTTCACTTGACTTTTCTTCATAGTCTTTATCATTCGCCAAAATTATCTGGCCTGTTAATATGTTTCTTGTTTATAATAATATTCTCTACTAGAATACAATTCCCTCAGGGGCAGAGAGTCAATAAACATCTGTTGAATGAATAAATGCATGAATGGACAAAGTAATTCAAGCAGAACCTGCAGTAAGACTGGTGCTGAACTTGAGACTATTGGCAGAGGGTCCCGGCAGCCCTTGTTATAGGACTGATCCCAAAGTTTGATGTGGGAGTGAATTAAAATAATTAGAATTAGAACAATAATTATTAATAAGTATCAATTCACATATATAGAACATTTACATGGGCCAGCACTTTATATTCATTAACACTTAATCTTTAAATAACCCTATTAGATAGGTACCATTTTTACCACTGTTTTACAGGTGAAGAAACTGATAGTTACAATGGCTAAGCTACTTGTTGAAGGACTTTTGGAAAGGAAAGGGCACAGAGATAGGATCCAGAGATGTTTTATTTAAAGTGTAAGCCCAATGCTGCATCACCTTGCTACACACAGGCAACCCCTTTGCATTTCTAGCAATTATTCCACTAAGGTATGTATGTAATTACCTCATAGTTTTTCTTTTGGCTTCTTTCTCACTCCTTCTTTCCCTCATGCCACAGAGGACTTGAAATCTAGAATAAATCTTATTTCAACTCTCCCTTTCCATCCGGGGTCGTCAAGACCTTGCTGAACCACGAGAGTTCTGCAGATCTCTCCCTACGGGCCCCAAAGTCCTTGCAACATGGACATTTCCTTTACTGTCTATTTTAGTTACTTCTTGGCAATCATGCTTTCCTTGCCCATTACTCATGTCTACTGCTCTCTGTCACTGACTACTGAATGTCACAGAGCATTCTAAAGAAATTTATAACCTCTTTAGTACATAAAATTAGACTGTTCACAAACAAATTGGAAATTCCAACTTACTAGTGAATTTACTTTCTGTTTTCAGGACTTCAACATTCCCATCAGAGTCAGAGCATTTCAAATTGAAAGAAACATTTCCCAGGTAACCTCCAAGATTCTAATTTTTCGTTTTGGTTCCTATACCTGGCATATACACAAACATTTAAATACCTAAATTCTATGTGAGACAAGCATGTTTGTGATTATAGATTTGGGACTAAACTGTTTCTTCTTTTCAGCGTATCCACAAAAACAACAGAATGATGAGCAAAGAAATAACTGGGACACCAATTATCTAAGCAGAGACAGGGATTATACTTAGTGTCAATAGCAGCAGTGGTAAGGGCAACACTGGAAAACTGAGCTGAGGGTGGTCAAAACTAGGCTAGGTTCCTAGGAATTATGAATCTGGCCTTGGAAGAGGGAACCATGGGATAGGGTTTTGTTTCAAGTGTTCACTAGTTCCAGTCTATGTATTCTTTCTTCTAATTCACAACTTTAAATGTGGGCTTGTCCTTTTATTTTGGGTACATTTTCACATGGTTCCTTTAACTGAATATTTTTACATATGACTGGTTAAATATAAAGTGGCACAAAAATCAAAGTTAAATAAATTATAATCAAAAGAAAAAGCAAAAACAGTCCACATCAATAGGGCTTTGGAAGGAGGGGGCTTAGTGGTAATTGAGACATGTATCTGAGGATTGCTTCTGCAACCAAACATTGTTTCTCCAATGTTTCTCTGGAGAAGCATCTATGTTCTAATCAGATTCTATCTTAATAGGAAATGCCATACATGAAATACCCATGTGTAAGAAGGTCTAAGGTCATGGCTCTGGAATTAATCCTATACTAAATCCACACATCAAACTCCATGAACTTTAACTGAAGTTGGAAAAGACAATTTCAGAACCTGGCTGTAGGTGGGTAATTTATGATGTAGTGTGAAATAAAGAACTCTCTATACCTGAGCAACACAAAGGGATAAATTTACTGTCATCAATTACTTCTATACAACAGCAGGGTCAGCCTCTGTCCCCAATTACTCATGTGCAGAAACAGACCTGATACCAAGAAAATCAACAGATCATCAGAGGTTGTAAAAGAAACCTGGAAGTGGACTGAGCAGATAACACTGGTCTCTTCATCCTCTGCCCTGGGCACCAGGAAAGCTCTGTGACCCTAAGAAACTCACAGTCAGGCTTTCTGAAATTCTGATTCTTAAAAAATAACTTGAGTTTGGTTCTCCTTATAGTATGTATAAGGGTACAGACGAAGGAGATGCTGGAGCCTAATTGGAGTATCTTGCACCTATCTTTTTTCTCCTGCGTTGACTGAAGCAGGTCAGGATTGCTGTCTAGAAACCATAAACCTCTTGAATGAAGACATTTTATGCAGCAGAAAAAGGTTTCATGTACCAGCTCAACAGGACTTAGCTTCTGCCTATACATGGTACACGCCAACTGTCAAAGTGAATAAGACAAAAGATAGCTGTGGACTTGCTAAAGTTCAGGCCCAGTCTTCTCTCCATCCCCATGACCTATTTTCTACCTGCATGTTAGGAGTATGGGCCTGGACCAGGAGATATTGGTCACATCTTCTAACCTCTAAGTCAGTTATTTCCAACAGTGCTCCAACTACCTAGGCTACCGCCTACTCCTTTGTTCAACCAGAGAATCTCTGAATTTATTAGAGTTGTAAA
Source organism: Pseudorca crassidens (assembly GCF_039906515.1). Lineage (NCBI taxonomy): Eukaryota > Metazoa > Chordata > Mammalia > Artiodactyla > Delphinidae > Pseudorca > Pseudorca crassidens. The sequence goes on from NC_090308.1 coordinate 56,223,427, forward strand.
AATGGGAGTCCAGGTAAGGTTTTATTAGAATAAAGTGTATGTGGCTAAAGACTTTGAAAACCACTGCAGAAGTGGGAGCCCAAATTTTTCTTTACTCCTCACTTCTACGTCTGAACTTCTCCTCTTGAAAAGATGAACAAAATGTAGTTCTAAGGAGACCATGAGGCCAGATTCTATGGAGGTACAGCTTTTAGTAAGTGGAATTATACATTGAACTTTAATAGAACCACTCTTTTGGAGGGACCTGTTTCCATTTTTCTCCACAGAGCTCTTTCTAAGATGAGTTGAGGAAGTTAAGGAGGAGGGTGGAATAATAATACCTTTTAATAAGGAAGCCTTATGGGACCAGAGTGGTGTTAAAGGCAGGAGACACAAATGGGGCACTTCCACCAATGTGAGATGAAGTTCCCCTTTTCTTCTTTCCCAATTTTCTCTCCCCGTTTTTTGAGTGGAAACTAAGGGCAAAATCATATATGTATCTAGTGGGAGGAGAAAGCCTTTTCTCCTTTTAGTCTGGTCCATTATAGAATGAAGGTAAAAATGTTCTTGAGGCTCACTTGTGGTTTAGACCAGCTTCACTGGAGTAAAAGATAAAGTAGGGGTTGCAGTTCAATGCTTTAGCTAATGATAATGTATATACACATTGCTTGGTGCTTTCTGAGGATATACTGCAAGGATGACAGAGCTATGATAAGTTCAAGATTTAGATTGAAGTTTCATGACCCCAGAGATCTTCCTTTAGAAGAAACATGAATAATAGAGTGGTCTAAGGGGCAGAGATCAGGTGTTTACAGAAGTGAGTTACACCCACTTAAAATGCCCACAGTGGCTAGAGACCTCTCCCAGGGACTAACTTGGAAGAATAGTCCCCAGGCAGACATAAATTTTCTGGAAAGATAGATAATCTAAATACTTTTTCTTGCCTTCAGCAATTTCTTCTGCCCCTAGTGAAAGGTTTAAATTCATCTGGTTATGGAGCAAAGATAAAAAGTCCTGATAGTTTGCAAGGATTGAAGAGTACAGTCAACATCTACTACAGCCAAAGTGGAGGGTGGGCTTTGGGGATGTTGATTCAGGAGAAGGGGGACCTGGCAGGTTATCACCTGTCTTAGTGTGCTCAGGCTGCCATAACAAAATATCATGGACTGGGTGATTTAAACAATAGAAATGCATTTCTCACAGTTATGGAGGCTGGAAGTTGAGATCAGCGTGCCAGCGTGGTGAGGTGTGAGTGAGAGTTTGCATTCTGGCTTGCAAACAGCCACCTTCTCCTGGTGTCCTCACATGGCGGGAGTGGGTGGGGACTCTGGTGTCTCTTCTTATAAGGGTACTAATCCCATCACGAGGACCCTACCCTCATAACCTCATCTAAACCTAGTTATCTCCCAAAGGCCTCACCTCCACATGCCATCACATTGGGGGTTAGGGCTTCAATATATGAATTTGAGGGGGACACAATTCAGTCCATAGCATAAAGTTTCTAAATACTTATACTACTGTCATGTACCTATAAGCATGCAAAATACCAAAATTATTATGATGAAGCATTAAGAAGGAACAGGATTGAGAAGCCGTCAGGAATAGAACTAAACCTTTAAGAGACGCAGCATGATTTAGTGAAATAAATATGGGCACTTGGAGCCGGGCAGATTTGTCTTGAAATTGTACTCCAGCATATGCTATCTCTGTGACAGCAGAACTCTGGACAAGAATAATACGAATTCCTTTCTAACAGAATTGCTGTGAATATTAGTGAAATAATGTATAAAACATCTAGCACCATGGCTGGTACTTAGTAACTACTCATAAATATTAATTTACCCTGTTGCCTTTTATCGTTAGGAGTGTTTTGAGCACGAATAATAGCAGCTTTGTCAGTAAACACAATTAATTGTCGCTCAAAATTAAGAAGTCTGGAAGTGTAAAGATCTAAGCCTGACACAGTAGCTCAACAATGCCCTCAAGGACTGTTGATATTTTTTCTCCACTACCCTAGCACTGTTTTATCAAACAAGAACATCATCAATCGATGGTCAAGAGAAACATGTGCATACTTGTACCCAGATGGCTTGGTATATACGTTTGTCACCTCATGGACACCAGGTGGCCAAAGTAGCTCAAAGAATCATTCCTATATTCCACACAGGAAGGAAAAGCTCTGGGAATACCTGTTTATCAGGAAAGCAAAGGTTTCTCAGCTGCTTTCTGGTGAATTCCCTCTTAATGGTTCATTGGCCAGGTCAAATAGTTATCCTACCTGGAAGGGAGCCTGGAAAACCAGTGGCTTTCCAGCTTCTATAATGCATATGGTATGGCAGAAAGGAATTAGGAGTGACAGATAGGTTAGCCATCTGTGGCAGGCAGAATTCTAAGATGTCCCTCCAAATTCTCAGCCTCTGGTGTACACACAGCTTCTCTCAGTTATACAATCAAACTCTAATATACGTACTGCAATGAAGGGATTTTTGCAGATGTAATTAAGGACCTGAATCAGTTGTCTTTAACAAAGGGAGATTATCTGGATGGTTTTAAGCTAATCACATAGCCCTTAAATATGCCAAGAAGCCAAGGAGAGCTCAAGGCACCTTTCCTGGTTGGGTGATGGGGAAGGTCACAAGGCAAGGAAGGTAGCAACCTCAGGAGCTTAGAGTGCCCCCAGCTGACAGCAGGCAGGGACATGGGGACCTCCGACTATCACCTCAAGGAACTGAATTCTGCCAAGAAGAATGAGCTTGGAGGAAGATATTTTCCCCCAGACCCTCCAGGCAAGAACTCACTTCAGCTGATGTCTTAATTTCAGCCTGTGAGACCCTGAGCATAGCCATGCTGAGCTGGACGTCTAACCTATGGAATTCTGAGCTAATAAATGGGCATTGTGTCAAAACCACTAAGTTTGTGGTAATTTGTTACACAGCATTAGAAAACTAATACACCATCCTGCACTGCCTACCACATCCACTGATTTTACTATTAAAATACTCTTATAAGAAGTATAACAAGTCATATTTATACAGTCAAAGTAATTTAGAAAAATAGTGCATAGGGAGGAGGTGAGAAATACTTTGAGGAAAAAGATGATACATTAAAGTCAGCAAAATGAAAAGAGGCAGAAACAAGGAGCAGTAGTGAGTTTTGACTCAAGTTTCTAGACTGGAACAATTTGAGCCTTAAACTTAAAAGTTCCAGGAAAATTAGACACTTAGCTAATTAACCAAATTTTCCTAAAATAAGGAAGCTTTAAAACTTAATCCAAAGGATGACAAAATTTGCATTATTTTATAAAGCAATAACACCATCACTTGTCCCAAAAGAAACTTGGACATTAAACTAAGATATGAACTTGTCTATACTATGGTTTTACTAAAAAGGCCTATTCTATGAATCTTAAGAGGCACTATTATAAATTAAATTTACTTAGATTCTGAATAAAATAGAGCTTCAAAAGTCATAACTGATTGTCCAACAAATATGCATTTAATCTAAATACATGTAACATCACTCCCCTAATATTCTAGTTATAGGAATTAAAATACTGAGTGAAAAGCCACTAAACTAAACATGCAGTATCTATATCAACGTCAGATAAGCTGATCGCCATGGGAGCCTTTGACACATTTAGAAATGGAGAATCACTACTTGATTCCAAAGGGTCAACCAGAACCTTGACCCCGGGGCAGGTGAGAACTTACCAAACCTTCCCCTTTGCTGGAAAAAAGAAAACAAGCCAGATGTGTCCACGATCCAATCAATCCCTGGCATCTTATAGAAAACATGGTCATTTGTCAGATTGACATCTGGATACTTTGAGGAGAGTGTGAACCCTAAATATCATTCAGCACATTAGGATTCTAGAAGAGAAAAGTAAAAATCACCCTGTCACTTGGTGGAACTGAAGGCTAGAAAAATTGAACTTCCTGTGATTAATGTTAGTACCTTCAGCTTCCGCTCTGTCACCTACTTGTATGGAATCTGGGTTTACATTGTGGGCAGGAAGAGTCAGTGAAAGCACGCATCAAGGCAAAAACAGAGCAAGCTTTTAAAGAAAGATTGCTTTAACTCTTCAAAGTACCTCCCCTTTCACATACATCATATCTCTTTCAGTGGCTGGCTCAGATCAGCGAGTATAATTAGACTGAATCTCTGGTGGCAGGGCAGGTGGCAGCTGAATGGCTAGAAAATTACACACTTTGCTGCTAGGCTGCCAGAAGCTCCCATTTTCCTGTTTCTGATTTTGTTCTTTGAAAAAAATAAGTTTTTTCAAAGAACAAATTGAAGTAAAGCTACATTCAGAATCATTATAAAATAGCTAATTTTGTGGGAAGACAGTACATAAATATAAAATCTTGTTGAAAGTGATCTGTAAGTTAATAAAATGTAATATTAATACCAACCAGACAGGGTAAAAAAGAAAAGTAGTGAGATCAATTATACACAACTATTTTAAGTTCATATAAAAAGCTAATTAAACTTATTCCTTGCAAAAGTTGAAGGTAAGATCTTGACCTTTATAGTCTTAAGTAAGCATGTTTATTTTCATCCTGGAGACCTTTAAGAATTAGCTAAAATTATGAACCCTCTCCACATGATAAATATATGTGCACACATGGTGTAGTACCAGGACCTATAAATTCTAGAAACATTGGTTTCAAATCTTTTTCAATTAGAATTCTATTCATGATAGATAACAGATTTTAAAAATTCAAAAATATGGGAAAGATATATGAGTATGAAAGAACAATCCATTCCTTCAAGAAGTGTACATCCCAAACTGGACAACTGTTCAAATGTGACAGTTCCTTTCTCAGAAGTAGTACCTAAGATTGATGAAGGTGTGCTGTGAGATAAATTAAGGAAGGCCTTCTTTCAAAGCAAGCTTTAAACTTAAGAAGAGATTGACAGAGGCCAGTAAATTATTTAAGAAAAGGGATAGTGGGGAAAAATATTAGACAAGGCTTTACTAGATGAAGTAAGAAAAAGGAGGGGATGGTTATTTGAATGGAGGCGAGGGAAAGGACAGAGCATATATAAAGATGTACAGAAAGACACTGAAAGAGTGCTCTGAAACCAGGAAAGGACTCTGTTGCAAAGAGAAACACATGGACATGTGAAAACTGTAAAGGGTGAGGATCATTTTCAACGTGGTGCCAAAAGAAAGAAGCAAAGGAGTTAGAAGAAATAAAGTTGATGGAAAAGAAAGTTTATTACTAGACTAAAGAAATTAAGAAACACAAGGCATGGAATTCAAAAATAAATGACAAAGTTTAGAAATCATAAAAAGAAATGAGTGTCAGAGGCTTGAGGGTATGATAAATGAATAACTATTGTGACATTTTTTACAACTAAAGTCATTACACTACTTGACTTATGTTTGCAAGGCTGTAGTCCAAACACGACCCAGGGGTTGTGGGATGGGAGGTGGAGAGACCCTTTACTGGTTGTTCTCCCTTGCCTGGAAGAATCACCTTTCAATAGGACACTTTCAGGGATTTCCAGAATACCTGCTTTGCATAGATATTCCCTAACATCCATGAGATATCTTTGGTCTCTCAATTTATTCCCAAACAAGAATCCATGACCACACCAAGGAACAGATTCTTGCCCTCCTGAACCTCTTAATTTCTCTTCTTTATCTACTGGCTGTCTCTGATTGGAGTCAGCTTCAGTGATCTACGATCTCTCCCAAATCCATGTCTCCAGCTCTGTCTCTCTCTCTCAAGTTCTAGCTCTGTATTTGCAATTGCTTCAATTTGCCTATAGGAAGAGGTCAAGATCCCTCATCAGCATAGAGAAGGTCTTCAGAATCACCTGTTGATCTCTCTGCCTTCATCACCTTCACCTCTTGCCTGTATTCCACTTACAGCCAAACTCAACTTCCCCAAACACAGGAGCAGTGTGCTCCTTCAGCCTGACCAGGAAAATTCTACTCTCTTTTTGCAAAGCTCAAATATGACTTCTCAGAAGCCCCTGCCCTCCCTATAGCACAGCTGTATATCTACCTCGTCTAAGATACTTTGAATCCCGAGACACATATGATAACATGCTCATCTCTGCTTCTAATACAGGGCGTGCTACGTCTCATAAATTACTACAAATGCTGAAGCTTCAAATTCCTGTTTCAACCTACAGTTTTCCTTACGTACATTATTTTACCCAATGTACAGAGTATACATATGCCTCCAGAAAGAAATATGTTGAATATAATAGGAAAGGATATTTGCCAGGTGCTTAGAAGTAGATAGGAGGGGAATTAGAAGCATGCATATTGTTTTGCCATATTATTTTCAGAGCAAATATCAAAATAATACTCTGGATATAGCATGACCTGCATTTTAAAAAATACAAATCCGTGCTTCCCTGGTGGCACAGTGGTTGAGAGTCCGCCTGCCGATGCAGGGGACGCGGGTTTGTGCCCCGGTCCGGGAGGATCCCACATGCCACGGAGCGGCTGGACCCGTGAGCCACGGCCGCTGAGCCTGCGCGTCCGGAGCCTGTGCTCTGCAACGGGAGAGGCCACAACAGTGAGAGGCCCGCGTACCACAAAAAAAAAAACAAAAAACAAAAAAACAAATCCGTATGTAATCAAATGGATGGTTATCAAAGTCATGAAAGAACACAGGGGAAAATAAGGGCAGTTGGGATTTTCCTCCAATAATTAAACTAAGAAAGCAAATACAGTAGATATAAAGACATGGTCTTTGGCCAGCAAGAATTGACCATAACCTAATCAACATTATTGATATAACTGAGCTAAGAAAACGTCATTCAAAAAAAGATTGTGCAGCTGTAAGAGCACAAAAAAAGATTGTCACAGAGGTAAACATCCACTATGGTAATACAAACACTTACAGGAGAGAAGATACCTTTCCAGGCAGGCACAAGCACAGACCTGACCTGGCTGGAGTATTTCTGTTATATAGATGGACACCATAAGCTCCTAAAGATGGTTGCTATTACACATCAAGTCCATTTAACTAATACCCCTCACTCTAATCATATCATCACTAATCCCAAGTAGTTGGCCTATAGAGAGAGGGGGGGCAAGTCATGCCAAGAGAAATACCTGATTTTTCTATTAGCTATATTTCTCATTTTAAATTAATAAGCTACATTCTTGTTTTTATACTCGTCTTTTGTGAGGTCTGTTTGCATGATTCAACATGCCAGCATCTTATCACTTTGGAGTACAGATGAGATTGGATTTCTAACTTTACAAGGCTGTGTGCCAGGTTCACCAGTCATACCTAAGACACACCTTTTATAATTACATGCTTTCTTCCAACACAAATTACCCCAATAAAAAGAGGGAAATACAGAGCAATTGGTAGCAGTCTTAAGAAAACAATCTCCCAGAGAATGATGGTAACTGGGATAAGTTAAAGCAAAAAACCCTTAGACAAAGGTCAAAAGATCCATCTAAAATAAAAGAACAAGAATGGAGGAAAAAACTATTCCTCTAGATCCTGAGGTGCGATTTCAAGGAGGAAAAAGAAACAAAGGCAATGATGAACTCCAGAAGGATAAGTAATGAGATTATACACTTGGAGTTGGTAATAAGGACGTGATTTTAATGGACCAGAAACTAGACTGCTGAGAATCTAAGAGAAAGCAAAACAAAGAAAAGGCAATAATATAAATCTTGTAATGCACAAGGAAAAGTGACACAGTAAGATTCACATCCACACAAATCTGAAAGCCTATATAAATCTGGGATTTTGCTCTCAGATCTACAGCAAACCATTTTGGTCATGTGACAGCAGACATGACGGTAAGCAGGAGATTTCAGAAAGGTAGTGGCCAAAAAAAGAAGATGGTGGTCAATGCTAATTATATAAAATAAGAACTAAAGTGGCTCTGCAATCCTTGTGTCTCACACCAAACCAGTCCCGAGAAGAAAAGATCAAAGTTTAGGTGGCAATACAGAGAATGCTGTATCCACTGTAGATAGCAATGCCAGGTTCCTGCTGCTTTACTGCAACAAAATCAAGACTGTTGTGGCCTGTTTTGCACTCAAGTACAGATTTTGCCACCAATTTATGGTCAACTCAAGGAAGACTCTCAAACCCAAATTTAAAAGGTTAAGAAGATTTTCTTTTACTGTAAATACTTGTGGATTCCTCTTACAGAGAGGGATAACATTCACTGTTTTTGAAATGAAAATCTGAAGAGTAAGAGGATCAGTAACACATAGTTGGCAAAGATAATCTAAGCTACTGACGTTGATCAGGATTGATCTAGCTTTTAGTGCTTAGAACGCTTTATATTATAATTTAAATATAGAACTGGTATAAGCCCAAGCAGTTATTTGTTCTCTGAAATGGTCTCCTAAGGCAAGCGATTCAAGTCTATTAATTTAATATTGCTAAAGTGAAAATTATCTCCAGGGCTATTGAGAAGGTAATCCTTCATTGGCACAGGACCAGGCTGCCGAATGGGTCTTTTCCGTCTTTTATTTCTTCATGGAGAGTGAAAATTCTGAGACCATTCAACTCTTATGGGATTAGACAAACATGAACAGTAAGCTTTCTAAAAGTTGATGAAACTCCCCTTAAAGCAAGGCCCTATGTTCTAACACATTAAAGCAGCTGAGCAAATCTCAAGCTTTGTAGCACATTACGTGATGATGAGCAGGGTCAGTGTTTTTATTTAGTTCCGCAGGGAGCTAGAGAAATGAGAAGAGAAGAAGATGAAACATACAACAAATATAAATTATAGTTATTTAAATTCTTGCAAATATTAATAAATTGCTCATCCAACATTAACAGTATATGTAGAAAAAATTGGAAACAATATTCCCAAGCATCAATTACCTACTTAACTATTTTTTCCTGAAGATCATGGGTCACTTTTAGACTTTCATGGTTCACTCCCTAGTAAAAAAGTCACAAACACGCACACATAGACATACACAGACACACATGTACAGAAACTGACACACCTCACAATACTGCAATGAATTTCATAGGCTTTATAGATCCATTGAAACAAAAACCATTGTATTTATCCTGGCTCTCTCCAAACCCCCTCCTATGATAAAATTGTGCTCTCTGTTCTTGCTATGTGTCAAACTTACTGGTAATTGCAGCCCATCAAGGTCTTACAAAATGTTATGCAATTGTAGTTAGCAGAGGTCAAAACTCCGCCTGAGAATTTTCAAAATTCACAAAAAACGTAGTTTCATTTAGTGAAAACTAACGGTATATCACACTGAGATACCATTTCACACCTACTAAAATAGATAAAATTGAAAATACTAACAGTACAAAATTTTAGTAAGGATGTGGAGCAACTGGAACTGTCCTACATTGCTGGTGGAAGTGTAAAATACTACAACTTTGGAAAACTCTTAGGCAATTTCTTATAAAGTTAAACATGCACCTATACTATGACCCAGTAATTCCATGCCTTGATATTTACTGAAGAGACATGAAAACGTAAGTCCATAGACTTGTTTAAAAAATGTTCATAACAGTTTTACTTTAAATGGCTAAAAAGTGGAAAACAGCCCAAATATTCACTGTTAGGAGAATGGATAAACTAAATGTACTATAGCCATAAAATGGAATACTACTCGGCAATAAAAAGAACAAACTATTTATACAATATGGATCCCTAAAAAACTACATTGGGTAAAAGAAGTCAGGCGGAAAAGAGTGCATATCATGTAATTCCCTTTATATGAAGAATAGAAAATAATCCATGGATAAAAGTCAGAACAGTATTTATCTCTTAGGGAAAGGACTGAATGAAAGGCAATCCAAGGGAATTTCCTCAGGTGTTAAAAATGTTTTATATTTTGAGTAGGGTGTGGGTTAAATGGAGGTTAAATATCTTTCAAAATTCATCAAACTATATGCTTAAGATCTGTGCATTTCAGGGCTTCCCTGGTGGCACAGCGGTTAAGAATCTGCCTGCCAATGCAGGGGACATGGGTTCAAGCCCTGGTCCAGTATGATCCCACATGCCGCGGAGCAACTAAGCCCATGCGCCACAACTACTGAGCCTCTGCTCTAGAGCCTGTAAGCCACAACTACTGAGCCCGCATGCCACAACTACTGAAGCCCACATGCCACAACTACTGAAGCCCGCATGCCTAGAGCCCGTGCTCCGCAATGAGAAGCCACCAGAATGAGCAGTCCATGCCCTGCAATGAAGAGTAGCCCCCGCTCAGCACAGCAAGAGAAAGCCCACATGCAGCAACAAAGACCCAATGTAGCCAAAAATAAATAAATAAATAAAAATTTTAAAAAAAGGTCTGTGCATTTCACTGTGTATATATTATACCTTAATTTTAAATTTTAAAAAAAAATCTAAGGATAGACATCAAGCTTACTCTGAAACGAGAAACCATAAGAAAGAGGAAGAGCTTAGTGAAACCAGAAGGAAAGATCTAGAAGGAGGTAGCCAGCGACCTTACTGCAGGGACATTCTCCAGACAAATATAAGTCATAGAATCTGCATGTGGAACTCCGTCACGCATATTATCTAGCCTTTACCTATTTAGTTTTTTGTTTAATTAAAGTATAATTGACTTACAATATTATATTAGTTTCAGGTGTACAACATAGTGATTTGATATTTTCATACATTACAAAATGATCACAACAATAAGTCTAGTTACCATCTGTCACCATACAAAGTTACTGCAATATTATTGGCTATATTCCCTATGCTTTCGCCTCTTTAATCTTAGATACTTCCTAGCACTTGCCTCTCTGGAACTTAATCCCTGGCTTTTAGCTCTGCCCAGTGGTACTCACAGATGATAACGAGTCCTTCCTCCATGGGATAGCATTTAAAATATTTATTGAGAGTCATCATGCCTCTTTAGTCTTCTCTCATCCAGTTCCTTACTTCATTTATATCCACCATGGACCCCAAGGCCCTTCTCCACTCAGATTCCTCTCCTCTTAACAGATCTCCATTTGCTAATGGGCTATGCTTTTATTAATTAATCTAAGTTTACATTTGCATTTTTGGAAGTCATGTCACTTTTTCAAATGAACTGCTATTCAGCCATGTTTCTCCTGTGCTATGCATGCGCAGCGGATCAAAATCACAGAATGTTAAAGGCAGAAGGTGCCTCAAGAATTGTCCAGTCCAAACTACTCCTTAAACCCCTGAAGAAATTGAGGTTCAAAGATTGATCAACCAGAAGTTTTCAGCAAGTTTATGAGGAAATCAGTCAACGTCCTGTCCTTGTTTCCCTATACTATAACGTCTACTACTGCCACATGTGTAGTTTCAGTCTCTAATCTTTAGAACTTTTTGATCTTGCAAAACTGAAACTCTATACCCATTAAACAATTCCCCATTTTTCCCTCTCCCCAGCCCCTGATAACCACCATTCTACTTCGTTTCTATGAGTTTGACTATTCTAGACACCTCATATACATGGAACCAGACAGTATTTGTCTTTTGGGGACTGCCTGTTTCACTTAGCATAATGTCCTCAAGGTTCATCCATGTTGCAATATGTGTCAGAAAGTCCTTCCTTTTTAAGGCTGAATAATATTCTATTGTATGAACATGCCACATTTTGTTTATCCATTCCTCTGTTGATGGACACTTGGGTTGCTTCCACCTTCTGACTATTGTGAATAATGCTGCTATGAACAGGGGTGTGCTCAAATGAAAAAAACTTAATTATTTTTCTTCGTAGTTATAAATGATATCAGAAGTTAGCAAAACCAGAAGCCAATAAATCAAACATTATGCTCTTGGCAATAGACTAATAAAAGTTTCCATATAAAGTATAAACAGTCAATTTAACAGTCTTTACCAAGTTCAATATGAAAAATCCTGTACTTGCCAAATATATAATTAGAAGAAACTTTTAGAAAAAGAAAATAGTATGCTTCAGTTTTACATATATTATATATGTAAAGTTTCTAATTTTACTAAATTCGATGAATAATTAAAAGCTAAAAGCAGATATAATGACATCACTTGAAAAGTATTCAATGTAATACAAGGAGTTATTTCCTTTTTAATCACTGTAACTAAACTCCTTCAAAATAATTGTCCTGTGTTAATAAGAAAATATCTTGAGATTCATTCCGCAGTGTTTTTGGAGAATAGCAGCTAAAGACTTTTTTTAAACTGTGTACACTGAATAAGAGAAATGATTTAAACATATGGCTAGTTCTGCAGCTATAACTTGGCAGATGGTTAATACTAAGTTTGAAAAACTGAAATGGAGTTGTTCACCATCTTAATATACCATGTGATCTTATTTACCTGTTTAATAACCTCTGTGTCTTTCTATGATATAGATTGTTTACATAATGGCTGTACAAGACAAGACTATAGAAAATACGTGTTAAATATAAGAAAAGGAAGTAAAACAACTATAACAATTTACCTCAAGAATAATAACACTGATTTACTTATAAAGTCTTTAAATAAAAGTATAGTAAACCTAATCACCTTATTAAACGTTCTACTAAATCATGTCCCTCACATCCTACATGTGTAACTCTTACTCTAATGCAGGAAGCCTCTAACAGTAGTGTTAAGTGCTGTGGTTCTTCCACCCCTAGGTATATGATAGAGTTCTATGCCTCTAAAAATAATAAAACAACTACAAAGATCAGTCCCCTACCCAAGCCAGCCTCATGCGTTTACTAGAAACTTTTCCGGTTGGATTGTGATGTGGCCATAGAGAGGAAATTTTTAAATCTTTACCTATAGTCTGCATATTTTAATTTTTCATGCATAGAGTCTGAAAGTGTCCATTATTTCTGATTGTTCACATATGGAACAGACCAGAGTTGTACAAAAATTTGTTTAGGGAAATAAATATCTAACAGTTATAAAAAGGATTACTCACTGACATAAAGTAGCGAAGAAATTCCATTTGGTAGGAGACAAAAACACAAAGGTGATTAAATACATACAGCTGATTCTCGCTATTTGCAGTAGTTATGTTCTATAAGGTTGCTACCAACGCTGAACTATTGCTCCAGGGAGAAATACAAGGTTAGACTCCTATGAGTCTCTGGCCACAAAATTTTCATCAACCAAAACACCCCTTGCCATTATACAGGTTCATTTTCCAATGTACTTGTTAAACAAGCCAGTCTCATCTGTACTGAAAACCTGTTCTTCCACATAACCCTTTCTCTGTGTAACACTTTACAGGTATTTTTGAATTCTTTGGCAGCATCCTGATCTGCAGAACTTGCCTCACCTTCAGGTTTAACATTTTTCACACCATATCACCTTTTGAAAGGTGTGAGCCAGCCAGAACTAGCCAAGGAGGATTTAATATTTTCCTGACCCTGAGTAATATGACCATAAATTTCTTTGGCTTTCAGCATTTCAGCCTCACAGCAATGCTATCCACTGCATTTTAAAAATCAGTTGTCATCTCATAAATCTACCAATATAGCCACTTATCCATAGCTTTATCACACACCATAGATGTTATTTTAGCACTGGAGCAGCCTCACACATGGATTGAAGAATTTCCTCTGGTTCCATCAGTCCCCAGACTGAGATCACCTAAGACTAACCCCCAGGTTAAGTGTGATCCTGAGGCACTTGACCACTGTGGCCTTTATAATCTCCCTGATAGTAGGAGAAACTATTTTTGTTCTTTTCTCTCCCCATATAATCATAAACCAGAAATTCAAAGAAATAATTTCTAGAGGGGCTGATTTTTCTAATTTTTTCAATCAGCTGTATCACAGTAATATAAAATAAACTGCACATATTTAAAGTGTATGGTTTGATAGGTTTTGACACTTGGATAAACCCATGAAACCATCACTACAATCGAAATAATGAATATATACCCACAAAAGTTACCTCGTATCCTTTCATAATCCTTCCCTCCTACTCATCCCAGTCTCTCTCCCCATGCCTCCACTGATCTTCTTTTCATTACTATAAATTAATTTGCATTTTCTAGACTTATATATAAATGAAATCATCCAGTATGATTTTTTTTTTGGTCTGACGTTTTTTATTCAGCACAATTTTTTTTTTTGAGATTCATCCATGTGGTTGTATACTTCAGCAGTTCATAGCTTTTTTATTATTGAGTGGTATTCCATTGTGTGGGTATATCACAACTGTTTGTTCATTGATCTGTTGCTGGACACTTGTACTGTGTCCAGTTTGGGGCTATGAGCATTCATGTACAAGTTGTATACGGACATTGTTGGGAAACAATGTTCAATGAACATTTTCACTTTTCTGTATGGGTCAGAGCTTTCTGAGCAAAGAACACTGGCATTTGTGTTAAGAGATAACTGAGTAGTATCCTTAAGGATAGAGACAACCAGAGAGATGTGAAGACTTATCTCTCCCTAAAGACATTATTTACTTACATTTCAGAAGATAATGACCCTAGAGACTTTCTCTCCCCTCCCCAGAGAGGCTTTGCTTACATTCAAATCTTGCTCTCTCTCTGGAAGGGAAAAAAGGGATATATTTGCCAGCTGCTCTATATAAAATTCATAATTTTGGAATTCCTCTCCTGTGGTGAAAATCCCTCCCCACGCACAGGACCGTTAGGCCCTCACTGTGTCAGTTGTGGATTATTGAGGCATGAAGGAATGGCACTAAGATGCTCCGTGAGTAAATAATTGCTTTGCTCTGACCCAGCAACTTTGTGCTTCCTGTCAGGATAAATGAATAAAGATACAAAAACTTAACTGACATATGCTTTCATTTTTCTTGGATAAATAGCTAGGAGTGAAATAGCTAGATCATAAGGTAGGTGTATATTAAACTTTTAAAGAAACTTCCCAACTGTTTTATAAATTGGATGTACCACTTTACATTCTCACAAGCAATATATGAGGACTCCCATTTCTTCTCATTGTCTCTAACACTTGATATTGTTGATCCTTTTTACAGTAAACATTCTAGTAAATAGTTTCATCTCACTGTGGTTTTAATTTGCATTTCTCTAATGATTAATAATATGGAGTACCTTTTCATGTGCTTATTTGCTATCTGTAAATCTTCTTTGGTGATGTTTCCGTTCAAATTGTTGGCCCTGTTCAAAAGTTTCATTTTAATTGGGTGGTTTGTCTCATTACTGAGTTGAAATATTTAGGAACATATTCTAGGATACAAGTCCTTTGTCAGATATGTGTTTGGCAAACAGTTTCTCATGAAAGGGCTTGACTTCATGTTCATAACAGTGTCTTTTGAAGAGTAAAACATTTCAATTTAGAGTCCAACTTAGTAACTTTCTTTTATAGTTCATGATTTTGGGGCCCTGTTTAAAAAAATCTTTGCCAAACCCAAGATCACTATTTTCTACTATACTTTATTCTAGAAGTTTTATATATTTACATTTTAAATTTAAGAATATGATCAATTGTAAGTTCATTTTTATATATGGTATAACATGTGGATCCAAGGTGTGTTTTCCTTTGCAAATGGATACTCAGTTATTCTAGCACCATTTCCTTCTCCATTGCATCTTTGTTAAATATAAGTTGTCCAACATGTGTGGGTCTATTTCTCAGCTCTCTCTTGTCTTCCGTTAATCTAGTTGTCTATCTTTATTCAAATGCCACATCATCTTGATAATTGTGGCTTTACAACAGGCTTGAAATTAGTGTTAGCCCTTTAACTGTGATTTTTTTCTGTCAAACTTGTTTTGCTTATTCTAGGTCCTTTGTAATTCCATATGAATGAATTTTAGAATTAGCTTGTCATTTTAAAAAAGCTTGCTGGTATTTTGACTGGGACTGCATTGGATCTATACACCAATTTGTGTAGAACTGGCATCTTAACAATATTGTGTCTTCTGACCCATCAACACACTATATCTCTACAATTTTTAGGTCTTTAATTTCTCTCATCAGTGCCTTTAGTTTTCAGTGTACAGACTGTACAACTCTTATTAGATTTATCTCTAAGTATTTTGTAT